>NC_138770.1:185813537-186254753 GCF_965119305.1 Pelophylax lessonae | reverse complement strand
GAGAGAAAGAGAGAGGGGGAGAGAGAGAGAGAGAGAGAGGGAGAGAAAGAGAGAGGGGGGAGAGAGAGGGGGAGGGAGAGGGAGGGGGAGGGAGGGAGAGAGAGGGAGGGATAGAGAGAGAGAGAGAGGGGGAGAGAGGGGGGGGGAGAGAGGGGGAGGGAGGGGGGGGGAGAGAGGGGGAGGGAGGGGGAGAGAGAGAGGGAGGGAGAGAGGAAGGGAGGGAGTTACATCAGAGTACTCACTGGGAAGCAGAAGGGAGGGAGTGTGAATGGATCAGACTGCATATTTCCTCTTCTGGTGCTTAGTGTTCCATCTTCCCGCCCACACATCTTCTCTGATGCAGTCAGGCAGGAAAATCTGTCGGGGAAGTGTGGGCGGGCAAGCACAGAGGGCACTGAGGGCGGGGAGGAGGAGCAGCAGCAGAAGGAGCTCTGTCTCCTCTCCTGTTTGTGGGGGAGGGAGGGGGGAAGTGTTAGCGCAGCGGCTCTCTGACTGATCTGAAATGAAAGGATGAAAGGCTGGACTGCTCTAGGCTCCATGTACACGGGACGCTGGAAATGGACGTTTAGGAGCAGTTGGGCGTTTTTTTCAGAAGTCCCTGAACGCAGCTCCATGTTATCTTATCTGTCCATGTACACATGGTAGTTTACAGTCATTTGCAGGCAGTTGCGTTCAGGGACTTTTTTTAGAACGCAATTATATTGCGTTCGAACGTGTGTTTCCCGACGTTTCAAACGCAGAAACGCGGCCGAACGTGACTAAACGTGATGAACCTACGTTCAGCCCACGTTATACGTTTTTTTTCTTCCATTCAAAATCAATGGTTCCCTATGGGAGCCTATTGATTTGAATGGAAGGCGCACCGCAAGTCAGATCAGGATGATCCGACTTGCGGCGCGACCTGCACTGTGAGAATCTTAAGGGGGAACTCCACCCAAAAATGGGAAAAAAATTGCGTGGGGTTCCCCCCCAGGTTCCAAACCAGGCCCTTCGGGTCCGGCATGGAATTTGAGGGTAGCCCCACGCCGAAAAAACGGCGTGGGGTTCCCCCCAAAATCCATACCAGACCCTTATCCGAGCATGCAGCCCGGCAGGCCAGGAAAGGGGAGGGGACGAGCGAGCGGCCCCACCCCCCCTGGACCACACCAGACCACATGCCCTCAACATGGGGGGGTGTTGGTGCTTTGGGGCAGGGGGAGCTCTGCACCCCCCACCTCAAAGCACCCTGCCCCCATGTTGATGAGGACAAGGGCCTCATCCCCACAACCCTGGCCGGTGGTTGTGGGGGTCTGCGGGCAGGGGGCTGATCGGAATCTGGAAGCCCCCTTTAACAAGGGGGCCCCCCAGATCCCGGACCCCCTCCCTGTGTGAATGGGTATTGGGGTACACTGTACCCCTACCCATTCACCCCATAAAAGATAGTGTATGTAAATAAGGACAGGAGACGTTTTGGAAAGTTTATTAAAAATCTTCATCCGGCTCTTCGGGGTCTTCTCCTCTCCGGGGGTCTTCTGCTCTTTTGCTGTCCGCCCTTCTGCTGTCCTCTCTTCTTGTCTTCTCCTCTCCGGGGGTCTTCTGCTGTCTTCTCTCCGTGGGGTCTTCTGCTCTTTTGCTGTCCGCCCTTCTGCTGTCCTCTCCTCTCCGGGGGTCTTCTGCTGTCTTCTCTCCGTGGGGTCTTCGGCTCTTTTGCTGTCCGCCCTTCTGATGTCCTCTCTTCTTGTCTTCTCCTCTCCGGTCTTCTGCTCTTGTGCTGTCGGCTGCCGGATCTCCTTCTTCCTCCGGTCCTCCTCCGACGACGTCTCCAGCGATTATGCCGGCCTCTGGTCTCTGCAGCTTATTATATAGCCATTAGGGGCGTGGCCGCCAGATGACGTCATCGGGAGACCACGCCCCTTGTGTCACATGTGACGTCACATGTGACACAAGGGGCGTGGTCTCCCGATGACGTCATCTGGCGGCCACGCCCCTAATGGCTATATAATAAGCTGCAGAGACCAGAGGCCGGCATAATCGCTGGAGACGTCGTCGGAGGAGGACCGGAGGAAGAAGGAGAGCCGACAGCCGACAGCACAAGAGCAGAAGACCGGAGAGGAGAAGACAAGAAGAGAGGACATCAGAAGGGCGGACAGCAAAAGAGCCGAAGACCCCACGGAGAGAAGACAGCAGAAGACCCCCGGAGAGGAGAGGACAGCAGAAGGGCGGACAGCAAAAGAGCAGAAGACCCCACGGAGAGAAGACAGCAGAAGACCCCCGGAGAGGAGAAGACAAGAAGAGAGGACAGCAGAAGGGCGGACAGCAAAAGAGCAGAAGACCCCCGGAGAGGAGAAGACCCCGAAGAGCCGGATGAAGATTTTTAATAAACTTTCCAAAACGTCTCCTGTCCTTATTTACATACACTATCTTTTATGGGGTGAATGGGTAGGGGTACAGTGTACCCCAATACCCATTCACACAGGGAGGGGGTCCGGGATCTGGGGGGCCCCCTTGTTAAAGGGGGCTTCCAGATTCCGATCAGCCCCCTGCCCGCAGACCCCCACAACCACCGGCCAGGGTTGTGGGGATGAGGCCCTTGTCCTCATCAACATGGGGGCAGGGTGCTTTGAGGTGGGGGGTGCAGAGCTCCCCCTGCCCCAAAGCACCAACACCCCCCCATGTTGAGGGCATGTGGTTTGGTGTGGTCCAGGGGGGGTGGGGCCGCTCGCTCGTCCCCTCCCCCTTCCTGCCTTACCGGGCTGCATGCTCGGATAAGGGTCTGGTATGGATTTTGGGGGGGACCCCACGCCGTTTTTTCGGCGTGGGGCTACCCTCAAATTCCATACCGGACCCGAAGGGCCTGGTTTGGAACCTGGGGGGGAACCCCACGCAATTTTTTTCCCATTTTTGGGTGGAGTTCCCCCTTAAGATTCTCACAGTGCAGGTCGCGCCGCAAGTCGGATCATCCTGATCTGACTTGCGGTGCGCCTTCCATTCAAATCAATAGGCTCCCATAGGGAGCCATTGATTTTGAATGGAGGCAGAAAAACGCTGCTAAAAGCAACGTGGCCAAACGTGCAATAACGCAAATGGAAAAAGCTACTGAAAGCACGTTTAACAGCTGCTTTTTCCCGGCGTCAGAAATAGCTTTGCAGGACGTTTTTTCTAACGTCTCGTGTACATGGAGCCTAAGGCTTGTGCCGAGTGCAGGAGCGCACTCGGCACATCGTTGCAGGAGGTACAGCAATCACACACAGTTGTCCTTTTTAGAAGTGCACTTCACTGCGCCCCCCTCCCTCCAATAAATTGTTCCGCCCAGGGCACCCGCCCCTTTCGCCCCTCCCTTGTACCGGCTCTGCCTACTAGTGATGCGTCCTACAATTCTATTTGCTTTTCTCATTGCCTGATCATACTATTTGCTCATTTTGATCTGAAAAAAAGTACTCTTAAAACTTTTTCCTCTGTAGTGCTGGTCAAAGCTGCAGTTTCCACTGCTTTGAGCAATCTTCCAGCAATGCAAAATCATCTTCCATGTTACAGACACTTTAATGATAGATGATACTGAGATACTGAATTTTGGGATTTTATTAGCTGTAAGCCATATTCATCAAATTTAAAAGAAATATATCACTCTGTGTGTAACGCATCTATATAAAATATATGAGTTTTACTTTTTGAATTAAATAACTAAAATAAATTAAGTTTTTGATGATATTCAAATTTTCTGAGATGCACCTGTATGTGACTAGATCAGATTTCATTAATCGGGTTGACATCAAATTTAACTAGCATTTGCGCAGTCACGCAACATTGTACGCAAATTCAATTTCTATCATTTTTATTTACACAAATAGAGCTTTCTTTGGGTCATATTTGATCAGCACTGGGTTTTTTATTTTTTGCGATATTAATGAAAAATGAGTGAAAAAAAAAAAAAAAAAAAAAAGATATTCTCTAATTTCTGTCAAAAAACATATTTAATAACATGAAATTTCTTCATAAATTTAGACAAAAATGTATTCCACTACATGTCTTTGGTAATAAAATCCCAATAAGTGTATATTATTTGGTTTGTGTAAACATCATAGTGTCTATAAACTATGGCAGGGATTCCCAAACTACGGCCCTGCAGCTTTTGCAGAACTACACATCCCATGAGGCATTGTAAAACTCTGACAATCACAGACATGACTAGGCATGATGGGAATTGTAGTTCCTGAACAACTGGAGGGCCGTAGTTTGGGAATCCCTGAACTATGGTATATATGTAGCACCCTCCTAGGTGGGTGCTACGAAAAAGCATATTGTGGCCCTGCCTGCTTATCAGAGGGGCCCTGATCATTCAGCTTGGCTGTCATGTGTTTCCAGGTGTGTCTGTTGAGTCTGGGAAGTCTCCCCACTCATGGGCGTAGGAACCGGGGGGGGACACATCCCCCCCAGGAAATAATGCAGGGGGGACAGGTATGGTGAAATCCCCCCCGTTTAGTACATCGCCGGTCAGTGGCGTGTGCCCGCAAAAAGCCCCGAGTCTCGTGTGGATGATTTACTGTAATTAGCCCTGAGTGTCCGTCCACTGTCTAACATGCTTCCCCTCTCCTGCTTGGCCTGCCACACTGGCTGCTACTATCGCCTGGCGACGCATCTAGCAACCAGTGATGTCACTCGTCACGTGACCAGCAGGAGAGGCTCTCATTGCACAGATCGGCGGAGGATTTTAAATGCCTCCTCGGCGTGTAGAATCGGCTCCGCCTCCCTCTTCTTCCGGCTGTAGAATGTGTAGATCAGAGGTGGTGTTCTGTCAGAACAGCGGCAACGGCGATGGCAGCAGGTGAGTGCCAAAGCAAGGCTCCCTATGTGACTCTATAGGAGGGGGAAGGGGCAGCTGCGTATGGAGGAATTGATCTTTACATATTCCTCCTGCAGCTGCTGGATGCTTGATTCTCCTCTCCCTTCTGCAGGCATTCAGCAGCTGCAGAAGGAATATGGAAAAATCAAATCCTCTATATGCAGCTGCCCCATCCCCCTCCTATACAACTTCTTTTGCTGGCCGGGCCCCCCAGTGCTGTCTAACACCCCCCCACTTTCCTTCCCACCAAGTGCTCTTCAGCCCCCCTCTCTCCTGCCCCCTCCCCATGTGCTCTTCAGCTCACCACAGTGGTTTTCAGCTCTCCCCCCCATGCTCTCTGGCCCCCCCACCTCAGTGATCTACAGTTTCACCCATTGCTCTCCAGCCCCCCCGTTCTCTCTGTCCCCCTGGATTTCCCTGCCCCCACCCCAGTGCTCTCCAACCCCGGCGCTTTCCAACCCCCCTGCAATGCTTTCCAAACCCCCCCTTAATTCTTTCCAGTCCCCCCCCCAATGCTCTCCTGTCGCCCCCTCCTGCCCTTCAGCATCTCCAGTGCTCTCTGCTTCTCCTGTGCTCTCCGGCCCCCCTAGTGCTTTTCTATCTTCTATCATAACTACAGTCTCTGACCATCTCTTGTATGATGTCTGCAGTCTCTGACCATATCTTTTGTCACGTCTGCAGTCTCTGACCCAGTGGCGGCCGGCTCGTTAGGGGCGCAGGGGCGCCACCCCCCATCCATGCGTCCGGCCCCCCAATCTGCAAGCAGGGGCGCCGGACGCATGGAGTTCAATGGGGGATTTTTTTTTTCATCACCTGATTAGAGCCAGGTGATGGAAAGGGTGGTCTCGGGGCGCAGAGCAGTGCGTCCCGAGCCCACCCATTGTGTGACAATAGCGAATGAAAATTCGCTATTGTCACACCGATCCTCCTCCTGGCCAATCAGGGAGCGCATCCGATACACGCTTCCTGATTGGCCGCAAGGCAAACCCCATGCCATTGGCCCAGGAGGAGGCGGGACCGGAAGTACTGGAAGAGACGCGCCGGGACCGAGCAGAAGAAGCCGTTCGGGGGACTGAGGAGGAGCCGATCGCTGCCGCTGCTGCTCCAGGTAAGTAAGGGGGCACGCACGCTGATCTCTGCATTGGGGACATGTATACTGGTCACTGCATTGGGGGCATGTATACTGGTCACTTCATTGGAGGCACGCACGCTGATCTCTGCATTGGGGACATGTATACTGGTCACTGCATTGGGGGCGTGTATACTGGTCACTGCATTGGATGCACGCACGCTGATCTCTGCATTGGGGACATGTATGCTGGTCATTGCATTGGAGGCACGCATGCTGATCTCTGCATTGGGGACATGTATACTGGTCACTGCATTGGATGCACGCACGCTGATCTCTGCATTGGGGGCATGTATGCTGGTCACTGCATTGGAGGTGCGCACGCTGATATCTGCATTGGGGACATGTATACTGGTCACTGCATTGGGGGCACGCACGCTGATCTCTGCATTGGGGACATGTATACCGGTCACTGCATTGGGGGCATGTATACTGGTCACTGCATTGGGGGCATGTATACTGATCACTGCATTGGGGGCATGTATACTGGTCACTACATTGGGGGCATGTATGCTGGTCACTGCATTGAAGGGGGCATGTACGCTGGTCACTGCATTGGGGGAATGTACGCTGGTCACTGCATTGGGGGCATGTACGCTGGTCACTGCGTTGAAGGGGGCATGTACGCTGGTCACTGCATTGAAGGGGGCATGTACGCTGGTCACTGCATTGAAGGGGACATGTACACTGGTCACTGCATTGAAAGGGGGCATGCTGGTCTCTCTGCATTGAAAGGGGGCACGCTGGTCTCTCTGCATTGAAAGGGGGCATGCTGGTCTCTCTGCATTGAAAGGGGGGCACACTGGTCACTCTGCATTGAAAGGGGGCACGCTGGTCACTCTGCATTGAAAGGGGGCACGCTGGTCTCTCTGCATTGAAAGGGGGCACGCTGGTCTCTCTGCATTGAAAGGGGGCACGCTGGTCTCTCTGCATTGAAAGGGGGCACGCTGGTCTCTCTGCATTGAAAGGGGGCACGCTGGTCTCGCTGCATTGAAAGGGTGCACGCTGTGGTCTCTCTGCATTGAAAGGGGGCACACTATACCTTAATTACTGAAGGCCCCTTTCACACTTTTGGGACCTCAAAGTCACGCAATTTTTTTACAGCGTTTTTTGCCGCAAAGCAATGTCTATTACATTTTTCTGTTTGCGCCCCCCCCCCCCGCAAAAAAATTTTGAGCACCAGCCGCCACTGCTCTGACTATCTCTTGTATCATGTCCGCAGTCTCTGACCATCTCTTGTATCATGTCCGCAGTCTCTGACAATCTCCTGTATGATGTCCTCAGTCTCTAACCATCTTTTTTGTCATGTCTGCAGTCTCTAACCATCTCTTTTGTCACGTCTGCAGTCTCTAACCATCTCTTTTTTCATGTCCACAGTCTCTGACCATCTCTTGTATCACGTCCACAGTCTCTGACCATCTCTTGTATCACGTCCACAGTCTCTGACCATCTCTTGTATCACGTCCAGTGTCTCTGACCACCTCTTGTATCACGTCCAGTGTCTCTGACCATCTCTTGTATCACGTCCAGTGTCTCTGACCCTCTCTTGTATCACGTCCACAGTCTCTGACCATCTCTTGTATCACGTCCACAGTATCTGACCATCTCTTGTATCATGTCCACAGTCTCTGACCATCTCTTGTATCACGTCCACAGTCTCTGACCATCTCCTGTATGATGTCTGCAGTCTGCAGCCTTTCAACCTAATTTACTGAAACTGTACAAAGGCACCCTAAACCCTGTGACAACCAATTAGAATTCACCTTTTGCTAGTGTGATGTCAGATAAGTAACATTTTGTTTTGTGCATTGTTTCTTGAACAAGCTCTTGATGTTCAACTTTCCCAGGAAGTCATAGAGGAACTGACTCACCATTTTCTGGTTACAGCTAATTTGGAAAGATTTGGTGTTGGTGCTTCATCTAGGCTACTGGGAAATTAATTTCTCTTGTGTGTTGTGGATGTTCTGGGACCTCTGCTATTTCGAAAATGACTTAAGCAGTTCCATAGGAGCCTCCAGAAAGGCTTTTGCATAGGACACCCTGATTGCCATAATTGGTGCTCTCAATTGCTTTTAAGGGAAGAGTTACAAGTAAAAGTGGAGATTGGAAAGTTGAGAGATTAACATGTGTGTGGTCACATTTTATGATGGGGCATTGGGTCGAGCTTGGGCGGGACTTACTTTAAAATGTGGGCGGGGTCATCAAATTTAGGTTTGGGCTGAAGCCCCTGGTCTTTTTCTCACCTAGCAACGCCCCTGTCGCCGGTGTTCTGGCCTATGTGGTGGCTAAAGGGGGGTGGGGTTTACGACCCAGAAAGGCACCGATTGGCTGCCTTCTGGGGGCGTAACCTGGGCGCAGGAAAGAGCACTTGGCCACCCCCACCTTCGTGATGTCCTGGCTGTGATTGGTCCAGTCTCCAGCCTGGACCAATCATCATCCAGGACATCCGATCCATGACGTTGCAAATGGGGCGGTGCCGGTGCGTGCGTCAGTCATTCACCGTCACCGCCTCTCACCTTCCCGCCGGTTCCCGCTGCAGAGAAGAGGAGAGGCCGCCCGCTGGTTCCCACCGCAGAAGAGGACGAGGGAGAAGCCGCTCACCTTCCCGCCGCCGCCGATAGCCGAGCCACCGCCAGGTAAGTGCATTGGGTTGAAGGGAGCACGAACGCTGGTCTCTGCATTGATTGGGGGACAATGCTGTGGCACTCTGCAATCATTGGGGTACAATGCTGTGTGGCACTCTGTAATCATGGGGGTACAATGCTGTGGCAGTCTGCAATCATTGGGGTACAATGCTGTGTGGCACTCTGCAATCATTGGGGTACAATGCTATGGCACTCTGCAATCATTGGGGTACAATGCTGTGGGCACTCTGCAATCATTGGGGTACAATGCTGTGGGCACTCTGCAATCATTGGGGTACAATGCTGTGGCACTCTGCAGTGATTGGGGACAATGCTGTGGTGCTCTGCAGTGATTGGGGACAATGCTGTGGGCACTCTGCAGTGATTGGGGACAATGCTGTGGTGCTCTGCAGTGATTGGG
Organism: Pelophylax lessonae; assembly: GCF_965119305.1. Lineage (NCBI taxonomy): Eukaryota > Metazoa > Chordata > Amphibia > Anura > Ranidae > Pelophylax > Pelophylax lessonae. The sequence goes on along the minus strand of NC_138770.1, from coordinate 186,245,760 downwards.
GACAATGCTGTGGCGCTCTGCATTGAAAGAGGCTTGCGCGCATATACCTGGCGAGTAAAAATGCTGCCCCCCCCAGATTTGTGTGGGTTCCTACACCCTTGTCCCCACTATGTCCAATGAGGGCTCTTATTGGACAGTGGAGGAATCCTGGCCAATAGCACACCAGGGCTTGTATCTATCCCAGAGGGCGGAGTCTGCTGCAATGCACCCAGGGATGGGGTATAAGTCTGAGGGGAGCACATGACAGGGTGTCTTTGGAGGGAAGCAGAATCCCAGGAGGAGGCTGACGGCTGTCACTCCTCCAGTCAGAGGAAGCAAGTGTGTCCTGGGCGGTAGGCCTAGAGGACCGGAGGTTGAGCTGGGCTGCAGGAAGGGATCCAGAGTGCTGTGGACTGAGTGAAGCTGCTGGGCAGAAGTTTCCAGGAAAAACTGTGTTGTGAGTACTCAAAACTGCCCAGGGGTCTGCCTAGGATAGGGGAGCACTCCAGAAGGTCAAAGGGATCCGGGAGCCAGCTAACCAGTAGAGAGGTTTAGAGAAAGGGGATGCCTGTGTCTAAACCCTGAAGAGAAGTGAGAGAAAAGGGGGTGGCGGTGTGGGCCTGGAAGTGTTCAGCAGTCCAGCAGTGTATACAAATAGCTACCTCAGCAAGGAGTGCTTAGGGGAGCTTAAACAGGACTTCTTTATTCAGGAAAGCAGTCACAAGTCAGTTTAGCGCTAACAGGCATCAGGCCAGCGTTAAGCAGCGTTAACCGGCATTGACTGGCATCCTGTCAGCGTAAAGTCAGCGCCAATCTGCATTTTTCAAGTGTCTCCGCCAAGTTGTACATAGTTGAGCCAAAGGAGTATCCCACTCATCTCTTCTCCTATCCAAGTTACAAAAAAAAAATACAAAAACCCAAAGATACTGGACTGGTCATTGTCTCAGCGCTCACACTTGGAGGAATATGCTCAAAGGGACTTTTGTTGCACCCGGTGACCCAGGGGGACCCATATCCAGCAAAACGGCTGAGAATTGTGCTACATATATATTTGAAATTTGATCATTTTTGATGTACTGACGGACTGATATCATTTCTTGAGGCCCTTAAAATGTCAGGACAGTACAATTACCACCCAAATGACCCCTTTTTAGAAAATAGATAATCTGAGGCATTTAGTAAGAAGCTGGCATCTTTTTTTTTTTTTTTTTTTGTAATTTTTTGTCACTTGAAATTTAAACTTGAAAAAACTTGATTTATTTTTATTTATTTTTTTTTTTTACGCTTTGATTGCTTTGTGTTATATTGAGAACTACAAGTCCCGTCCTTCACCGTGGGAGATGGAACATGAATAGTTGCCAACATTTGAAAAAAATTTCCAGGGACACTTTGCAGCACAGCTATCAATTACTTACCACACCCACTTCCCTGAAGCTCCGCCCACTCTGCATAATTAATCTCCGCCTACTTATCAGATTATAGGGTCTACTTCATAAAGAGAGAATTACAGGAATTTGAAAAGGGAATTGAAAACATGAGGCCAAAGTAGCAGAGTTGGAAATATTCTCCCATTCAGCTGCACTACTTCTGCCTAAAGTTTAAAATTCTCAACACAATTCCCTGCAATTCTAAAGTGTCAGCTTGTCGGAAGGTGCTCTGCCTCCCCCTGCTGGCGGATTTCGGAAAGTGCACCATGCTGACACCCTGCCTCCGGTGACACGTTAAATTTGCGACAGGCGGGAAGAGTGAGCGGGCACCGAGAGAGAGACAACCTGCTGCCAGAACTACAACACATAGCTGGGGTGAGAGTGACACTGTGTGGAACAAAAAAAAAATTTTTTTTTTTTTAATGATTTACATTGTCCCTGATTAACAGGGACAATGTAAATTACCCGGGACAGGCTCCTATTTGCCGGGATTGTCCCGGGAAAAACGGGACAGTTGGCAGGTATGAACATGTCATTTATTCATTCACAGATCTTTGTGAATGAATGGTGCAGCTGTGTGGGTGAAGCCCCACTGGCCACCATGTTACATTCTAAATACGGGTCCTGCCCCCACTTCCTAAGCTGGCTATTTATGTTTTATATGCTAATTTAGCTGCACCCCCCCCCTTTTAAAGTATATGTGTAGCCCAAACTATTATCCAGGAAAGATTACTGTCACAGTTCAACAGTTTCACTAGACAGGAAAAAAACGAGGGAAAATCTGCTACAGTAGCACAAACATGCTATAAATAAAAGAAAATTTCTGCGCTAAAAGTGATAAAAACAAAATGATTGAAAACAGTAGTGAGCAGCTGACACAAAATCAACTAACAGTGATTCAAAAAATACCATAAAAACAAAAAGTGCAGCGCTAAATCAGTGTACAATTAAAATGCTAAAAAGCACGTACAAAGAAAACAAAAAACAGGAGGAAGGGGTAGTGTCCAAATAAATAGTCCCAATGTTAGAGTGCAGGAATGTGAATCCACGTGCAAAATAACTTTCTTCCAATAACACCAGGGAAAAGTGTAGGAAGGGGACACCCTTGTGCTCAGGTATAACAAGCAGCTTACCAGAAATCCGTGGCTGCTCAATTTAATGAGACAGCCTCTCCCAGCTGGTAGTAAAACAGTAGGTCAACCAATATCCAGCTCAGATGTTTCCAAAGGCTTCCAAAGCTGACAACCGTTTCCCGTGTGTTGTTAAACCAATCACATTAGTATGTGGCACACTTGGAAAATTTAAAAGAAAAAAACAGGCATGTAGTATGCGCCGGTCATGGGTCTAACCGCGGCGTCCCGCAGGTCTCCAGATCAGCATGTAGATAAACAGCCGGCTTCGTTGGGGGGCGTGTGGACGTTTACGTCTGGGATCGCCAATGTTTCGTCATAAGAAAGACGCCCAGAAGAAGTCTTTCTTATGACGAAACGTTGGCGATCCCAGACGTAAACGTCCACACGCCCCCCAACGAAGCCGGCTGTTTATCTACATGCTGATCTGGAGACCTGCGGGACGCCGCGGTTAGACCCATGACCGGCGCATACTACATGCCTGTTTTTTTCTTTTAAATTTTCCAAGTGTGCCACATACTAATGTGATTGGTTTAACAACACACGGGAAACGGTTGTCAGCTTTGGAAGCCTTTGGAAACATCTGAGCTGGATATTGGTTGACCTACTGTTTTACTACCAGCTGGGAGAGGCTGTCTCATTAAATTGAGCAGCCACGGATTTCTGGTAAGCTGCTTGTTATACCTGAGCACAAGGGTGTCCCCTTCCTACACTTTTCCCTGGTGTTATTGGAAGAAAGTTATTTCGCACGTGGATTCACATTCCTGCACTCTAACATTGGGACTATTTATTTGGACACTACCCCTTCCTCCTGTTTTTTGTTTTCTTTGTACGTGCTTTTTAGCATTTTAATTGTACACTGATTTAGCGCTGCACTTTTTGTTTTTACAGTAGCACAAACAGCTGACACTTTTTTTTCTGTCTGTTTCGCTGTGGGAAACTTTCCCTCACTTCCTGTCTAGTGAAAATGTTGTCACTGTGACAGTAAATGAGGGGAAAGCTCTCTGATTGAGCACTGGATAAATGTGAAGACCTGATAAGGATTTTAATCTTTCCACGCTTTATCCAAAACAAAACAAAAAAAATGTTGGCTGTACATATAATGTAACAAGGCAGTGATGTCCTGTTGCCTCTGCCTTTCATCTGAAATCTGTGTTTATTGTAAGAAAAAAACAAGGCCTTTCTTCTCCAGATGCCATAAACTATTTCCTAGATGCTAATTTGTAACAGTATACATTCCACACTTAGGATAAACGGATGAAAACGGAGAAACTTTGGCTGCCCCAGTAGAACACTAATTTGTTTCTATGAAGCCTTAACGTAGTGAATGACAACTTGGACTTATTAGGCCTAATCAAAATTCTCTATAAACACTGAGAAATACTCTAAATACAGATTTCTATCAACCTACAGAAGCCTTGCCAGTGATGTTCTTCCTTTATACACCAACAATTCCTGATAGAACCTTGAATCAAATGTTGCATATTTGGTCCAAGTGTTCTTTGTTTTATTAGGGCTCGTTCACACAGATAGTAGCCATTTTTGCCCCTCTCAAAAAGCGACCTGTGGTGGGCTGCTTTTCAGAGGGAGGTGATATGTTGCCACCTCACTGCCTGTTTAGCCCTGAAAGCCCTGCATTGCACATGGTTGCAGGGTGGCTGTTCAAAACATCAAGATAGCCTGAGCTAAACACCCCAAAAGATGTACAGCTGCTTGCAATAAAGGCAATATGCTAAATCCTTACAAACACTGAAAAACAAAAAACAATACAGTGCTATGCAGTGTCCAATTTGTATACATGAAGTGCAGTATGAACCAACTGTATGCAGTGACAATATTAGTGCTTTAGATATCCAGTATATACACAATATTACCAAAAGTATTGGGATGCCTGCCTTTACATGCACATGAAATTTAATGGCATCCCAATCTTAGTCCATAGGGTTCAAGATTTAGATTGTCCCACCCTTTGCAGCTATAACAGCTTCAACTCTTCTGGGAAGGCTGTCCACAAGGTTTAGGAATGTGTCTATGGGAATGTTTGACCATTCTTCTAGAAGTGCATTTGTGAGGTCAGGCACTGATGTTGGAGAGAAGGCTTAGCTCCCAGTCTCCGCTCAAATTCATCCCAAAGGTGTTCTATCGGGTTGAGGTCAGGACTCTGTGCAGGCCAGTCAAACTCACTCATCAATTTTTGGTGATATAGTGTATTTAGTGTCCCTCCTGGGGCAAAATAAATGTCCACAACTAAAATCAGTCCGTGAATAAAAAAGTCTATGGATGCTCTGTAAGTGCTCCAGTCAGCTGAAAAAATAAACTCACCAGAAATCATGGATCCCACAAATGAAGCTGCTGTCTCCAACCACCAATCCTAGGTCTTGTGGATATGGGGCTCACAATTGCATCCAAAAAGAAAAACTCATATAGTGTGATATTGTTTATAAATATTGATCACACCCAAGTGTGCTGTGTATCACTCTGTGCCCGAACCACTTGTTACTGACACCAACCAACAACCATCACCCCCCTGCAGTGCGCACTCACCACCGTATAGAACTTAATATCAGGGAATAGTAACTGTGGGTATCTGTGAAGTCCACATAGAATCCTGTGTGACACACTGTGCCAAAACAAGTGTTACTGCCACCAGCCAACAAACATTGTAGGCACCTATGCAAAGTCCTCATGCAATCCTCTAAAATCCTCCCAAGGGTGTTATTCTGTTTACATATCACAAATCATCAAAGCCAATAGACAATAAGAAATGTCTCATAGCATAGTATTTTTTGTAAACGTCAAAAATGTATATAAATGAAACCCTATTAAAAAAAAAAAAAAAACCGTAAAAAAATTTGCCGCAAAGACTCACATAAAGTCCCTCGGACTTTGTGGCGGCGTGACCTCTTGTTAGAAATCCCACCCTTCTCGATTTGCACTAATGTGCATTTTCAAGGGTCAGTGCAGTGTGGCTGTGCCTTGGCTCCATTCACTTCAACAATTTTCGTTCAACGCCAGGAAGTTACGTTTTTTCCATGGCTGCGCGTCCTAGTTTAGGTGGGCAGTAAAGCTCCAGTTCAACCACCTGCTTTTATTACCCCCTGGCAGCTTGTCTGCACAAGCCCTTATTTATAGCAAACCGATGGCTACTGTCTTTTCTGGTCTGTTCATACCTCTGGTCTGTAGATGTCACTATTTACAAATGTATCTTCTGTACAAGTTAGTTGCTTTTCCAGTTCCTGTTATGAATGCTTGAACTTATTAACTGCTTTCTGTATCCCCCATGTAGACAAACGGACAGACAGGGTAAGCATTAATGCAGGAGGGCAAACGTGTATGACCTTCTACATTGGCTGCTTGTGCATGGCTCACAGAGCACTTAGCAGCACACCCTGTGATTACTGTGACCCTCAGACATAAAGGATCAAAGGGTGGGGTACAGGGCCAAATAAATACAGCAATCAAAAATGTAAACAAAGGCCGCACACAGGGCTGGTGCTTCCACTAGGCAAACTAGGCAGCCGCCTAGGGCGCATTGCCACTTAGGGGCGCAGCCACGAGTCAGCAATCTCTCTCCATCATGAATGATCCTTGGGAGCTGAGGGTAGGTGCAGCAGTGGGGGAGGAAGAAGGGACAGAGGAAGATGCCAGGTGTCTGGGGCAATGACGGAACTACCAGGCCCTGGATTTCCACCATTGTTGGGGGGGCCCCAAGAGGCAGGAAGGGAGCCCACCGGAGTGCTGCCTGCATAATGATCCTCTTCATCTGGAGCTGAGCGGCCTAAACCCTGGGCAGGACATGATTCTCTACACTGAGCTGGGGGGCAGCCGTTCATTTCCCTGGGTCAGTATTAAGCAGGGAGCAGAGGAGAGCTGAACCTGAGTCGGAGCTCGGCACTGGAGGGCGGCACCTTTACTGGAGCAGAAGCTACGAGGTACCGGAATGGTCTGAGGAGGTTGGTGATGAAGGATGTGCAGAGCTCTCTGACTGCTGCTTCTCCCTCCACCAGGAGCCAGTTGGAGCTGTAGTGAGCACTGTGGTCCAGGAGAAGAGCGTCCTGGGAGAAGGAATTTAGCAGGATCAGAGTGAAGGAGGGCAGAGTGCGGGCCACTCTCTTCATACTGCCCAGTGAGTGTCCCCAGAACAGGGGATCAGGATCCCTGGGTGTGACATGGAGGATCCCTTGTGTGAAAGAGAATTGGGGTCACCAGGTGTGCCATGGAGAATCGGAGTTGTAAAGGTATGACATGGGGGATAGGGGCCACGAGTGTAACAGGGGTTCGGGGTCACCAGGTATGCAATGAGGAATTGTGACCCCTTGGTATGCCATGGGGGATTGAGGTCCCCAGGTGTGACATGGAGGAACATCATGGTCCCCAGGTGTGACATGGAGGAACATCAGGGTCCCCAGGTGTGACATGGAAAAACATCAGGGTCTCCGAGTATGACATGGAGGAGCATCAGGGGCCCCTGGTGTGACATAGAGGAACATTGGGGTCACTGGGTATGACAGCACGACATGGAGGAACACAGGGGTCCCTGGGTGTGACATGGAGGAACATCGGGGTCAGTGGGTATGACAGTACGACGTGGAGGAATATTGGGGTCCCAGAATGTGACATGGGAAAACATTAGGGTCCCTGGGTGTGACATGGGGGACATCAGGGTCCCAGGGTGTGACATGGAGGAATATGGGGGTCACAGGGTATGAAAGAATTACATGGAGGAACCATCATATCAGGGTCACTGAATATGACATAGAGGAGTTTTTAAACCCTTCCCTTTTTGTTTTATTTTTTTTGGACGGGGGCACGAGTAGCTAATCTTGCCTAGGGCGTAAAATAGTCTAGCACCGGCCCTGGCCGCACAATGCCACCATGGGCTCTCGCTTCTTACACAGACAGCGCCTGTGCAAGAAGGAGCCATTACAGCAATCTTTGAGTGATCTACAGCAGTTACACAGTGTTTTCACAAGTCTGCTTTGCCAAACTACCAGTTTCTCCACCGAAAAACACCATTGAAGCCAGCTACAGAGTCCCTGTGTGCTAGCCACATAAGTGTGATTTATCAATAAAGTTCTGCCAGGACCAGTGTACCTGATCACTTTGACCCCTCCTCTTCTCTATCTACACCACCTCCCTTGGTCACTTGATAACCGTCCACGGCTTCCAATACCATCTATACGCCGATGACACTCAAATCTATCTGTCTACTCCTCACCTCACTCCTTCATTCTCCTCTCCCATTGCTAACTTACTTACTGACATATCAACATGGATGTTGCACCAATTCCTCAAACTAAATCTCTCTAAAACTGAGCTGGTAATATTCCCCCCACCCATGCCCCCCTCCATGACTTTTCCATCAAAATTAGTTATGCAACCATCAATCCCTCTGAAAATGTGTGCAGGGTGCGCTGATGAGTGAATAAATGTGAGCTGCAACCAAAGATCCAAAAGTTGGAAATATAAAGTGAAAAAAGTCAATTCTGGTGCGCTAAATGATGAGGGTTCACTCACAAGTAATACAATAATATACAATAATGAGCTGGATCAAAAAACCAAAATATTAATGATTAGCATTGAACAAACATATAGGTGGATGTGCAAAGTGCCTTGGAAAATTACTAAAGCAAAGCGTGTACAAAATAAACACATGTGCAAAGATTCCAAGTTAAACTATCTAAAGCCCAAAGGAGACTTTAGTGACAAATGTCTGTGAAATTCCAAATAGTGAACGTGAATGAATCAGGAATAGTGCTTCAGGTAACAGCCGGAAGACAGATCTAATTGCCTGATGTTCCACCACCTGTGCAGGTTTGCTTCTTACCAGCAGGAAATATAAAAAGGACGTAAAGACAGCCACACCCAGAGTAGAATCCTCGTGTTAGAGAGGGGGATGTATATATATCTTCCCACACCTCCTAAGGGAGGTGGGTGAGCCTCTTACCAGATGACCAAGGTTCTTGGGCCTGTATATATTCCCTTATTGGGATTCTCTCCTTCCTCTATTCCAGGTTCCCTCTGGTGCCTGGAGCTCTTCTTTAACTTGTTAAAATAATAATTTTGCCAAATGGGATACTCCCTTATCTAGGGAATTATTACTTCTTTCACTGGACCTTCATAAGCCCTATGTTAGCTTAAATTGGGACTACTTATTTACCACTTTAGAAGTTGGCTTTTGGCTCTACTTTTATTTCGCTATTGAAAATGCTTTATACCAATCTGTCGGCCCAGGTTTCTATTAGGGGTTTTAGGTCGTTATCGTTTTCTATTCGACGCAGAACATGACAGAGTTGCCCACTTTTCCCATTGCTATTTGCATTGGCGATTGAACCCTTAGCCATAGCAATTCGATCCCATCCTAGTATACACGGCATATGTTGTGAGCAACAGGAACATAAATGCTCCTTGTTTGCCGACGATGTCCTCATGTATATCACTAACCCTCTAACGAACTCAAAACTTTGAGTTCACCATTTTTATGCTGGAGTAACAAGTGGCTTTTTTGGATAGATGACTATCTTAATGGGGATCAACCATACTCCTTGCAATATTTCAAAGACACATTGCAAATGCCCTCTAGTGAAATATCCCAGTATAATCTGCTTATCTATTTTATACGATCTAAACTTAAAGCGCAGTTCCAGGGGGGGCGTGTCCGACTTCCGGGATTTGAGGAGCGTTCTTAGGCAGCTCCGCCGCCACTGAATCATCCGATACATAATCCTGCACCATCCGCTGTTCTACTTGCCCAGATTTGCCTCACCTGTACTCCGGGAATCCTCCTGACTCGTACGGACATGGTAAAGTACGGGAGAGATGTCCCCCGTCCTCGGCAGGCCGCGGCTCCTTAAGGAAGATGTCAGCAAGATTAGGCAGTGGGTCACAACGGCAGAGCAGCGGATCAGCTCTGTGGAGGATGATGTTTTCCCTCTCACCGCTGCCATTCAGGACATACAGGCTGAACAGGGGGCGCAGGCTGCAAAGCTGGGTGATATGGAGGATCGCCTGCGCCGCAACAATCTCTGCTTTTTGGGGTTCCCTGAGGGTGCTGAAGGGGGACAGGTAGGGGACTTTCTAATGGACTCGATGCACAGGTCCCTAGGCCCAGACACTTTTTCTCCCCTTTTCGCTATAGAGAGGGCACGCCGGGTCCCCTCCAGGGCCCCAGTGCCTGGAGCTAGGCCCAGACAGCTGCTTGCACGTATTTTACACTTTAAAGATAGGGATGCAGCCCTGCGGAGGGCCAGATAGCTACCTGACCTCAGCTTTAATAATAACATCATCACCATATTCCTTGACTTTTCTGCCGCAAAAACAGAGGGCTGCTTTTCTAAGTGTGAAGAAAAGGCTTAGGGACCGTCATCTCCCTTACAGCATGCTCTATCCTGCAAAACTTAGAGTGGTGTATAAAAGTAGGGTGCATTTCTTTCTGGATCCTGCCGATGCTGACCAGTGGCTGGACTCGTTGGGCAGAGCTTGATTTCCTGATGGCTGATGTGATGTTCCTGCAGTGCCTTGTTTCCTCTCCTTCTGGAATGAATTGCCAGTCTGAGTGTTCCATCGTCCAAGGTTCTCCTTGCTATCCTGTTATTTTTGGTCGTTGCCATTTTCCTTTTTGATGGTGGGCCTGGAGAACTCCTATATTTGAGGCTTATGTACTCCTACAGCTTGGATGCTACATATCCGTGGAATCTGTTGTGGCCCCGGAGGTCCACATGAATAATGCAACTTTGCGTACTTTCCCTACAGTTCTACATCTGGTTTGGTTTGGGGCGTAGGTTCGTAGCAGTTGGGGTTGCGAACAGGGTGGGGGTTGGGGTCTTTTTTCTCTTTTTTTGGGGACTGTTATCCGACCTATGTATTTTCATGCTTTTCAATTTTGCTTTTTTATTTCTTTGAGTACAGTGTGGCTTTTACTTCACGCTCTTGCCCTGGTGCCCGCTAGGGGCGCTGCCTTCCCTGGCGGAGGCTGTCGTCGTCTCTTATGCTCTGATGGCTGAGGAGGCATTGACGCTCCTGTCTTGGAATGTCAGGGGCTTAAGTGATCGAGTTAAGAGGGCTTTTGTGTTCTACTATATTTAGAAGTACAAACCACATATTATTTTCTTACAAGAGACTCACCTGACTGGCTCCAAGACTATGGCTCTTAAACGGGCCTTTGTTACGTATACTTTTCATGCCACATTTTCTAGCCATGCTAGGGGTGTCTCCATTTTGGTCGCATGCTCTTTAGGCTGTTCGGTTAAACAAGTGATTACTGATGTATATGGTCGCTATGTAATCTTGCTCTTACTTATTGATAATGTGGTATATACCTTTGTGTCTCTATATGTACCTCCTCCGTTTACCCTGGTTTTCTGGGACGCCTTGATGTCCCAGCTTCTCCAGGTGGCGGAGGGTCCGGTGTTGATTGCCAGGGACTTCAACTCTGTGTTATCCACTGGTTCGGATAGGTGCCCGGGCGAAGATGGACCTTCTTCCTCGTTGGCGGCCTCTCTGGCCAGATATACCCTGGTGGACTGCTGGTGATGGAAGAATCCGGATAGTAGGGAATATTCATGCTACTCCGCTACTCATAGAACTCTGTCTAGAATTGATATGTGTTTGGTGTCTCCGGATTTGCTTCCTAGGCTGTTGGCTATCTCATATTTGCCCAGGGCTATTTCGGACCATTCTCCCATGCTAGTTTGGCCTTTCTGCGACGCGGGGCCTTAAAACATGGCGGCTCAGCCCATTATGGCTGACTGAAGAAATCTTTTTCAATGCCACGACCAAAGAGATTGCCCACTTTTGGCAGGTTAATCCGGAGACGGCTTCTGGGGCTATTGTCTGGGATGCCTTTAAGGCCTCCATGTGGGGTACAGTTGCAGGGGTTATTCACCAGTTGAGGGAAGACAGGGCCTGGTGGGTTGAGTCTTTACAGTCAGAGGCGACTGAGGCAGAACTGGAGTATGTTAGGAACCCTTCCTCCTTCAACTATTCTTTGTGGCGAGACAGTGCCCGACAATTGGACTTGGTACTCCTGGAAAAAACACAGAAAAATTACTTTATCAAAAACGAAGTATATTTGAGTATGGGGACAAAAATAGTAAAATTTTAACTTATCTTTCTCGTTCCGAACACCCTGTTACGGCCATTTCGGCTGTTTATGACGAGAACTCTCGATTGTGCACCTCTAGGGAGGATATTAAGGCGGCTTTTGTCTCCTTCTTTATGTCCCTATACACTTCCCAGGTTTCTTATACTACTGCGGAGCTGGATGATTATCTGCAACAAATCCCATTACCTGAACTAGGGGAGGAAGGTAGGCTGGCCTTAGACGTGCCTGTCTCTATTGAGGAGATAGGGGCTGCTGTGGCTTCTTTTGCTGTCAATAAGACGCCGGGCCTGGATGGCTTTCCGATTGAGTGGTATCGCGCTTATTTGGAACTCCTCACCCTGCGCCTGTTGGCTATGTACAAAGAGGCTTTTGACAATGGGGAGCCCTCTCCTTCTCTTCGGGAGGCCCTCATAGTCCTGATCCCCAAGCCGGGCAAGGATCCCACACACTGTGAATCTTACCGTCCTATTTCTTTGATTAATGTGGATGTTAAGATTTTGGCTAAGGTCTTTTCCCATAGAGTGAACACCGTTATTTCCAAACTTATCCACCCAGATCAAACCGGCTTTATTCCCGGTCGCTCTACGGCCATAAACCTGCGCAGACTCTTCACGAATCTTCAGCTGCCTTCAGAGACCCCGGACGCCAGGGTGGTGGTGTCCTTGGATACTCATAAGGTGTTTGATTCTGTGGAATGGCCTTACCTGTTTGCGGTTTTCGCTCGGCTGGGTTTTGGACCTAAGTTTCTTGGATGGGTTAGACTACTTTATAACTCCCCGGTGGCTAGGATTCATGTTAATAATATTGTCACTGAACCATTCTCTGTGAGTCGAGGTACCAGACAGGGGTGCCCTCAGTCACCCCTGCTGTTTGCCATGGCCATAGAACCCTTGGCGGCCCTACTGAGGGGGGACGAGCGGATAAAGGGTTGTAGGGTGGGAGATCTGGTCGAAAAAACCTCACTCTATGCTGATGATATGCTTCTTTACCTGGCGGATTCTGATGAGTCCTTGACAGTTGCGTTAAGGGTGATCAACGACTTTGGCCGATACTTTGGGTTTCGGGTCAATTGGACTAAGTCGGTGATCTTCCCTTTTGACCCTACCTTGGTTCCCACGCTGAGCACTCCACATCCGCTCCAGGTGGTTTCCAAATCTAAATATCTGGGGGTGACGGTTCAAAATCCGGTCCGCTCTTATGTTGATAATAATATTACTCCGCTGATTCAGAGACTTAAGTTGATGCTGTCCACCTGGATCAGGTTGCCCTTGAACTTGATGGGGAGGATCAATATTTTTAAAATGGTATACCAACCTCGTTTTCTGTATCTCTTCTGGCAGGCCCCGGTGTATCTCCCCAAGTCTCTTTTTAAGGCTATCGAGTCTCTCCTCATGTCCTTTATTTGGGGTGGGAAGCCGGCGAGGATATCCCTCCAGACTCTTCAGCTCCCTGCTACTGCTGGGGGGCTGGCGGTCCCTGACCTTCAGGCGTATTATTTAGCAGCCCAATTGACCCATGTGCATGCTTGGTTCTTCCCGGACCTCCTGAATGCAGCGGTTACTACTTCGTCGGCAGTGATGGGCTCTTATGAGGCCCTTCTCAACTCTTTGTACAGGAAAGGTCCTTATCCTTTCGGGGGGAGCAGAGATTTTAAAGCTTTCATATAAAATAACGCATATCTGTAATAAATGTATTGGGTGATCCTCCTTTAATAATTCTCCTAATGCTCCGTTGTGGTATAACCCTGGGCTCCCTGAACTGTATAAATTGTCAGATCCCCGAAGGTGGGCGAGCTTTGATCTGAAATATGCACATCAACTGTTTGAGGATCATGAGTTCAAGCCCTTCCCGATCCTTAGGCTGGAGCTGGATGTGCCCTCTTCCTGCTGGTTAATGTACCAGCAACTTAGACATGCAGTGGCAGCACAATTTGGCCTTAAGGGGGTACACTTAGCTGTGACACGCCTGGAGAAGGAGCTCTTGGATGACGATCATGGTAAGCTCATTTCTAGATATTACTCTTTGCTCAGGTTTGATCAGGACAATAAATTGGCTAAACTCCGGGACTGTTGGGGCTCGGACTTGCCACAGTTAGAGGAGGAGGTGTGGGATGAGCTTCTGGAATCCCAGTTTGAGGGAATCATAGCGGCTGGGGATAGAGTGATACAGCTTAATTACTTGCACAGAATATATTATACTCCGTATAGACTGCATCACATGGGTAGGCTCCCTTCTGCCACATGTTCTCGGTGTCAAGCCCCTAAGGGGGATTTCTTTCATATGGTGTGGGCTTGCCCCAACATCCAGGTCTTCTGGAGGGGGGTCTGCCGACTCATGGAGGAGAAGCTGGCTCTTCCGAATGTCTGTTCTCCGGATAGGTGCCTTCTTGGCAACCTGTCGGAAGAGGACCTTCGGCAGTCTTAGAAGGTGCTGTCACGAATTCTGTTCTTTTATGCCAAAAAACTGATTGCGTTAAGGTGGAAGAGTCCTGACCCTCCATCTGTGGAGGCTTGGGTCTCTCTTGTTAACAATGCACTACCTCTTTACTTATCTAGCTAGGGGTTGTCCCAAAAAAATTAACAAAATATGGCTGGTTTGGGTGGACTCGGTTTCGGGTTCCTTGGAGGTATAGTGGAGATTTATTTTCCGGGGGAATCTCCTGCTCATGAGTGTGGGTGACCCTATGGCCCTGCCTATATGTGTTCTGTCACCATACTGGTACTCATATTCTATCTTGTTTTTCATATGGTCGCATGGTTGGGTGGGGGGGGGGGGGTTTCTTGTTGCCTCAGTTCCTTGATGGTCTATTATGTTTGATGTTTTGATGAATATGTGCTCCTTGTCTACGCATCTCCTGTTGTTTGACTGTCTTTTGTAACATGCCTTATTGCCAATGTTTTGGAGTTGATGTTTGTGTACCTTTAATAAAAATAAAGCGCAGTTCCAACCTCAAATACCTTTTTTAACTAAAAATACTCCTATAATACTAATCCATCGCCCTTTACAGAACCACTATTCTCATTCTTACAAGGTGTACAGTATTGGATTTTAGTCAAAATCATACTTTTAAAAATGCTGTCTGGACGTGGCCATCTTGGATGTGGGCATCTGAAGCCACAGTGTAATCTGCTGTGTCTTTCTTCCTGATTCCAGGTAGTGCTCTGGGAGTTCTTCCTGATTCCAACCTGCTGGGAGTGATGACAAACAGCTCCCAGGATGCAATGCAAAGGCGGAAGTGATGTCGGCCGTGGCCACAGAGGGGGGAGAAGGAGGAAGTACAATCAAAATTGCCCTGAAAATAAGGTAAGGGACCCTCGAAAAAATTTAAAATGCCCAATTGTTGATCAGCATAGCGAGCACTTCAGGAATCACTAAAGTTGCAAAATAAGCCGGAACTCCGCTTTAATTTGCTAGAGAGACCCCTTACACTTACAAATTATGAATTATCCTGTCAAACGAAAGGCCTCCTACAGGGACGGCTATCTATGGTATACGCCACACTTACTGATCCAACTACTAAATTCCCTTATATGAATCAATGGGAACGAGACTTGAATACTACTCTTGATTTATCTGACTGAGAAGATATTGCCTATGCTTTATCCAAAACATCCATTAACACAATACTAATTGGGGCAAACTATAAAATGCTCCTACGCTAGTATTTGGTCATGACCAGAGTAGTGAAGATGCACCCATCTGCATCCCCCGCTTGCATTAGGCGTTGTGGCCAGATGGGTACAATGTATAAAGTTTGTTGGTAGTGCCCTGTAGTCATTGGATTCTGGATTGGCATACCTAACTTGATACATTCAGTGACAGGGGTTAATATCCGTGGATCCCCAGAACCAGCGCTTTTTCAAAAGTTTCCTGAGGAGGTCCCCAAAAAAATTGATAAAACTCATTGTTCTGTCTCAGCATTGATTGTACCTGTGACCTTCTTGTAGACTCAGTCTGAAAGTGTGTGCAGCAGGTTGAATGATGACTTTAACAGATAGTTTACTCAATGAATAAAGACTCCAGAGGTGTTCTCCAATGCTTTTTTATGCTTCAAGTTAGCAAAGGGCATAAACATAGAGGCTTTTCCATAGGTAAATTTCCAATGAAGTTACACAGCTTCCACACTCTGCAGTCTCCTCATAACAACTAAACAAAATGGGAGTTACAGCAGGAAATGAAGGATGGGAGCAACCAACTACCCAGAAACAGCAGGGGTGTAAGGAAGATACCAATAACATAGCATAATATAACATGTAATAACAACTGCTAGACAGTTAAAGCTGCGTGTCAGCACACTCCCCGCCTGGTATCGTGAGATACCACTACACAATTATTTTCCATAAACATACAATTAACATTGCATACAGTAGAATGCTATGTAGCCCTCTCCTCTAAGCTAACTATGCTAGAGGTCTAAGTGACTCCTACACATAACACTGAATCAGAATTTTTGGAAGCATGCATAATTAGGACTGGCTCAGTGACTGGTCTCATGAAGGTTTTTGGGCTCCCGTCCTTTACAATCCTGACTTCCACACTTCGGACCTTTCCATCATCACTAGCAATGGCCTTTGTAATAACTCCAACTGGCCACTGGATCCGACTGGTTTGCTTGTCTTTCAGAAGAACCAGGTCCCCTTCCTTTAAGTTAGGCTTCTGGGTTTGCCACTTTTTACGTCCTTGGAGAAGTGTGAGGTATTCCCTCCTCCATCTGTCCCAGAAACAATCTGCAAGGTATTGAGCGTATCTCCATTGACGTTTATATATGTCCTTTTCATCAAAGATGCTCTTTGGCGCTGGGATCTGTCCAATTTTCCAGCTCAATAATGCAGCTGGAGTTAAAACAGTCAGACATTCTGGGTCTGTGGATACAGCGGTCAACGGTTTTGAGTTGATTATTGCTGCGACCTCAGCAAGGAATGTAGTAAGTACTTCATGGGTAAGAATTTAAGAACTCACATCAAGCAACATAGAATCTAGTATGCGCCTTGCCATCCCAATCATACGTTCCCATGCTCCGCCCATGTGTGAAGCGTGTGGTGGGTTGAATTTCCACTGGTTTGCAGTGGCGGAGAAGGTGGCCCTTGGAGGTGGCTCTGTCTGAGAAGATCGCTCCCGCAGGGGTTTGTCAATGCTCTGGGACGCTCTCTCGCTATAATTGAACTGGTTGGTCAGCTTTCTCTACTTCTTGTTCCTGGATGGTATTTCCTCACCTTCTGTCCATTCTTCACTAGCCTGAGCGTCAGACTTCCCATCTGTATCTTTGTCTCCCGGCTCTGTGGAATCGTTGGTCTGAGTCTCTTCAATTACTCCCAACTTCGCCCCCTGTCGCCGCGCTTCATCAGAGTCTTTGTGTAACATGTTTCCATCCAGGGAGAAGTGTACGGCCAGCTGGTCCACGATGCTAATGGGTTTGTAGGCCCGTTCCTTAAAACTGTACCTCACAATGTTCTGGGGGGCATGAGGGTTGTTTGCAGTCAGGATACGAGTGAATTCCTCCTTAAGTTCAGCCTCGCTGAGTTCCAGCTGGTCCGGAGGCTTAACCAGAGTCTTGGCCTGCATCCATTTATCAGCTCCATCCCCCATATCTGTGGAGTCATCTTCATCCTCCAAATTTCTTCTTGAGCAGATGTTGGAACTCAATGCTACAACTTCAGGCCGGATTTCCGGATCAGTATCTGGATCCTCCCAGTGGAAATCGATATCTTCTTTGTAGTTTGCAGAAGACTGGTCCATTAAAAACTTGGGTCTGTTGGAATTGTCCTTGAAGAACTCTTCATCCAAAATCTTGATGAACTCCTTGTCTTCAACTGAAGGAGCAATCTTGTTGTCATCGCAAGTAGTCTGGTACACTGAATCACCAAAGTCCTTTTGAGAAGTGAGCTTGCAGTTAATACTTTGGAGTGCTTGATATGGAACTTCGTTTTTAAAATCAAGTCTTTCCTTCACATAATAGTGCGATGGACATTTCATCAATCGACAGGTAACATTAGTTTTGTAGGAAGCTACATCCAAGAGCTTGTGAGATTGGTCTAAACAGACTTTTCCTATTATCACCCATCCAAGATCAAGTTTCTGGGCCTGAGGAGCATCATCTGGACCGTTACATAACTCTCTTATTTTATGAACTTTAGGAATGTCTCTCCCCAGTAGAATCAAAATCTTAACATCCTTGTTAAGTGGTGGAATGTAGTTAGCAATGTGGCTCAAATGAGGGTGATGACGTGCAACCTCTGGTGTGGGGATTTCTTCTCTGTTGTTTGGTAGCTGATCACATTTGATTAGACTTGGAAGAGGAAACTCTGTGTCCTCATATTCTGATGCAACTATGAAGCCATGGGCTCTTCTTCCAGAAGTATTGACCTTTCTTGCACATTTCTGCAAGGTATAAGACCAGGTCTCTCCTTGAATATTGAATAGGTCAAAGAATTCTGTACTGGCCAATGAGCGATTGCTCTGATCATCGAGTATGGCATACATTTTTATGGAATTTTGTGGACATCCTTCAGGAAAAACCCTTACAAGACATATCTTGCTACAAGACTTGCTATGAAGCCCTTCTCCACATACCTCTGTACACCTTGTGGTTACGGGGTTGGCATATTGCTCAGTTCTCTCCCCGCCATCATCTGATGTAGTCTTGGGGTTGCTGCCGGGTGAAGGTTTCCTTTTGAACAGGTCTGAATGAAGAGCGTCCACATGTTTGGCACTGTTGCAGAGAGAACATCTGATGGCGATCTTACAGTCTCTAGCTAAATGATCGGAGGATGCACAACACTTAAAACAGATATTATGCTCTTTGAGAAATGACTTGCGTTCTTCAATAGGCTTGTCCTTAAATGCACGACATTTGGAGAGAGAGTGTGGCGCATTATGAATAGGCCACTGTTGACTAAGATTGCTAGCTTTAATGTCTGTAGCTAAGACGTTGGATGCTATGGTGGTCTTCCTCACGGCAATAGGATGCCTTAAATCCTTGAATTTACTGTTGGTGGCAATACCCCTTGAAGTACTTAAAGGAATGGTGGTTGTATCTGGATAGAAGAAGCTTGGGTCATTCTTGGATCTTGCAACCTTCCGCACAAACTCTGAAAAATAAGAAAAGGGAGGGAAGGAAACAGGATGTTCATACTTATACTTTGATCCTACACTAGTCCACTTTCCCTGAAGATGACTAGGCAACTTTGCTACAATAGGATTTACGCCCTGAGCAGTGTCTAAATAGCTAAGACCTGGTAAGCTAGGATCTAACTTAGCAATTTCAAGTTCATGAAGGGTGTCACCTAACTCTCTAAGCTTTTGATTGTCCTTAACAGAGATTTTAGGAAAGTCTAGTCTCTGGAATAAGGCAGATTCAATGACTTCGGGGCTCCCATAGTCTTGTTCTAGACGTTCCCAGGCAGCATCAAGGCCTGCTTTAAAGTTATAAATGTAGACAGATTTAAGTCTCTTTACTTGTTCTGAAGATTGACGCCCCAACCACTTTATTAGTAAGTCAAGTTCTGCTTGAGGTTCAATGTCCAAGTTCTTGGTTACCGCCTTAAATGTAGATCTCCAACTCCTGTAGTTCTCTGGGCAGTCATCAAATTTAGACAGTCCAGTTGTAATCAACTCTCGTCAAATCATAGTTTTGTCAGTTCGTGGTGCCTCAAGTCAGGTATGGGATTTTAAGGGCAGGAGTAAAGCGAGTAAACAATAGTTGTACAGTTTATAGGTAAAATTTATTCACATGTATAATTATATACAGAAATTTGAGTGAATTAATGGGTAAAGTCCCATTGTGATGGTGAAGAGAAAGTAGTAAGTGTGTTTACACGTGAAAAAGGTGACTTGAACAAGAAAAGTAGATGGTCCTGCTCTGCTGTTCCTCATATCAAAGAATGGGAAATGGTTGCAGAGAGGGGCCTGATCGGTATTCCGACATGTTTCGGCCTATAGCGGCCTTTATCAAGGATGTTACCGATTCTAGGAATAAGTAAAATGGATTTGTCAGTGATAATAATATATAGTTGTTCAGATTTAATTATATATAAGGTTGTAATATAACATACATATTTTTTGTCCACTTTCTGGGGTATTGCTTTCCCAGATTTTCTCCGGGAGCTGCAGGAACAATGCTGTATTGGGTGAAAAAGGTGTGGTTTGGTTGTAGTTGGAGCCACAAGTAAAAACAGGGAGGGTTATTTGTTGGTAGTAAGTAATAGAAAGTATAATAATAATTACTTCTTGGGCCACGTTTTCCTGGTCCAAATGGTTCAATGTGGCTATGATATAAAGATTTCCACATTGATAGAGATCATCTGTGGTGTTTCCACATTGATGGAGATCATCTGTGGTGCGGGGTATATAAGGTATAGTACATAGTAAATGGTAAAGGATGTGGCTTTAGGTAAAGTAAAGCATCCTGGGGTGAAGTACAAAAGTTAGAAATTTGGAAGTGTATAAGGAATTTAGACTTGGTGGGAAGATGTTTGCACATCTTCTCCAGGTCTATGCTTACGCTTAGTAGAAGAGTATCGGTGTGGTGTCACAGCATGTTGCCTCCAGGTCCTGTCCTCCCTCGATCCGGGAGAGACTGAAGACTTGGAGGTGTTCCCCGGCCTTTTAAAGGCTGTCGCACATGCGCAGTGATGCGCTGTGTGACGCCTGTGGGCGGTGTCCGTGGTGTAGCAAGAGATGCGCCTGCGTGCGGCAGATGCGGCATCCCCTGTAGCCATGCGGACGTGCCCCTACGGCCGCCGACACGGAGTGAAAGCCGCAATCCCCGGAGGGGATAGTGGAAGGTACGAGACCAACCAGTCGGCTTCAAAATGCCCCGATCCAAAAGAGGATTCGGGGCTTTCCGTGCCGGGAGTTCCTGGAGTTCTGGAAATGGGCAAAAAAAGGGAAAAGTGGACGAACAGTAATATATTTAAGGTGGTACACTGTACAGGAGTGTATTCAACAGTTAAGTACATATAAAGAAAAATAAATTAAGGTTAACAAAGCATGGTATATCAACAGTGTCTTAATGCAGCAAAGTAATAGTAGGAGGAGAGGGGATGTGAGAAGGTCTGGATCGGGTCAGGGGGGGGGGGGTTTTCTATGGTCAGGCATCCCCGCATCATGTCTGGCGATGTATTGGAGGTTGGATGACCAAATAGTGAGGTCAATCCAATAATAGGTGGGTTCTGTTGGTACATTAGTCTTTTTTGCCGGAGGAAAAGCCTGGGAGGAATGGACGATAGCTTTGAGCTTCATTTAACCCCGGTGGGGTAGTAGCCTTGAGAAGTGTGATCCAGCGCATTTCTAATTGTAGCAACGTTTTGTTCCAGTCCCTGCCACGTAGCGGGATATGGATCCTGTCCAGGGCCATGAAGTTAATTTTTGGCATTTTATAATTGTGGTCATCCCTCACGTGTCTGCCTAGTGGCACATAGAAATTGCCAATGTGCATGGTCTGGAGGTGTTGATTGACCCTTTTCCCAAATTCCTGTCGGGTCTTTCCTATATAGAAGGACCCGCATTCGCAGGTCATCATATACACTATTCCTCTGGTTTTACAGTTGCAAAAGTGTTTTGGTTGGAATGGGTCTCCATTCGGTAAAATAGTATTTGTTATTTGACGAATGACAGGGCATTGGGCGCAGTCTCCGCAGGGGAAGGTGCCTTTGTTCTTGCATGGGTCTCTTTTAGATCCTTCCTGAAATTCACTGCGTACTAGTTGTTGTTGGAGGGAGCCTGCTTTCCTAAAGGTAATGGGTGGATGTTGTGGTAGGAACTTAGAGGTGCTGGGTTCTTCCATGAGGATGGGCCAATTCTTTTTAAAGATAGTTCTGATTTCCTGGTGTTCATTGGTAAATCTGATGATAATGCGGGTATCAGGTCCAGTTTTGGTAGGTTCCTTGTTTTTAAAGAGAAGCGTTTCTCTGTCTTTGTTGTTGGCCCGATTAAATGCTTTGCGCAGTGAGGTTTTGGTATAGCCTCTTTCTAGAAATCGGGAGGTGAGTGCATCAGCTTCCAATTGGAAGTTGGCTGGGTCATTGCAATTTCTCTTGATTCTGAGGTATTGGCTGTAGGGTATGGAATGAATGAGAGGTTGTGGATGAAAACTTGAGGCATGGAGAATGGAGTTGCCTGCTGTCTCCTTTCTGTAGAGAGTGGTGGAGATTTTTCCGGTGGGGTCTTTATATATTAGGGTATCGAGAAAGGATATTTGTTGTTTGTTATACGACATTGTAAAAAACATGTTATGTTCGTTTTGGTTCATCTTGGTTAGTAGGTCAAGTATCATGTGTTCTGGTCCATTCCATATAATCAATATGTCGTCGATATATCTTTGCCATATGAGAATCTTGTCAGTATAGATGGTATTTTCTTCATTTGATAGGAATTCTTGCTCCCATGAGCCTAAGTAGATATTGGCGTAAGAGGGGGCGCAGCTGGTTCCCATCGCAACCCCACATGTTTGGATATAGTAGTTGCCACCAATTGTGAAGACATTATAGTTGAGTATATATTGTAACATGTCTGTGATGAAATGATTGAAGTTTTGGTCACGTTGGTTGTGACAG
Source organism: Pelophylax lessonae (assembly GCF_965119305.1). Classification (NCBI taxonomy): domain Eukaryota; kingdom Metazoa; phylum Chordata; class Amphibia; order Anura; family Ranidae; genus Pelophylax; species Pelophylax lessonae. Next base: position 186,223,568 of record NC_138770.1, on the reverse strand, counting down.
CGAAGTGTTTTTTCAATTATTTGTATTCCTTTGGTATGGGGTATGTTGTTGTATAGAGATTCCACATCAATCGTAATTAGATAGGTTTCTTCTGGTATGGAGATGTCATTGAGTATTCTGAGAAGATGAAGGGTGTCTTGGGTGTAGGAGGGCAGTTCTTTAACATGAGGGCGTAGGTATCGGTCAATAACTTTACTCATGGACTCTGAGATGCTTCCGTTTCCGGATATGATCGGTCTTCCGGGTGGGTCATCTATGTTTTTATGCAGTTTAGGTAGTGCATATAATGTGGGTGTTTTGGGATGTGGTGTCCTTATGTATTCCCATAGGTTCTGGGAGATGGTACCTTCCCGGAATGCGTTGTCCACTTTGGTGTAGAAAATTTGATCGTATGATTTGATCATTATTGGGGCGATCTGTTTGTAGCATTTAGTATTGGAGAGTATTGTATGGCACATATTTTTGTATTTTTCTTTGCTCATAACAACTACATTTCCTCCTTTATCTGAAGGCTTAATGATAATTGTATCATTATTTTTGAGTTCTTGGAGAGCTCATTTTTGTTTGTTTGTCAAATTGGACATACGTTTTTTCTCTCTGATTGCTTCTATGTCCTTAGTGGTTTGTCGCACAAACAGTGCGATTGCTGGATTGGTATTGAAGGAGGGGAATTTGTTTGATTTCTTTTTAAACGTAGGTATGTCTGAAGTTGCTTCTGGCTCATCATTGTCAGAGTCTTGGTCTGGTTCACTTGGATCATCCCAATCATCTAGGTCACTTTCTTGAAGTAATAGGTTGAGGTCCCGGATGGCTCTGAACTCAGCCGCTGTGAGTGTGGGTGTGGCTTGTGGTTGGGGTTGTTTATGATAAAGAGTTTTGAGTAACAAATTTCTGGCAAATAAATTAACGTCCTTGATGGTTTCAAATTTGTCTAGGCATGTATTAGGACAGAAGGAGAGTCCTAAAGATAGCACTTCTTTTTGTTCCTTAGTTAGTGTGTAGGATGATAGGTTTATTACCGTTTTTCTTCCTCCTGTTTCTTCTCCGATTGATGTTTTCTGGGGGGTTTGGAGTTCGTTTTCCCTAAAAAAACACCCTGTTGTTTTGGATCGACCTTCGATCTTGTGAACATGTTGTAAGCTTTGGGGGGTTGGTCCATGTTCCCCGATTGCGTGGCTTGTTCATCTGCCATATTGGTTCCTTGGAATTGAGGTTCAGTTTCCTGAGTATTTTCCTCATCTGTTTTGCGTCGGGGTTCGTGTTGTTTTGGAGGTGGTCCTCTTCTATTTTTATAATGTTCAGGGCCAGAGTTGTATGAGGATGAATCCGATGAGTAGTAGTGTTGTCCTGTTTTATCTGAGGGTCTGCCATATTGGGTTCTACGGTTGGTCCGTTGGTTTGCCCATCTATAGGCTCTGCCTTGGGCAAAGGCATTCTTGTCGCGCCAGTATTTTCTTTCTTTTTTTCGTAAGATGTCTTTTCCATATTCTTCAAGGTGCGATTTGAGTTTGTTTTCTTGTTCACTATATAGTTGGGCTTTTTTGAGAGGAGCTAGTTGTTCGTAGGTTTTTTTGATGTCAAGGTCTAAGGTTTTTATTTGTCTCAAATATTCTTCTTGTAGAAGAATCATTAAGTTCCTTGAACGTTCATTAAGTTGGTTTTCCCATTCTTTCTTGAGTTGGGTTGTAACATTTTCCATGGTGGGAAAAATTTGGATTCTTAATCCTACAGGGTTGATCTTCTCGCTAATGTAGCGTTCAAATGTCTTGATGTGCCAGTGTAGTGCCGACTTCCTCTCCAAATGTTTTTGGAGTGTTCTGAATAGTGCCAAAATATCAGATTCCGTTTGTTCTTTGGCTTTGAAGCTGGTGTGGATGCCTGACATAAGAGTCTCCCATTCATCACCAACCAGGTCTCCCACATCTTTTTCTCCTTCTTCTTCAGTCATCCTTGCTTGCTAGGAGAAGGATGTTTTGTTTTTGGAACAGGCAATCAACAGGGCTTTGCTGAGACTGTGGAAAATGCCACAGCGCAAGCTATGTTTGCCTGGGAATAATAGGTTTGGTGCTATTGCTGCTTAGCGACCACAAAATAATTGTATAAGAATTAAGTATTTCCAGAGATCCGAGAGGCTGTGGATGTGTTATCCATCCGGGGTATTAGTTGAAGAAATGTTTTTTTGGATCTTAGCTGGAAGGGAAAATAATAGTTTCTGCCACCATCCCGGGAGTATAGTTTTGTCAGTTCGTGGTGCCTCAAGTCAGGTATGGGATTTTAAGGGCAGGAGTAAAGCGAGTAAACAATAGTTGTACAGTTTATAGGTAAAATTTATTCACATGTATAATTATATACAGAAATTTGAGTGAATTAATGGGTAAAGTCCCATTGTGATGGTGAAGAGAAAGTAGTAAGTGTGTTTACACGTGAAAAAGGTGACTTGAACAAGAAAAGTAGATGGTCCTGCTCTGCTGTTCCTCATATCAAAGAATGGGAAATGGTTGCAGAGAGGGGCCTGATCGGTATTCCGACATGTTTCGGCCTATAGCGGCCTTTATCAAGGATGTTACCGATTCTAGGAATAAGTAAAATGGATTTGTCAGTGATAATAATATATAGTTGTTCAGATTTAATTATATATAAGGTTGTAATATAACATACATATTTTTTGTCCACTTTCTGGGGTATTGCTTTCCCAGATTTTCTCCGGGAGCTGCAGGAACAATGCTGTATTGGGTGAAAAAGGTGTGGTTTGGTTGTAGTTGGAGCCACAAGTAAAAACAGGGAGGGTTATTTGTTGGTAGTAAGTAATAGAAAGTATAATAATAATTATAAAAAACTTCTTGGGCCACGTTTTCCTGGTCCAAATGGTTCAATGTGGCTATGATATAAAGATTTCCACATTGATAGAGATCATCTGTGGTGTTTCCACATTGATGGAGATCATCTGTGGTGCGGGGTATATAAGGTATAGTACATAGTAAATGGTAAAGGATGTGGCTTTAGGTAAAGTAAAGCATCCTGGGGTGAAGTACAAAAGTTAGAAATTTGGAAGTGTATAAGGAATTTAGACTTGGTGGGAAGATGTTTGCACATCTTCTCCAGGTCTATGCTTACGCTTAGTAGAAGAGTATCGGTGTGGTGTCACAGCATGTTGCCTCCAGGTCCTGTCCTCCCTCGATCCGGGAGAGACTGAAGACTTGGAGGTGTTCCCCGGCCTTTTAAAGGCTGTCGCACATGCGCAGTGATGCGCTGTGTGACGCCTGTGGGCGGTGTCCGGGGTGTAGCAAGAGATGCGCCTGCGTGCGGCAGATGCGGCATCCCCTGTAGCCATGCGGACGTGCCCCTACGGCCGCCGACACGGAGTGAAAGCCGCAATCCCCGGAGGGGATAGTGGAAGGTACGAGACCAACCAGTCGGCTTCAAAATGCCCCGATCCAAAAGAGGATTCGGGGCTTTCCGTGCCGGGAGTTCCTGGAGTTCTGGAAATGGGCAAAAAAAGGGAAAAGTGGACGAACAGTATCATGACAATATATGTAATATATTTAAGGTGGTACACTGTACAGGAGTGTATTCACCAGTTAAGTACATATAAAGAAAAATAAATTAAGGTTAACAAAGCATGGTATATCAACAGTGTCTTAATGCAGCAAAGTAATAGTAGGAGGAGAGGGGATGTGAGAAGGTCTGGATCGGGTCAGGGGGGGGGGGGGGGGTTTCTATGGTCAGGCATCCCCGCATCATGTCTGGCGATGTATTGGAGGTTGGATGACCAAATAGTGAGGTCAATCCAATAATAGGTGGGTTCTGTTGGTACATTAGTCTTTTTTGCCGGAGGAAAAGCCTGGGAGGAATGGACGATAGCTTTGAGCTTCATTTAACCCCGGTGGGGTAGTAGCCTTGAGAAGTGTGATCCAGCGCATTTCTAATTGTAGCAACGTTTTGTTCCAGTCCCCGCCACGTAGCGGGATATGGATCCTGTCCAGGGCCATGAAGTTAATTTTTGGCATTTTATAATTGTGGTCATCCCTCACGTGTCTGCCTAGTGGCACATAGAAATTGCCAATGTGCATGGTCTGGAGGTGTTGATTGACCCTTTTCCCAAATTCCTGTCGGGTCTTTCCTATATAGAAGGACCCGCATTCGCAGGTCATCATATACACTATTCCTCTGGTTTTACAGTTGCAAAAGTGTTTTGGTTGGAATGGGTCTCCATTCGGTAAAATAGTATTTGTTATTTGACGAATGACAGGGCATTGGGCGCAGTCTCCGCAGGGGAAGGTGCCTTTGTTCTTGCATGGGTCTCTTTTAGATCCTTCCTGAAATTCACTGCGTACTAGTTGTTGTTGGAGGGAGCCTGCTTTCCTAAAGGTAATGGGTGGATGTTGTGGTAGGAACTTAGAGGTGCTGGGTTCTTCCATGAGGATGGGCCAATTCTTTTTAAAGATATTTCTGATTTCCTGGTGTTCGTTGGTAAATCTGATGATAATGCGGGTATCAGGTCCAGTTTTGGTAGGTTCCTTGTTTTTAAAGAGAAGCGTTTCTCTGTCTTTGTTGTTGGCCCGATTAAATGCTTTGCGCAGTGAGGTTTTGGTATAGCCTCTTTCTAGAAATCGGGAGGTGAGTGCATCAGCTTCCAATTGGAAGTTGGCTGGGTCATTGCAATTTCTCTTGATTCTGAGGTATTGGCTGTAGGGTATGGAATGAATGAGAGGTTGTGGATGAAAACTTGAGGCATGGAGAATGGAGTTGCCTGCTGTCTCCTTTCTGTAGAGAGTGGTGGAGATTTTTCCGGTGGGGTCTTTGTCTTATCATAAACAACCCCAACCACAAGCCACACCCACACTCACAGCGGCTGAGTTCAGAGTCATCCGGGACCTCAACCTATTACTTCAAGAAAGTGACCTAGATGATTGGGATGATCCAAGTGAACCAGACCAAGACTCTGACAATGATGAGCCAGAAGCAACTTCAGACATACCTACGTTTAAAAAGAAATCAAACAAATTCCCCTCCTTCAATACCAATCCAGCAATCGCACTGTTTGTGCGACAAACCACTAAGGACATAGAAGCAATCAGAGAGAAAAAACGTATGTCCAATTTGACAAACAAACAAAAACGAGCTCTCCAAGAACTCAAAAATAATGATACAATTATCATTAAGCCTTCAGATAAAGGAGGAAATGTAGTTGTTATGAGCAAAGAAAAATACAAAAATATGTGCCATACAATACTCTCCAATACTAAATGCTACAAACAGATCGCCCCAATAATGATCAAATCATACGATCAAATTTTCTACACCAAAGTGGACAACGCATTCCGGGAAGGTACCATCTCCCAGAACCTATGGGAATACATAAGGACACCACATCCCAAAACACCCACATTATATGCACTACCTAAACTGCATAAAAACATAGATGACCCACCCGGAAGACCGATCATATCCGGAAACGGAAGCATCTCAGAGTCCATGAGTAAAGTTATTGACCGATACCTACGCCCTCATGTTAAAGAACTGCCCTCCTACACCCAAGACACCCTTCATCTTCTCAGAATACTCAATGACATCTCCATACCAGAAGAAACCTATCTAATTACGATTGATGTGGAATCTCTATACAACAACATACCCCATACCAAAGGAATACAAATAATCGAAAAAACACTTCGCTGTCACAACCAACGTGACCAAAACTTCAATCATTTCATCACAGACATGTTACAATATATACTCAACTATAATGTCTTCACAATTGGTGGCAACTACTATATCCAAACATGTGGGGTTGCAATGGGAACCAGCTGCGCCCCCTCTTACGCCAATATCTACTTAGGCTCATGGGAGCAAGAATTCCTATCAAATGAAGAAAATACCATCTATACTGACAAGATTCTCATATGGCAAAGATATATCGACGACATATTGATTATATGGAACGGACCAGAACACATGATACTTGACCTACTAACCAAGATGAACCAAAAGAACATAACATGTTTTTTACAATGTCGTATAACAAACAACAAATATCCTTTCTCGATACCCTAATATATAAAGACCCCACCGGAAAAATCTCCACCACTCTCTACAGAAAGGAGACAGCAGGCAACTCCATTCTCCATGCCTCAAGTTTTCATCCACAACCTCTCATTCATTCCATACCCTACAGCCAATACCTCAGAATCAAGAGAAATTGCAATGACCCAGCCAACTTCCAATTGGAAGCTGATGCACTCACCTCCCGATTTCTAGAAAGAGGCTATACCAAAACCTCACTGCGCAAAGCATTTAATCGGGCCAACAACAAAGACAGAGAAACGCTTTGGATTGACCTCACTATTTGGTCATCCAACCTCCAATACATCGCCAGACATGATGCGGGGATGCCTGACCATAAAAACCCTCCCCCCCCCCCCCTGACCCGATCCAGACCTTCTCACATCCCCTCTCCTCCTACTATTACTTTGCTGCATTAAGACACTGTTGATATACCATGCTTTGTTAACCTTAATTTATTTTTCTTTATATGTACTTAACTGGTGAATACACTCCTGTACAGTGTACCACCTTAAATATATTACATATATTGTCATGATACTGTTCGTCCACTTTTCCCTTTTTTTGCCCATTTCCAGAACTCCAGGAACTCCCGGGACGGAAAGCCCCGAATCCTCTTTTGGATCGGGGCATTTTGAAGCCGACTGGTTGGTCTCGTACCTTCCACTATCCCCTCCGGGGATTGCGGCTTTCACTCCGTGTCGGCGGCCATAGGGGCACGTCCGCATGGCTACAGGGGATGCCGCATCTGCCGCACGCAGGCGCATCTCTTGCTACACCACGGACACCGCCCACAGGCGTCACACAGCGCATCACTGCGCATGTGCGACAGCCTTTAAAAGGCCGGGGAACACCTCCAAGTCTTCAGTCTCTCCCGGATCGAGGGAGGACAGGACCTGGAGGCAACATGCTGTGACACCACACCGATACTCTTCTACTAAGCGTAAGCATAGACCTGGAGAAGATGTGCAAACATCTTCCCACCAAGTCTAAATTCCTTATACACTTCCAAATTTCTAACTTTTGTACTTCACCCCAGGATGCTTTACTTTACCTAAAGCCACATCCTTTACCATTTACTATGTACTATACCTTATATACCCCGCACCACAGATGATCTCCATCAATGTGGAAACACCACAGATGATCTCTATCAATGTGGAAATCTTTATATCATAGCCACATTGAACCATTTGGACCAGGAAAACGTGGCCCAAGAAGTAATTATTATTATACTTTCTATTACTTACTACCAACAAATAACCCTCCCTGTTTTTACTTGTGGCTCCAACTACAACCAAACCACACCTTTTTCACCCAATACAGCATTGTTCCTGCAGCTCCCGGAGAAAATCTGGGAAAGCAATACCCCAGAAAGTGGACAAAAAATATGTATGTTATATTACAACCTTATATATAATTAAATCTGAACAACTATATATTATTATCACTGACAAATCCATTTTACTTATTCCTAGAATTGGTAACATCCTTGATAAAGGCCGCTATAGGCCGAAACATGTCGGAATACCGATCAGGCCCCTCTCTGCAACCATTTCCCATTCTTTGATATGAGGAACAGCAGAGCAGGACCATCTACTTTTCTTGTTCAAGTCACCTTTTTCACGTGTAAACACACTTACTACTTTCTCTTCACCATCACAATGGGACTTTACCCATTAATTCACTCAAATTTCTGTATATAATTATACATGTGAATAAATTTTACCTATAAACTGTACAACTATTGTTTACTCGCTTTACTCCTGCCCTTAAAATCCCATACCTGACTTGAGGCACCACGAACTGACAAAACTATACTCCTGGGATTTTGGCAGAAACTATTATTTTCCCTTCCAGCTAAGATCCAAAAAAACATTTCTTCAACTAATACCCCGGATGGATAACACATCCACAGCCTCTCGGATCTCTGGAAATACTTAATTCTTATACAATTATTTTGTGGTCGCTAAGCAGCAATAGCACCAAACCTATTATTCCCAGGCAAACATAGCTTGCGCTGTGGCATTTTCCACAGTCTCAGCAAAGCCCTGTTGATTGCCTGTTCCAAAAACAAAACATCCTTCTCCTAGCAAGCAAGGATGACTGAAGAAGAAGGAGAAAAAGATGTGGGAGACCTGGTTGGTGATGAATGGGAGACTCTTATGTCAGGCATCCACACCAGCTTCAAAGCCAAAGAACAAACGGAATCTGATATTTTGGCACTATTCAGAACACTCCAAAAACATTTGGAGAGGAAGTCGGCACTACACTGGCACATCAAGACATTCGAACGCTACATTAGCGAGAAGATCAACCCTGTAGGATTAAGAATCCAAATTTTTCCCACCATGGAAAATGTTACAACCCAACTCAAGAAAGAATGGGAAAACCAACTTAATGAATGTTCAAGGAACTTAATGATTCTTCTACAAGAAGAATATTTGAGACAAATAAAAACCTTAGACCTTGACATCAAAAAAACCTACGAACAACTAGCTCCTCTCAAAAAAGCCCAACTATATAGTGAACAAGAAAACAAACTCAAATCGCACCTTGAAGAATATGGAAAAGACATCTTACGAAAAAAAGAAAGAAAATACTGGCGCGACAAGAATGCCTTTGCCCAAGGCAGAGCCTATAGATGGGCAAACCAACGGACCAACCGTAGAACCCAATATGGCAGACCCTCAGATAAAACAGGACAACACTACTACTCATCGGATTCATCCTCATACAACTCTGGCCCTGAACATTATAAAAATAGAAGAGGACCACCTCCAAAACAACACGAACCCCGACGCAAAACAGATGAGGAAAATACTCAGGAAACTGAACCTCAATTCCAAGGAACCAATATGGCAGTTGAACAAGCCACGCAATCGGGGAACATGGACCAACCCCCCAAAGCTTACAACATGTTCACAAGATCGAAGGTCGATCCAAAACAACAGGGTGTTTTTTTAGGGAAAACGAACTCCAAACCCCCCAGAAAACATCAATCGGAGAAGAAACAGGAGGAAGAAAAACGGTAATAAACCTATCATCCTACACACTAACTAAGGAACAAAAAGAAGTGCTATCTTTAGGACTCTCCTTCTGTCCTAATACATGCCTAGACAAATTTGAAACCATCAAGGACGTTAATTTATTTGCCAGAAATTTGTTACTCAAAACTCTTTATCATAAACAACCCCAACCACAAGCCACACCCACACTCACAGCGGCTGAGTTCAGAGCCATCCGGGACCTCAACCTATTACTTCAAGAAAGTGACCTAGATGATTGGGATGATCCAAGTGAACCAGACCAAGACTCTGACAATGATGAGCCAGAAGCAACTTCAGACATACCTACGTTTAAAAAGAAATCAAACAAATTCCCCTCCTTCAATACCAATCCAGCAATCGCACTGTTTGTGCGACAAACCACTAAGGACATAGAAGCAATCAGAGAGAAAAAACATATGTCCAATTTGACAAACAAACAAAAACGAGCTCTCCAAGAACTCAAAAATAATGATACAATTATCATTAAGCCTTCAGATAAAGGAGGAAATGTAGTTGTTATGAGCAAAGAAAAATACAAAAATATGTGCCATACAATACTCTCCAATACTAAATGCTACAAACAGATCGCCCCAATAATGATCAAATCATACGATCAAATTTTCTACACCAAAGTGGACAACGCATTCCGGGAAGGTACCATCTCCCAGAACCTATGGGAATACATAAGGACACCACATCCCAAAACACCCACATTATATGCACTACCTAAACTGCATAAAAACATAGATGACCCACCCGGAAGACCGATCATATCCGGAAACGGAAGCATCTCAGAGTCCATGAGTAAAGTTATTGACCGATACCTACGCCCTCATGTTAAAGAACTGCCCTCCTACACCCAAGACACCCTTCATCTTCTCAGAATACTCAATGACATCTCCATACCAGAAGAAACCTATCTAATTACGATTGATGTGGAATCTCTATACAACAACATACCCCATACCAAAGGAATACAAATAATTGAAAAAACACTTCACTGTCACAACCAACGTGACCAAAACTTCAATCATTTCATCACAGACATGTTACAATATATACTCAACTATAATGTCTTCACAATTGGTGGCAACTACTATATCCAAACATGTGGGGTTGCGATGGGAACCAGCTGCGCCCCCTCTTACGCCAATATCTACTTAGGCTCATGGGAGCAAGAATTCCTATCAAATGAAGAAAATACCATCTATACTGACAAGATTCTCATATGGCAAAGATATATCGACGACATATTGATTATATGGAACGGACCAGAACACATGATACTTGACCTACTAACCAAGATGAACCAAAACGAACATAACATGTTTTTTACAATGTCGTATAACAAACAACAAATATCCTTTCTCGATACCCTAATATATAAAGACCCCACCGGAAAAATCTCCACCACTCTCTACAGAAAGGAGACAGCAGGCAACTCCATTCTCCATGCCTCAAGTTTTCATCCACAACCTCTCATTCATTCCATACCCTACAGCCAATACCTCAGAATCAAGAGAAATTGCAATGACCCAGCCAACTTCCAATTGGAAGCTGATGCACTCACCTCCCGATTTCTAGAAAGAGGCTATACCAAAACCTCACTGCGCAAAGCATTTAATCGGGCCAACAACAAAGACAGAGAAACGCTTCTCTTTAAAAACAAGGAACCTACCAAAACTGGACCTGATACCCGCATTATCATCAGATTTACCAACGAACACCAGGAAATCAGAAATATCTTTAAAAAGAATTGGCCCATCCTCATGGAAGAACCCAGCACCTCTAAGTTCCTACCACAACATCCACCCATTACCTTTAGGAAAGCAGGCTCCCTCCAACAACAACTAGTACGCAGTGAATTTCAGGAAGGATCTAAAAGAGACCCATGCAAGAACAAAGGCACCTTCCCCTGCGGAGACTGCGCCCAATGCCCTGTCATTCGTCAAATAACAAATACTATTTTACCGAATGGAGACCCATTCCAACCAAAACACTTTTGCAACTGTAAAACCAGAGGAATAGTGTATATGATGACCTGCGAATGCGGGTCCTTCTATATAGGAAAGACCCGACAGGAATTTGGGAAAAGGGTCAATCAACACCTCCAGACCATGCACATTGGCAATTTCTATGTGCCACTAGGCAGACACGTGAGGGATGACCACAATTATAAAATGCCAAAAATTAACTTCATGGCCCTGGACAGGATCCATATCCCGCTACGTGGCAGGGACTGGAACAAAACGTTGCTACAATTAGAAATGCGCTGGATCACACTTCTCAAGGCTACTACCCCACCGGGGTTAAATGAAGCTCAAAGCTATCGTCCATTCCTCCCAGGCTTTTCCTCCGGCAAAAAAGACTAATGTACCAACAGAACCCACCTATTATTGGATTGACCTCACTATTTGGTCATCCAACCTCCAATACATCGCCAGACATGATGCGGGGATGCCTGACCATAGAAACCCCCCCCCCCCCTGACCCGATCCAGACCTTCTCACATCCCCTCTCCTCCTACTATTACTTTGCTGCATTAAGACACTGTTGATATACCATGCTTTGTTAACCTTAATTTATTTTTCTTTATATGTACTTAACTGGTGAATACACTCCTGTACAGTGTACCACCTTAAATATATTACATATATTGTCATGATACTGTTCGTCCACTTTTCCCTTTTTTTGCCCATTTCCAGAACTCCAGGAACTCCCGGCACGGAAAGCCCCGAATCCTCTTTTGGATCGGGGCATTTTGAAGCCGACTGGTTGGTCTCGTACCTTCCACTATCCCCTCCGGGGATTGCGGCTTTCACTCCGTGTCGGCGGCCGTAGGGGCACGTCCGCATGGCTACAGGGGATGCCGCATCTGCCGCACGCAGGCGCATCTCTTGCTACACCACGGACACCGCCCACAGGCGTCACACAGCGCATCACTGCGCATGTGCGACAGCCTTTAAAAGGCCGGGGAACACCTCCAAGTCTTCAGTCTCTCCCGGATCAAGGGAAGACAGGACCTGGAGGCAACATGCTGTGACACCACACCGATACTCTTCTACTAAGCGTAAGCATAGACCTGGAGAAGATGTGCAAACATCTTCCCACCAAGTCTAAATTCCTTATACACTTCCAAATTTCTAACTTTTGTACTTCACCCCAGGATGCTTTACTTTACCTAAAGCCACATCCTTTACCATTTACTATGTACTATACCTTATATACCCCGCACCACAGATGATCTCCATCAATGTGGAAACACCACAGATGATCTCTATCAATGTGGAAATCTTTATATCATAGCCACATTGAACCATTTGGACCAGGAAAACGTGGCCCAAGAAGTAATTATTATTATACTTTCTATTACTTACTACCAACAAATAACCCTCCCTGTTTTTACTTGTGGCTCCAACTACAACCAAACCACACCTTTTTCACCCAATACAGCATTGTTCCTGCAGCTCCCGGAGAAAATCTGGGAAAGCAATACCCCAGAAAGTGGACAAAAAATATGTATGTTATATTACAACCTTATATATAATTAAATCTGAACAACTATATATTATTATCACTGACAAATCCATTTTACTTATTCCTAGAATCGGTAACATCCTTGATAAAGGCAGCTATAGGCCGAAACATGTCGGAATACCGATCAGGCCCCTCTCTGCAACCATTTCCCATTCTTTGATATGAGGAACAGCAGAGCAGGACCATCTACTGTTCTTGTTCAAGTCACCTTTTTCACGTGTAAACACACTTACTACTTTCTCTTCACCATCACAATGGGACTTTACCCATTAATTCACTCAAATTTCTGTATATAATTATACATGTGAATAAATTTTACCTATAAACTGTACAACTATTGTTTACTCGCTTTACTCCTGCCCTTAAAATCCCATACCTGACTTGAGGCACCACGAACTGACAAAACTATACTCCCGGGATGGTGGCAGAAACTATTATTTTCCCTTCCAGCTAAGATCCAAAAAAACATTTCTCGTCAAATCATATACTTGCTGAACTCTGCAATGTCAGTGCTTTCAGTTTTTATAGCCACAGGGGGTACTGATGGTGCGCCGTCTTGGACCATGGTTGGTATATGATGTTGGCTGGTAGGTAGAGAGAAAGGTGTTGCAGATGGGTTTAAACTAGGTAAGGGTCTGTCATCTGAAGGTCTCTGAGCATTTGAAGTTAAAGAGAGCTGTATCAAAGGGGGTATAGAGTTCATTCTGTAGTCTTCTGCTGTGCCCTTGTAATCTCTATGCACATAGGGTTGTGGTGGCACATGAGCTGCGTAGGTTGATTCACTTGATTTTGTGACGTGCGGTAGTTGTGGAGGGTCTCTGTTAGTAGGTGTGTCTAGTTGACCAGCTTGCTTTGGTGACACATTGCCTTCTGATCCACTTGCTGGATGATTATGAGAAGAATCTCCAACTGTAGGTGGGACTGTATTGTCGTGGTTCTGAGTTAAGACAAACTGTAGGGTTCTTTCAACAGGGTCTTGACAAGCAGCCAAGCTGGTACAAGCTGCTCCTTCTTCTTCCAATAGAGCTTGTTCCAAGACAGATAACTCTGCTAAAGCTACTTCCTTTTCTCTGTTCTTCTGAAGAATTTCTAGCTGAGCCTCTGTTTCTGCTTGTATTCTTGCTTCAATGCGTTTAGCTTCTGCTTCCTTGCATTTAGCTTCTGCCTTGAAGGCTGCTTCTTTTTCAGAGCAGGCGGCTTGAAGCTGGGCTACTGCAACCTTTTGGCAAGCTTTGAGTATTTGGTCGCTCAGTATTGACCTTATAGAGCAGGACCGTAATGACTTAGAAGAAGATTTATGATATGAGCGGGCAGACCTAGAAGATTTTCCTGAGTGTCTGGAAGAAGCAGAGTTACAGGATGTAGTTTCATGTAGCTGTGCTAATCTACCTTCTATCTGTGCCTTTGCTTCAAGATATGTACTATGCCTCTGCTGGTCATTAGAAGTAAAGTCCTTTAATTCCAATGCAGCTTCCTCTATGTTGGAATGTGACAATAGGGAATAGTACTTCTCAGAAAGTCTTTTATAATTCTCAAATGCCTCCTTAACCCTTGAGAGAGCAGTGTTCAATTGCTCAGAATTGTTGCTAGTTTCATTAGTGGCTGTTATACAACTTAAAGTCTTTTCCCATAATGCAGTCAGGTTACTAGATGTTTCTTCCTTACTTGCTTCATAAACCTCCCTTGGCTTCAAGGATGGATGAGGGGCTCTGACAGGACGAGCAGAATGAAGTAAGGAGTCTGCTTTATCTTGACTAAATTCAGGTAACTCTGTGAGATCTCTGTCAGACATAATAAGCACTGTATTTCTGGTGTCTTGTTAGAAATCTGCCAGAGCTCAGCTCTGTAAGTAGTGACTTCTGTTAGTAAGCAGGCTGGGCTGAGAAGCTGGGTATTTGTTACACTAGCTAGCTAGTGCTGAAACTAATTCAGACTGGATAGCTCATCTCAGAAGGCTGTAATAGTAATGAAGCATTCAGTAGGTGTCTGGTTTCATATGCAGAGTAATGCTTCTGGTGACTGCAGGTAACACACAGGCAAGTGGCTACTCACGTTTCTGAAGCTGCAGATACCTGTGATGGATGCTTCTGGAAATGTACTTTCTGAAGCTGCAGAGATAACCATGTGATGGATTCTTGGAAATTTACTTTCTGAAGCTGCAGAGATAACCATGTGATGGATTCTTGGAAATTTACTTTCTGAAGCTGCAGATTCATGGAAATTTACTTTCTGAAGCTGCAGAGATAACCATGTGATGGATCCATGGAAATTTACTTTCTGAAGCTGCAGATTCTTGGAAATTTACTGTTCTGTCTCAGCATCGATTGTACCTGTGACCTTCTTGTAGACTCAGTCTGAAAGTGTGTGCAGCAGGTTGAATGATGACTTTAACAGATAGTTTACTCAATGAATAAAGACTCCAGAGGTGTTCTCCAATGCTTCTTTATGCTTCAAGTTAGCCAAGGGCATAAACATAGAGGCTTTTCCATAGGTAAATTTCCAATGAAGTTACACAGCTTCCACATTCTGCAGTCTCCTCATAACAACTAAACAAAATGGGAGTTACAGCAGGAAATGAAGGATGGGAGAAACCAACTACCCAGAAACAGCAGGGGTGTAAGGAAGATACCAATAACATAGCATAATATAACATGTAATAACAACTGCTAGACAGTTAAAGCTGCGTGGCAGCACACTCATTACATATATACTTTTAGCAGCTAGAATAACTTTTGCTAAATATTAGAAGCAGTCGATGGTTCCCTATAAATATGTGAAGAATAAACTTAACTGGATCACGGTCAGCGATAGACTTACCTGTATTCGCCGCGTTTCTATTAACCGCTTGCCGACTGCTCAAAGTATATTTACTGCGGCAGTCAGCCCCTCACAGGCAGAGTGACGTAGGTCTACGTCGCTCGCCTGTGAGGCTCTGGGGAGCGAGCGCGCGCCCGCGGAGGCACGCTCCCGCTCCCGCGCGGTCACGGACCCCCCCCCCCCGCGCGTGTGACCAGCGGACCCGATGTCCGCCGGTCACTCGGCGATCGGCGGGGGAGAGGGAGAATGTCAGGCAGCTTGTGTAAACAAGCCACCTGTCATTCTCCTCGCTGTAAAAACACTGATCACATGGATCTACTATGTAGATCCATTGATCAGTGTCCTTACAGCTCAAGCCACAGCCAATCACAGTTAGAATCACGCCCCTTGGGACACACACAGCCCCTCCCTCCCAAATAAAGTTAACCCCTTCACTACCAGTGTATTTTTACAGTAACAGTGCATATATATAGCACTGATTACTGTAGAAATGTCACTGGTAACCCCAAAAGTGTCAAAAATGTCAGTCAAGGGTCCGATCTGTCCGCCCCAATGTCGCAGTACCACAAAAGAAATCGCAGATCGTCGCCATTACACGTTAAAATAAAAAACACCAAAAATGACAGAAATCTTTCCCTTTGTTAGTAAACGCTATAACTTTTGCGCAAACCAATCAAAATACGCTTTTTGCTATTTTTTTTACCAAACATAGGTAGCATAAAACAAATTGGCCGAAAATTTTAAAAAATTTTGATTTTTACATTTTTTTTTGGGGAATTTCATATAAAAAAATGTGAAAAATATTGTTATTTTTGCAAAATGTACACTCTTTTTTTGTTTATAGCGCAAAAAGTAAAAATCGCACGGGTGATCAAATACCACCAAAAGAAAGCTCTGTTTGTGGGAAAAAAAAGGACGCCAAATTCGTTTAGATACAGCATCGCATGACCGCGCAATTGTCTGTTAAAGTCACGCAGTGCCGAATCGCAAAATACCCCCTGGTCGTTTAGCAGGAAAATCCTCCGGGGCTTAAGTGGTTAAGAAATTCAATACGACATGGGATCCATGGATATGATACTTATTTGTAACCTAATTAATTCCTGGCTGGCCCTCTTTTCCCTCTCCTTCTTTCTTTCCTTCCTTTTCTTTGCCTTTCCTTGATCTACTCCCCCTTTTTTTCTCTTTCTTATAATTTTCTTTTTGTTTGTCTGATTTCTTTGATAATTGCAAGATGTTCTGATGCAACACATATAATTCTATGCTGATGATATTCATAGGAATGTACATTGGGGTTTCTTCTTACTGGTCTTTTTTTTTCTCCCCCTCCCTATTTCCAACCTCCCCACCTTGTTCCTTCCCCCCCCCCCCCCCCCCATCTCTTTTCCCCATGACCTAACCAATACCAGTATCACATATTAAAAGGGCTGAGTCCCAAGTGGATTGGAAATATATTCTTTGACACTATTGATAATAATTTGTATTTTACTATACTGTTTTGTTTTCTCTACTGGTATTCCTACCAAGATTGTTTAATGTTGAGATCTCCTTGTTTAATACTAGAAGGTCTTATGTTTATGAATATTTTGAGGGAAAAACATTCCTGTAATTATGTTCAGTTTAACGTTTGTTTGCACTATTGTTCAAAAGTGTGCCTTTTATGGCATTGTTTTATCACTTCAATAAAAATATTGAAATATAACATAATAATTTTGTGAAAAAAATTATTTACTTTCATAATTTTTCAATGAATTTTGGCAAAAAATTACAACTTCAAAAAACCCACCATGCCTCTTACTAAATAGCTTGGACTGTGTACTTTGCAAAAAGAGATAATTTTGGGGTTATATGTACTGTCCTGGCATTTTAGTTCTCCAAAAAATTAGATAGGTAGTTAATCCATCAGGATTCTGTCGAGAAAAGACAGGCGCCACTCTAAGTGCAGTAGGAAGGTTTGATAAAGCATGTTAATATACACCAATATACACACAATTGAGCAAGTATGGAGGGCAACATATTGTATGTAATCATGTCCGTCCGTAAGAAGAGTTCGTCAGGATGTCTCCAGCAGTCTCTAGTACTCCGCTGCAGCCTATGGATGTCGGCACTTCCTGGTGACTGGGACGCAGGGGTAGCATCCGGCGGAACTTCCTGGTCGTGACGTGATAACGTGATGACGTGATAGCATGATGACGTAGACATCCTGACGAACTCTTCTTACGGACGGACATGATTAAATACAATATGTTGCCCTCCATACTTGCTCAATTGGGAGTATATTGGTGTATATTGACATGCTTTATTAAACCTTCCTACTGCACTTAGAGTGGCGCCTGTCTTTTCTCTACAGTATCCCTCAAGTTTCTCTTCTTACTTGTGGCAGAGCAGCCTTCAGTGCCCAGGACTTTTATATACATATGGACTTATATATGGACTCTTTCATATGGACTTATATATGGACTCTTTCATGTGTATATGTGTATTAGACACTTTAATTGTGTAAGGTAGAAACCGCTGGCTTTCTTCTTCACTTGCGCCAGTTTACTAATATTTAATACATCAGGATTAATTCATTTTAAAATATACAATAGTTTCTAGAATCTATAGGGGAGATTTACTAAAACTGGTGCACGCAGAATCCGGTGCAGCTGTGCATGGTCAGCTTTTCACTTCAGCTTTTTCAATTAAGCTTTGACAATAAAACCTGGAAGCTGATTGGTCACTATGCAGAGCTGCACCAGATTGTGTGTGCATCAGTATTAGTACATCTCCCCCTATAACTATTAGTCAGATTGAACAAGGTACACTGATTTGTTTGTTTTTTCACCACAGAAATATAGCAGAATAGATGTTGGGTTACAGTACATTTATGATTAAATATTATTTGTTTGCAAAGTTTTTATAACAGAAACCAAGAAAAACATATTTTTTCCAAAAATTGTCAGTATTTTTTTTCTTTATTTAGCAAAAATATAAACCCACTGGTGATTAAATATTACCAAATGAGAGCTGTATCAGCCTAAAGAGGGATATAATTTGGGTACAGTAAAGTATCATCTTGGTACAGTGTTGCATGACTGAGTTATTGTCATTCAAAGTCTGACAGCGCTGAAAGCTGAAAAATGGCCTAGACTGGGAGAGAGTGTAACAGACTGATCTTCAATTGGTTCCCAAAGCACTCAACTACTCTGCTTCCCAAACTGCAGAACACAACAAAATCGCTACAACAGACTGTTGTATATCGCTACAACAGTCTATATCTTTTCTTCTACACCCTGGTGAGCACGCAATGCCCTTTATGGTTTAGATTCCTATGTTTGAGAACTACAAAATGCTGCTAATCAGAACTACTTACCCACTGCTGGAAAACGAAAAGCGTGCTTTACTAATTCATTACCAGGGAGCAGAAGGACAGCATATTTTCTATACTCAGCAACAGCATGTATGATCACTGCAATAAATAATTTCTTTGTGCTAACCACTTGCCGACAAGCTGCCGCAGTTATACGGCGGCAGGTTCCCGAGAATTGCCATACCTGTACGGCAGTCCGTGAGAGCGATCCTGGGGGCACCCTTGCGTCCACTCGCCAGCGGGAAAGCCGATCAACAGAGCCAGCAGCCACGATTGCCACTGGACACCCGTGATCGCTCCTCGTGAATAGAGAACGGCGGTCTGCTGTTTTAAACACAGCAGACCGTTGTTCTCTCAGCTATCGAAACAGAGCTCCTGTGTTCCTCCTATTTAGGAACACAGGTTTCTGTGTTGATTTCACAAGCCAATTCCCTCCACAGTTAGAAAGCACCCCCTAGGCTCAAATTTAACTCTTTGATCACCCCTGGGTTAACCCCTTCCCTGCCAGTGTCATTATTACAGTAACAGTGCATATTTTTAGCACTGATTTCTGTAGTAATGTCACTGGTCCCCCCAAAAGTGTCAAAAATGTTAGTTAGGGGTCCGATCTGTCCGCCGCAATGTCGCAGTCCCAATAAAAATCGCTGATCACCGCCATTACTAGTAAAAAAATAAATGAATAAAGCCCAGCCAATGTGACAGTTAGCGTAACTGTTTTTTGAAACTATTAAATCAATGGGTTTACTTCCACTTTAAGGATCCTTTGCTTCTTTGAGTTCCAACTACCGGCAAAGATAATCACAAGGCCTTATATTCAGAACACTACCCTTTTTCTCTTAAGGGGGACACGTTACTCAGCTCTACCTTTCAATAGGATTAGAGTTACTGTTGGGCGGCCCTCCTTCTCCTTAAGTAGTAGCAAAATCAGCTGAAGTTGAGTATCTTATTGCTAAATGTCTGTTATTGCACTGTTATTTTGAGTGCTACTGTTATTCATGTGTCATTGCTATTGGTACTTAAAAAGTTATTTGCGAAGAGTTAATTGAACTAAGTCCTGGGCTGTTTGTTTCAGGATTTGACTGATTGACGCTCTTATACATTTTCTCTTTTTACTCAATTATTGAGTTTGCATTGTGTCTGAGTGTCATTCACTGGGTTATTACAAACCCGATTCCAAAGAAGTTGGGACACTGTACAAATTGTGAGTAAAAAAGGGATGGACTAATTTACAAATCTCATAAACTTATATTTTATTCACAATATAATATAGATAACATATCAAATGTTGAAAGTGAGACATTTTGAAATGTCGTGCCAAATATTGGCTCATTTTGGATTTCATGAGAGCTACACATTCCAAAAAAGTTGGGACAGGTAGCAATAAGAGGCCGGAAAAGTTAAATGTACATATAAGGAATAGCTGGAGGACCAATTTGCAACTTATTAGGTCAATTGGCAACATGATTGGTTATAAAAAGAGCCTCTCAGTGTGGCTGTGTCTTTCAGAAGTCAAGATGTGCAGAGGATCACCAATTCCCCCAATGCTGTGACGAAAAATAGTGAAGCAATATCAGAAAGGAGTTTCTCAGAGAACAATTGCAAAGAGTTTGAAGTTATCATCATCTACAGTGCATAATATCATCCAAAGATTCAGAGAATCTGGAACAATCTCTGTGCGTAAGAGTCAAGGCCAGAAAACCATACTGGATGCCCATGATCTTCGGGCCCTAAGACGGCACTGTATCACATACAGGAATGCTACTGTAATGGAAATCACAACATGGGCTCAGGAATACTTCCAGAAAATATTGTCGGTGAACACGATCCACCGTGCCATTTGGCTAAAACTCTATAGGCCAAAAAATAAGCCATATCTAAACATGATCCAGAAGCGCAGGCATTTTCTCTGGGCCAAGGCTCATTTAAAATAGTCTATGGCAAAGTGGAAAACTGTTCTGTGGTCAAACTAATCAAAATTTGAAGTTCTTTTTGGAAAACTGGAACGCCATGTCATCTGGACTAAAGAGGACAAGGACAACCCAAGTTGTTATCAGCGCTCAGTTCAGAAGCCTGCATCTCTGATGGTATGGGGTTGCATGAGTGCGTGTGGCATGGGCAGCTTACACATCTGGAAAGGCACCATCAATGCTGAAAGGTATATCCAAGTTCTAGAACAACATATGCTACCATCCAGACGTCGTCTCTTTCAGGGAAGACCTTGCATTTTCCAACATGACAATGCCAGACCACATACTGCATCAATTACAACATCATGGCTGTGTAGAAAAAGGATCCGGGTACTGAAATGGCCAGCCTGCAGTCCAGATCTTTCACCCATAGAAAACATTTGGCGCATCATAAAGAGGACGATGCAACAAAGAAGACCTAAGACAGTTGGGCAACTAAAAGCCTGTATTACACAAGAATGGGACAACATTCCTATTTCTAAACTTGAGCAACTTGTCTCCTCAGTCCCCAGATGTTTGCAGACTGTTATAAAAAGAAGAGGGGATGCCAAACAGTGGTAAACATGGCCTTGTCCCAACTTTTTTGAGATGTGTTAATGCCCTGAAATTTAAAATCAACTTATTTTTCCCTTAAAATTATTCATTTTCTCAGTTTAAACATTTGATATGTCATCTATGTTGTATTCTGAATAAAATATTTAAATTTGAAACCTCCACATCATTGCATTCTGTTTTTTTTTTTTTTCACAATTTGTACAGTGCTCCACTTTTTTTTGGAATCTAGTTTGTACATTAACAGTATTGCTAGGTGTGCCAGAGGGGCTGAGATGGTTCTTGGGGGTTGAGAGGCAGAGAATCAAATCATTTTCAAGCGGCTCCTGCAAGGGTAGCGCTACTCAAGGACTATTCCATGTGGAAAGGGGTGACTATAAATAACAGCAGCTTTATTTGGTTCACAAAGGTAAACACAAGTGTAATGGCTCCTTTTTCCTTTACTGTCAATACAAAAGGAGAAATTCAAAAAAATTAGTGTGGTGCATCACCTGAGCACATAATTAATAAATAGTCTTAAGTCCCATAAAAGTGTGTACTTCCACACACATCCAATATCCTCCAAAATTAATATGTGATAGATCAGTATTGTGACAGCAGGAGGGTAAAATCGCCTGATTGCATCCAGGATGGCAGGTTTGTGTGACCTAGATTCAGGCTCTATGCAGATTTGCTCCACTAGGGGAAGTGCTGAGAGTCCTTCAGTGGTAGAGGTAATGAGCCCAGTTTAAGTAAGTTGGCTCATTAGGGCCTCTACAAAAACTCCCAGCCTGCTTAGAGAGTTGCTCCATCCTGGAACCAGTTTTGTGCCTGTGTAGACTGGGGGAGCTTCACAGCTGCCAGCGTGGTGAGACGAAATCTTATGTCTTGTGGGGTGAGATATAGCCTGTGTGGCAATCCCCTTAATCAGGGAGATCAGTGCTGGGGGCAGCACATGACTGCACCTAGTTGATAGCAAGGGAATCTGTGTGTGTGTGGAGTAAGTTGCCAAGTTGGCAAGGGTTTATTTTCATGTTTCTTTTTGTTTTGTTGCCATTTTTTTTCACCTTGTATATAGTATAAATAAACTGCACCTTTGTCTTTTTTTACCTGCAATGCTGTTTGCTGTGCCTAATTTTGTGTAGTGAACTCATCCAGGTGGTCACACACACCCGCTGCCGAGCAAACCCCCTCACAATTGGTGGAGGGTGTGGGCAGTTTTGTAAATAAAGGCCAGCATGGAAGAGTTGCTGAGACAGCTTGTTGTGGCAAATGCCAATCAACAACAAGCAAACCTCAAGCAAAGGCCTGCAAATGAACAGTTGCAGCGGAGTCTGGAGGCTCAGCAGCAAGCTCACCAGCAGAGTTTGGAAGCTCAGCAGAAATCTGAGGATCACTTCATAGACCTGTTGCAGCAGCAGGAGCGGAGACTCCAAAAGCATGTGGAGAAATTTATGCATCAGAGTCCGCAGACCAGTGAGGCCAGTGGATTTACTAACACGCCATTATTTTGTGTGAGCCATTTACTGCCAAAAATGACTGGAGAGGATGATCCTGAGGTGTTTTTGACCACATTTGAAAGGACTGCTGAAAGAGAAAATTGGCCTAAGGAGCAGTGGGCTGGACTGGTGGCCCCATTATTATCTGGTGAATTGAAGAAAGTGTAATATGACCTGGAGACTGACCAAGCAAAAGACTATGATATACTGAAAAAAGAAATATTTGTGCCACTGGGTGTCACCCTGGCTGTCCAGGCTCAGTGTGTGCATAACTGCACTTTTCGGTTTGGGAAATGCCCCAGGTCTCAGATGTATGATCTCATTCACCTGAGCAGGAAGTGGCTGCAGTCAGAGACTGGTTATGGATCAGTTCCTGAGATTTCATCCTACAGCCATTCAAAAGTGGGTAAGCCATGGAGACCCAGGATAGGCAGACAAGCTTTTGGATCTGGTTGAGAGGTACTTAGCTACAGAGAACCTGACCCCCTCTCCCAGGGACTCATGGACTTTTCACCCTAAGACCAGACCGTCCCCAGTGGCGGGTAAGATGATACCAAGGGTTGAGGGTGGGGAGAGTGAGAGGGTGGGGGTTTCTACCTAATGTCTGGCGAGAGCAGCCTGGGAAGTTAACGCTGCAAGAGGCAGCGAAAAAGATTATTTGTTACCACTGCTGGCAAGAGGGGCATATTGCAGCAAATTGCCCACTTGTGTATGAACCTATGCATTGTAACTTTCTAAGGGACAGACGTCAGTTGCTGTTTGTGACAGCTGCATACACTGCCATCCGAGTAACTGAGAAATAGTTACGCCAAATGTATATTAATGTATTAATGGTATTAATGTTGTTGTGTTGCTGGATTCGGGTAGCCTGGTAACATTGGTAAAAGCTGAATTAGTTACTACAGAGGTCTCTGGGCATAAAAAGGTGGCTGATATTTGTGTGCATGGGGGCACCAGAGAGTATCCTGTGGCTACAGTGTCTTTTGAGACCCCAAAGGGTAATCTATCTCATCAGGTGGGGTTAATGTCTTACTTACCACATAGGGCCATTGTGGGGAAGGATTTTCCAAAGTTCTTGGAACTCTGGGATTGTCCTGAGTTCCCCCTCCCTCCCCACGATCGCCCCTTTAAACCAGGAAGGTGAATCCCAGAAATCCTCTGAGAGTGGTGAGATCTCTTCAGTATTCCTCTTGTCGGTATTAGCAGTGGAGACTCAAGAAACTGGGGAGGAGCCTACATCCTCAGATGAAAACATGGAGTTTTCTGACCTAGAGGTTCACAGGAAAAACTTTGCCACTGAACAGTTAAAAGACCCCACACTGATAAGAGCACAGGAAAATGTGGTAAAAATAGATGGCAAACTAGTGAACCCAGATAAGACTTGTGCTTACCCGTACTTCTATGGTATCGAGTTGCGCTAAATGCAGAAGAAATCATTGAGCAACTTGTGGTGCCCAAAACTTACACGAAGTATGTGTTGGAGTTGGCCCATGGGCACATTCTTGGAGGTCATTTGGGGGCAGAAAACACCCAAGATAGAGTATTGCAGAGATTCTATTGGCTTGGGGTCATTAAGGAAATAGAAAATTATTGTTTCTATTGCCCTGTGTGTCAGAAGTCGGTCCCTATGACACATTTCCATAATCCCCTGGTACCCCTTCCCATTAGTGATGGGCCAAACACCCCTCTGTTCGGTTCACACCAGAACATCTCGAACAGGGAAAAAGTTCTAGCGAACATTCAAACTCTATTAAAGTCTATGGGTCACGAACAATAAAAAAACAAAAGTCCTAATTTAAAGGCTTGTAAGCAAGTTATTGCCATAAAAAGTGTATGGGGACCCGGTACTGCCCTGGGGGACATGCATCAATGCAAAAAAAATGTTTTTAAAATTATTTTTAAATTCAGCTCTGAGCAGGGAAGTCTTAACAACCTATTGACTGTGCGCTCGTCGGGCGAACATCCCGCTAAGTGCTGAGAAAGTTCAGGTGTTAGACGAGTACCTGAATGGGCAATGTTTAGGCCAAACTTATGCTCTGCCCAAACCGTTCACCCATCCCTAGTAGTGCCTGAACACTGTAACCCCTCACAGTTACTCTTGCTGGGCGCAGGAACAGGTCCTGCTGTTACAAATTAGAAAAAAAAAAATTAAATTACATATACTTGTCATACAGGTGCAGAAAAATTGGGCATTGGGTGTTGGTGGTGCTTGAACACTGTAACCCCTCACAGTTACTCTTGCTGGTCGCAGGAACGGGCCCTGCTTTTAAAAATGTGTCATACAGGTGAAGAAAAATTGGGCCTTGGGTGTTGGTGGTGCTGTAAACCAAAAACCTTGTTAGAAGCTAGCATAATGAAGATTCAGGAATTGGATAGTCTTCAAGGGATCCCAGATCCCTAGCAAATTCAATCAGTTACATCAGCATCAGGGGCTTGATAGCTGCTGTTGATCCAGGACTGATTAATTTTGATAAATGTCAGCCGGTCAACGGAGTCTGTGTACAGACGCACTCCAGCAGCAATGAATGGCTGTTCGGAAAGCACGCTGGAAGCAGGACAGGCAAGTAGCTTGATTGCATATTAAGCAAGTTCTGGCCAGTGGTTCATCCTCAAGACCCAGTAACCCAGTGGATGCTCAGTTGGAAAGGTCTCCAAGTCTGCTCTTGCACCATATGCTGCAGATGCTGCAGATGGTTGCTTAAACCTAACAGCCCTGGGAGCTGAGGACTAAAGAATTGTTTAAAGGCATTGGTCAGCCGGCTGTCTTCTCCACCGCTCCTCCTTTGACTGAAAGAAGCCTCAGAAACACGTTGTCCAGGAAACGGTAACCTCCCAGTGTCTGCAAAGGTGTTACACAAATTTTTCTTAAAGGCGTCCTTTAAGATGTTTCATCCTCTGCTCCCTCTGCGAAGGCAGAATGAGCTCTGCAACTTTACCCTTGTAAAGTGGATCGGGAAAGGCTGCCAAACAGTAATGATCCCTCTCCTTGATACCAAGAATCCTCAGGTTCTTTCATAGGCTTTGCAGTATCAGGGAGGCCATGCAGCATAAGTTTGAGGAGGCATGAGATTCTGAGTCCTCTGGGTGGCTAAGGATGACATTGTCAGGAGCAACCTCTCTCCAGCCACATACAACTCCTGGGGTTTCTGGAAAATGAAAACCATATCTTGAAGACTGGTGTATGTTATCCTTTACGTCCATGCTGCCACAATCCTCCTCCTCTTCCTCCTGTGTGTTTTGTGGCCCCACAGGAATTGTATCTGCATAAAGGGGGCCCTGTGAGGAAAGGAAGTCCTCCTCTTCCTCCGCTGTTCTGCCTCAAATGCCCTGTCCATGATTCCACAAAGCGTGTGCTCCAGCAGGAGGACTAGAGGGACAGTGTAACTGGTGCATGCATCGTTGTGGCTCATCATCCTTGCCGCCTACTCAAATGGTGACAGGACAGTGCATGCATCCTTTATCAGCAGCCACTGGTGTGACGAAAAGAAGCCAAGCTCCCCTGAGCCTGTCCTTGTGCCATACTCACACAGATACTCATTGATGGCCCTCTGCTGCATGTGCAGCCACTGCAGCATTGCCAATGTTGAGTTCCATCTGGTGGGCATGTTACAAATGAGGCAGTTGGTGGGCAGGTTGAATTCCTGTTGAATGTCAGCAAGCCGAACACTGGCGTTGTAGGACCGCCATAAATGGCCACAGACTTTTCTGGCCTGCCTCAGACGATCTTGTAAGCCCAAGTACCTGTTCAAGAAACGCTGCACCACCAAATTCAGGACGTGCCAACATGGAAAATGTGTCATGTGTCCCTGTCGGAGGGTGGAGAGAAGGTTGGTGCCATTGTCACATACAATCATTCCATGCTCAAGCTGCTGTGGCGTCAACCACCTCTGAGCCTGCCCCTGCAGAGCTGACAGAATCTCTGCCCTGGTGTGGCTCCTGTCCCCTAAACAGACCAACTGAAGCACTGCATGACATCTTTTAGCCTGACTGCTTGCGTAGCTCCTTGGGCGCTTAGGGAGCACTGCTGGTTCAGAAGAAAATTCAGCAAAAGAGGTCATAGAGGAAAAAGAAGAGAGAAGATGTAGCAGAATCTCCAACAATGTTTTGGAGGCGCGGTGGCAGAACAAGCACCAGCACTGAACACTGTCCTGCATCCTTCCTAGCTGCCAGCAGAGCTAACCAGTGCGCTGTGAAGGAAATGTAACGTCCCTGACCATGGCTGCTGGGCCATGAGTCAGCAGTAATGTGAATCTTCCTGCTGACCGCTCTGTCCAATGAGGCCACAACATTGCCTTCCACATGTTGATACAGACCTGGTATGGCCATACGTGAAAATAAATTTATTTTTGGAACCTTTCACTGGGGTACAGCACATTCTGCAAATTCACAAAAGGGGGCAGAGTCTACCAGATGAAAAGGCAGCAGTTGTAGTGCTAGCAATTTGGCCAAGCTAGCATTTAGACGCTGAAAATGTGGATGGCTGGGAAAGTATTTTTTTTTTTTTACGGTTCAGCAACTGGAGTAGTGAAATTTGCCTGCTGGTCAAATCAACAGGTTGTGTACTGCTAGCAGATTGGGTGCAAGTACCTGTGGCACCCATTGCTATACCATCATCCCTCTCAGTGCAGGTTTTTGAGAGGTCTTGAGGTATAGAAGGGGTAGAGATCCCAGATGAGGAGCAAGGTGAAGTCTGCATTTTATTATGATGTTGGTATTTCAGGTGCTGTTGCCAACAGACTGCATGGCAGGTCGTCATATGTCTTATCAAGCATGTGGTGCCCAAGCGGCTGGAATTCTGCCCACACTTGGTCCGCCTCAGAGAGAGATTGCAAACAGCAACGCTGCGGTCTGCTGCACATGTGTTAAAAAAAGCCCACACCAATGAACTTTTGGAAGTCAGCAGGGAGTTAGCAGCGCCCTGCACCTGTGGAGCTCTGTGGTGTGATGCAATAGCGTGGCTGCCCTTAAGCCGGCCCCTGGAGGACATCCTGCCTCATTGGAGTTGTGCCGCCTCGTCCTCCTCTATTCTCTCAAATACCCGAGTACGGTCAGTGACCTCATCATCCCCTCCCTTCTCGTCACTGGAGCAAACTAGGCAGTATGCTGCAGCTTTTGGAACATCATGACTGCTAGTTTCTTGTCCGTCATTGTCACCCCCTCTCTCTAGGCTCACGTCATTCCCTTCCTCAACCTGGGAACCAACATCGGAGCCTTTAAATTTCTGTGCATCCTCCAGCATCATGTAACTGACACTATGATCGAATAATTCAGGTGACTCTTCTGTGCATGATGGTGAGGCTACGGAAGGAGTAGCTGTGGACAAGGAGCCTGTGGAATAGGCCTCTTTGGCAGCTGTGGTGGAAGGCAGACTAAAATGACCATGGGTGACGGAGGATGAGGATGGCTTAGTTATCCACTCCACCAACTCTTCTGCATGTTGTGGCTCAAAAAGCGCCGGAAAAAAAGGACAAGCGTGCCCTGCCTGCAGAGGATGCCCCATGTCCGTGACCACCACTTTTCCCTGTAGACACAGAGGCTGCTTGCCCTATTTTATTGGCCCGTGAGCATCTGTCTCTCCTTGTTGGCCTTTCGGACATGATAGGGATTTTTGGGGGGGTTTTATAACTTTTTGTGTGCAACCAAACCCCTGTTTTTAACGCATACTGTTAGAAAGGTCAATTCGGTTGGTTGCTGGCTGGTTGGTAAGTTGTGACTCGAAATCTCTTCTTTTTTTTTTTATCTGCGTCTGCCCTTCCAGTGCTCCTTACCACTAAGACCAGTTATAGGTGGAGGCGGTGACCACTTTTTGCATTATTGATATCTATATTGAGCCAGGCAGCCATGACACCTTTGCCACCATTGTGCGATGTGCTGGGTGTTCAGTGTGAGCCTGTGCCTTTAAGGAGTGGTGGGCTCCCTCTAGTCACCTGTCCTCCATCTATCCCATTAAATGCATGTGCTCTCATTGTAGAGGCTCTTTAAATTGTTGAGTTAGGGACTGCAGATCACAGGGTGCCTTGTCAGGGCCTGCAGCTTACGCATGTATTTGCAAATGTGTGCAACCAAACCCCTGTTTTTAACGCATACTATTAGACAGGTCAATTCGGTTGGTCGCTGGCTGGTTGGTAAGTTGTGACTGGAAATCTCTTTGTTTTTTTTGATCTGCGTCCGCCCTTCCAGTGCTCCTTACCACTAAGACCAGTTATAGGTGGAGGTGGTGACCACTTTTTGCATTATTGATATCTGTTATAAAAAATTGATTGGTAGGAAGGCAATCAATTAAAAGAATGTTGGGACTTTGAATGAAGCACTCTCCACTAGGGAAAAAATGCTTCCATCCCTATTGTTTGAAAAAAAGGGGGGAAGGGGAATAGGAAAAGTAATTACAAATACTATTGACAGCTGGCATGCGTATAACATAGGTATAACCATATAAATCAAAAAGTTATCTAATAACATATCATTAAGCCAGCTGTTACGTATGAAGAAATTAGGGTAAAGGAGGGGGAACATTTGGGACTTTAAATGAGGTGTGCAAAAAATTATAATACATAAACAGGAAAATCGATAAAATAATATAGGCGGGTCTAGTATAATCCTACAAAAGCATTTTAATTGTAATAATCAACATATATAAAATGACATCATGGCGTAGCTAAAATGGTACAATAAATAAGTGGTACTATGACAGACCAGATATGTTAATACATGGAGGCTGACTGGTTGTAAACTGAGATGGAGCATTGTAGTCCATAGGTATAAAGGATCCAAAGGTATAAAACTAAAAAGTGCACCACGAACAAGCTCTACGCGTTTCGTGGAATACGTTCCACTTCCTCAGGAGCAGGTGCATCACATTTCTGTAGAAAAGAAAGAGTCCTTTTTAAACAGCATATAAAATATAATGATAATAATGATTGTATAATCATAGGAAAGGGATGTAATCATCCCTAACCTTGGGGTGTCTCCGACCAGTGTACTCACAGTCAAGCCTGATGTCAACATGAACAAGTTGAGGAGACCAGAGATCCCTGGGGAACGTCTGGGTCGGGGACTGAAGAAACCGAATCCATGGTCACCAGGGCACACAAAACCTGGACAAGTTAAGACTTCAGGAAATTGCCACCAGAGTAATCTGTAAACAAAGTATACCATATAAAAGAGTTGATAAATATTGAAAGTGAATAGACTGGTGTTGAAGTAAAAAATTTAGAGGATTGAGATAATCCAAAAGACCCATGACCAGATGGACAGGATGCACCTAATTGTGCCGTGAAAAAGGTGATATCAAGATACAGGCCAGGTGAGATAAATATAAAAGTGCAAGGATTGTCATAGGATGCCCAAAGATCCCCAAGATAATGCAAATATACTTCAAGTGAAGATGATGTCAATGAAAAGGAACCGTGAAAGTGAGCATATAGGATAAGATGATGAGAGAGAGAAGGATAAAGGTGAGCTAGATAGATGGTAGTGTACCCGGTAAAAACCCCCGGATTGGCCTCTAACGCCATTTACTGCTCGCCAAGAGGAGAGGAAGCCGCATCATTGGTGACCGTGAGTCCTCCAAAAAAAGCGGCTTCCATACCCTCCTAATATGAGCCCTGATGGGTAATCGAGTGACGACGTGGTGGCGCTAGATGATGGCGTCACACGTACGGCACGAAAACATGGCGCCGATGCAGGGCGGAAGGATCCGCCCCACCACCCGCATACCTGATAGGGGCAGGGAGAGGGGAGGACCAAGCACCACATCGCAGTCCCCGAACCCGAATAGTAGCCCAAGGAGTCCAGTTAACAACATGTAAAAAATAATGCAATTGATAAAGCAAAATAGAATTAATAACCGGAGAGTGATAAACACTTCCATCAATAAGATGGTATTGAGACACCGCCTGCACATGGGTAATAATAAATAACAGCATTGGGTAAACAAATAAACAGAAATTGCAAACCTCCATCCCTATTATTTGTTATAAAAAACAGTGTGAGCCTGTGCCTTTATGGAGGGGTGGGCTCCCTCTAGTCATCTATCCCATTAAATGCATGTGCTTTAATTGTAGAGACTCTTTAAATTGTTGAGTTAGGGACTGCAGATCACAGGGTGCCTTGTCGGGCCCTGCAGGTTACGCATGTATTTGCAAATGTGTGCAACCAAAGCTCTGTTTGTAACGCATACTGTTAGACAGGTCAATTCGGTTGGTCGCTGGCTGGTTGGTAAGTTGTGACTGGAAATCTCTTCGTTTTTTTTTTATCTGCGTCCGCCCTTCCAGTGCTCCTTACCACTAAGACCAGTTATAGGTGGAGGCGGTGACCACTTTTTGCATTATTGATATCTATATTGAGCCAGGCAACGCACTGACACCTTTGCCGCCATTGTGCGATGTGCTGGGTGTTCAGTGTGAGCCTGTGCCTTTAAGGAGGGGTTGGCTCCCTCTAGTCACCTGTCCTCCATCTATCCCATTAAATGCATGTGCTCTCATTGTAGAGGCTCTTTAAATTGTTGTTGAGTTAGGGACTGCAGATCACAGGGTGCCTTGTCGGGGCCTGCAGCTTACGCATGTATTTGCAAATGTGTGCAACCAAACCCCTGTTTTTAACGCATACTGTTGGACAGGTCAATTCGGTTGGTCGCTGGCTGGTTGGTAAGTTGTGACTGGAAATCTCTTCGTTTTTTTTTATCTGCGTCCGCCCTTCCAGTGCTTTTTCCATGACTCCAGTTCTCTGCCTGCACCGACCCCATCCTGTTCATTGGTTCAACTACTCCCAGGATACCTGCCTCCTTCTGGAACTCTACGCTACCAGCAGTCCTACAGCCTGCACGTCCACCGGCACTCGTGCGACTCTGCACTCTGCGCCTCCTGTTTACTCTATCAGGTGCTCTGAGTCAGAGCAGTAAGAGAGGCCTTCCTCCGCACATTCAGGCTCTACCTACCAGGTACGTGACACCTACACTACATTGCGCTGACTGCATTAAACATCAAATCACAATCCACTAACTATTCTGCCTAATCTCCACTCCTAACACACCACACACGGCTGCCGTGTAAGCAGCTTTATATGGTGTGGGGCGTGGACTTAGCCCCTGAGCAATGATTGGCTAAAGGCACCCTGCCTTTGGCCAATCATGGTTCTGACAGTACATTGTACTGTGATTGGCAAAAGCATACAGGTTAGGTGCATGCTTTATCCAATCACAAGCACTTAATGCACTGCGCAATTGCAGTGCATTATGGGGCGCTCGTCAGCGAACTTCCCGCCAAGCACCCCATTTGTTTGCGTGTTCAGTGACCACACGAACACCCGATGTTCGAGTCGAACGGACGTTAAGCTCATCACTACTTCCCATCATTGTGGTCCCCTTTGAAAGGATCACAATGGATTTGGTAGGCCGATTGATGGAGTCCGCTAGGGGGCATCACTTCATTTTGGTTATACTGAACTTTGCCACCCGCTATCCAGAAGCGATGCCTCTCTGAAATGCCTCTGCCAAGACACTAGCCAAAGAGCTATTTCTTGTTTTTAGCCGCGTGGGTATTTATAAGGAACTGCTTACGGACCAAGGTACACCCTTTATGTCTCGGGTTATAAAAGAGCTGTGCAAGTTGTTCAAAGTGACACAATTGCGTACATCCGTGTATCATCCCCAAACAGATGGGTTGGTTGAACAAAACCCTAAAACAAATGGTAGGGAGGTGGTGAATAGAGATGGAAAGGATTGGGACTGTCTAATATCCTATTTGATGTTTGCCATCAGGGAGGTACACCAAACCTCTATGGGTTTTCCAACCTTTGAGTTACTCTATGGGAGATACCCAAGAGAGCTGTTGGACATCGCCAAGGTAACTTGGGAAAGTAAAATTTCCCCCCGAAGGAGTGTGTTGGAACATGTTGCACAGATGCAAGATATAATTGCACAGATAATGACAATCATAAAAGAACATTTGGCCCAAGCGCAGTTAGCACAGCAGGGGGTGTACAATCCTGGGGCCCAGACCCATACATTTTTCCCGGGGGATAGGGTACTAGTGCGAATCCCTATGGTTGAAAGCAAATTCCTGGCCAAATGGCAGAGCCCATATGAGATAATTGAAAGAGTGAGTGAGGTGAATTACAGGGTCAGACAACCAGGAAGGGGAAAGCCAGAACAGATATATCACATGAATCTGTTGAAAGCCTGGGAGGAATAAAGAAACCCTGGTCGCAAAGACTTGGTTGTCACCAGCTCAGTCTGATTGCTTGGTTCCTGAGGTTGGAATAGCAGTCACCTTATCAACAACAGGAAGTTAAAGAGTTTGTTCTCTGCAACAAAGAGGTTTTCTCTGAGCTGCCGGAACAAGCATCTAGGGTGGAGCATGACATTAACATTCTGCCAGGTAAAAGGGTGAAACTAAAACACTATCAAATACCAGGGGCCTGACGGGAGGCAATATGGGGAATAGTGGGGGACGTACAGAGAATGCTGGAATTGGGTGTGATAGAGGAGTCCCAGAGCGACTGGTCAAGACCCATAGTGTTAGTACCCAAACCTGATGGGAGCTGGCAATTTTGTAGCAATTTTCGACAGTTGAATAAAATTACAAAATTTGACACCAATCCCATGACATGTATACATAAATTGATCGACCGACAAGGAGCAGCCCAGTACATGACAATGCTCAATCTGACCAAAGGGTACTGGCAGATTCCCCCAGCTGAGTCGGCAAACTGCCTTTGTAACCCTGGATGTGGCATTGTGGTATATAAGAATTACAGAGTTACAGAATGCGCCGCCAACATTTCAACGGAAAATGGATAAGATTCTGCGGCCTCATCAGAAGTTTGCTGCAGCTTACCTGGACGATGTGATTGTCCCGAGCACAGATTGGGACTCACATCTGCCAAAAGTTCAAGCCATGTTAGATTCTTTATGGGAAGCTGGGTTTACAGCCAATCCAAAGAAGTGGACCATCAGACAGGAAGAGGCCAGATATCTTGGGTACACTATTGGGAGGGGAGTAATAAAACCCCTAAATCAACAAAGTTGAAGCTATACATAGTTGGCAATGTCCCATCAGCAAGAAGCAGGTACAAGCATTTTGAGGATATGCTGGCTATTATCAATAATTCATTCCTCATTTTGCTTCTCTGGCTGTGCCCCTAACCAACTTGACAAGGAGGAGTGTGTCTTGGTTAAATAGCCTCCAAAGGCTGAGACAACATTCCAGTCTTTAAAAAAAGCCTTATGTAGCTAGCCAGTGTTGTACTCACCTTACTTCTCTAAGGACTTCATTGTACAGACTGATGCATCAGATTTTGTGTTAGGAGAAGTGTTGTTCCAGGTTTGGAAGGGGGAAGAGCACCCAGTCATTTACCTCAGCAGAAAATTGAGATCCCACGTGGTGAATTATGCCACGATTGAGAAGGAGTGTTTGGCTGTGAAGTGGAGTCTAGATTCTCTTCGCTACTATCTGCTAGGTAGACATTTTGACCTTGTTACTGATCACGCTCCCTTAAAGTGGATGGCTCAAAACAAGAAGACCAATAGAAGGGTAAATAGGTGGTTCCTGGCCCTACAAGAATTCAACTTTACTGTAAAGCATCGCCCTGGTGTTCAGATGCGGAATGTGAATGCTTTGTCCCGGTTTCATGCATGCCTGACTACTTGTGTTCCATCCCCAAGGTTAAAACAGGGGGGGGGGGGGGTTGACAGCAGGAAGGTCAAATCAACTGGTTGCATCTAGGATGGCAGGTAAAGTAAAATCTTGGATTGCGAGCATACAGTAATTCGCTTGTAATACAAAGCACTTGTATATCAAAGCAAATTTCCCCATAATAAATAATGGAAGCTCAGATAATTCATTCCCCAACCATTTATTTATACTGTAAGTCCTTCAGTTTATAGTCCATATAATAAATTGATTTTTTAATACATACTTACCTGTAACATCCATTTCTTGAAGTACATCACTGGACACAGAGCCATAAATTTTACATAGTTACATAGTTAGTGAGGTTGAAAAAAGACACCAGTCCATCCAGTTCAACCTATGATGTGTGTGTGTGTTTGCTGCTAACCGTACATTGTATACCCCTGTATGTTGTGGTCTTTAAGGTGCCCATCTAATAGTTTTTTGAAACTATCAATGCTCGCTGCTGATACCACTGCTTGTGGAAGAGAATTCCACATCCTTACTGCTCTTACAGTGAAGAACCCCCTGCGTATTTTAAGGTTAAACTACCCTTTCCTCTAGTCTTAGTGAGTGGCCACAAGTCTTATTGTATTTCCTTTCTCTGAATACGTTTTTCCATATGCTAGGGTTGCTAGTACAATATTTGTACATTGATATCATATCCCCCTCAATCGTCTCTTCTCCAGAGAGAATAGGTTCAGTGATTGTAGTCTTTCCGCATAGCTGATGTCCTCCATTCCCCTAATTATTTTTGTTGCCCTTCTCTGGACTTTCTCCAGTTCCAGCACATCCTTCCTGAGGACCGGTGCCCAGAACTGGACAACATACTCCAGATGTGGCCGGACCAGAGTATTGTAGAGTGGTAGAATAATCTCTTTATTTCTGGAGTGAATCCCCTTTTTTAAACATCCCAGTATTCTGTTGGCTTTGCTTGCAGCGGCTTGGCATTGCATGCCACTGCTAAGCCTGTTGTCTACCAGTACCCCCAGGTCCTTTTCCATCCTAGACTCACCCAGAGGTCCCCCCCCCCTGGTGAGTAGCTTGCGTTCTGGTTTCTGGCACCCATAATCATAACATATGGGGTATATAGCCACCTACAGGTGAAGGACTCTGGCAACCAATCAGAAAGAATGCCCCCCTATATAACCCCTCCCACACAGGAAGTACCTCAGTTTTGTAGCAAGCAATAAAGGCCCCATAGAAGACGGAGGGGAACTCTGTGTCCCATGATGTACTTCAACAAATGGATTTTACAGGGAAATATGTAATAAAATATCAATTTTTCTTTTCGTACATCACGGGACACAGAGCCATAAATCATAACATACGGGATGTCCAAAAGCAATGCATCTGAGGGGAGGGGGACACCAAAAAATACCACCATCCGACCACAAAAAGGATTACACCACTGCCTGCAGAACACAGCAGTCAAAAGCAGATTCCTCCTGGGTCCCAACATCCACTTGATAGAAACGAGTGAACGTATGCACCAACAACCAGGTCACGGCCTTGCAAATTTGAGCCATAGAGGCTTGATGGCGAAGTGCCCACGAGGCACCTACTCTGGTAGAATGTGCCTTTACAGGAAAAAGTGGAACCTTCCCTTTTAAATCATAGGCCTGGGTAATAACCTGGCAAATCCAATGAGAAATTGTAGACTTAGATGCTGCAAACCCTTTCCTGGGCCCTTCTGACAGCACAAACAAGATCTCGGTCTTACGAATCTGAGCTGATCTTTCCAAGTAAAATTTAATGTGCACACATTACATCAAGAGAATGCAATAACTTTTCCTCCTCTGAGTGAGGATCTGGAGAAAAGGAAGGTAGTTTAATGTTCTGATTCAAATGAAAGGCGGACACCACCTTGGGCAGAAAACCAGGGTGTGGACGTAGAATCATCCTATCTTGATGAAAAATCAAGAATGGTTCTAGCTGAAGTTATCGCAATCAAAAAGACCAGTTTCCTGGTCAGAAGAATCAGGGGAAGCTGCTCCATGGGCTCAAAAGGTTGCTTTTGTAAAACTGCCAGCACCAAATTTAAATCCCATGGACATAATGGGGGCTTAACAGGTGTAAGCAAAGGTAACATTCCTCGGATGAAGGTCTGAACCAATGAATGGGAAGCGTTCGCTTCTTGGAAGAAAACCGATAAGGCTGAAATTTGCCCTTTAATAGTGCTCAAGGCTAATTTCATATCTACCCCTGCTTGAAGGAAAGCTAGAATTCTCCCAATGATATATTTGCGGGATGCCATTTCCTTGCTTCACACCAAGTAATGTAGGATTTCCAGACCCTGTAATAAATCTTTCTAGAGACTGGTTTCCTAGCATTTATCAGGGTATAAACTTCAGGGCCAGATACACCCCACTCCTTCAAGATTAAGGCTTCAATAGCCAAGCCGTCAAATTTAGAGAATGTACAACAGGGTGGAATATCAGACCTTGAGAGAGTAGGTTCGGATGCAGTGGAAGGGGCCAAGGCATTGTCACTGCCAACCTTTGGATTTGTGCATACCAAACCCTCCTTGGCCATGCTGGAGCTACCAGGGTTGCTTGTTTCCCCTCTAGCTGGATCCTGCGCAACAGACAGACAGAGGAAAAGCATAAATCAGGGAATTTTTTGCCTTTATATTTGATAGTCATTTATTTTACATGTGTGCGCTATTCTCTGTAAATATGCATGTCTCTTGATTCATAGCTGCACCAGCTTTAGAAATGCATGTTCAGGGTGTGCCCCCCCAGCTCTTAGTTTGTTATGTATTCGGTCCTGACCAGACTTCTGGGGTTGAGCACCCCACCCTCCCACACCTGTACTCTATCAGTGTCCACTAGCAAGCAGATATAGGAGGAGTCCCTTATAATGCAGTTGCACATCTCTCCCAGTAAGGAGTAAGCATCTCCAATGGTGAGAGGTTGGATTCATCCTTCTTTTTATGAATAGTGTAGGACCCACTGACAATGGGGTACTTTGATGTAGTGGTGGTGTCACGGGGTAACGTGGCAGAGCCTGACGTAAGAGGAGTGGCTTACTGGGTAACTGGCGTGGCACAGGTTCACCAGAGGCGCGGAGTCTAAGTATTAGCCAGTTTTCACCAGGGCCCCAGAGGGTGGGGATGGACTTGGCTGCTTGCTAACACCAGGTCACGGCCCCCCGGATTCCCTGGGAGAGCCAGGAACAGGTCCAGGACCAATAGCCGGTAGCAGGTAAACAGATCAGGACGAGACAGGAGGATAGTCAGGACAAGCCAAGGTCAGGGCGGGCAGCAGGTAATCAGAATCCAAAGACAAGCCGGGTCAGGTAAACAGGAACAGCAGATATAACAGGCACAGGATACAGGAGAGCTGAAGACAACACAGCAATCACCTAGAGTGACAGCTGTGTTTAAATAGGCCATTTTGGCGCCAATTTGGTAGCCTCGAACTACACTGAGGTAGCCTCGAACTCTATCGAGGTAGCCTCGAACTCTACCGAGGTAGCCTCGAACTTCCACCAAGGTAGCCTCGAACTCTACCAAGGTAGCCTCGAACTCTACCAAGGTAGCCTCGAACTCTACCAAGGTAGCCTCAGCGCATGTGCATAGGCGTTCGCCGGTTAGCAACGCCAGTGCGCCTGCGCAGGGTATTGAGTGCCTGACAGGTGGGCTTGAGGACGATATGGCCATATGGTGGGACCAAATCCCCATTTTTTGCCTTCATATTTGATAGTCATTTCTTTTGCATGTGTGCGCTATTCTCTGTAAATATGCATGTCGCTTGGTTCATAGCTGCACCAGCTTTAGAAATGCATGTTCAGGGTGTGCCCCCCCAGCTCTTTGTTTGTTTGTTATGAATTCGGTCCTGACCAGACTTCTGGGGTTGAGCACCCCACCCTCCCACACCTGTACTCTATCAGTGTCCACTAGCAAGCAGATATAGGAGGAGTCCCTTATAATGCAGTTGCACAT
Source organism: Pelophylax lessonae (assembly GCF_965119305.1). Taxonomy (NCBI): domain Eukaryota; kingdom Metazoa; phylum Chordata; class Amphibia; order Anura; family Ranidae; genus Pelophylax; species Pelophylax lessonae. Next base: position 186,185,140 of record NC_138770.1, on the reverse strand, counting down.
CTCTCCCAGTAAGGAGTAAGCATCTCCAATGGTGAGAGGTTGGATTCATACTTCTTTTTATGGATAGTGTAGGAGCCACTGACGATGGGGTACTTTGACGTAGTGGTGGGCTTGAGCACGATATGGCCATATGGTGGGACCAAATCCCCATTTTTTGCCTTTATATTTGATAGTCATTTCTTTTGCATGTGTGCGCTATTCTCTGTAAATATGCATGTCGCTTGGTTCATAGCTGCACCAGCTTTAGAAATGCATATTCAGGGTGTGCCCCCCCAGCTCTTTGTTTGTTTGTTATAAATCAGGGAATACTCCTTCCAAGGGGTCACTAAAGCATCCACTCCGACTGCGAGTGGATCCCTGGTCCTGGACACAAATCTCTTCAACTTGTTGTTGAATCTGGATCTAACAGATCTATGTCTGGGACCCCCCAGCGTAGGCAGATTGATTGAAAAATCTTGGGCTGTAAGGACCATTACCCCGGAAACATCTGTTGATGGCTCAGAAAATCTGCCTGCCAGTTCTCTTTCTGGAATAAAAACTGATGTCAGGCATGACACAAACTTCTCTGCCCAGGACAGGATGATATTCACCTCTTTCTAGGCTGACTTTACTCTTTGTGCCTCCTTGATGGTTGATATAAGCCATAGCCATGGCATTGTCGGATTGCACCCTGACAGGGTGACCCCGAAATCTGGGTGTCCAGTATTTCACAGCCCGACTGACTGCTCGGATTTCCAAATGTTGATGGGGAGACCTCTCTCTACCCAGGACCATTTCCCCTGGACAATGGCTTCCTCCAGAACCGCTCTCTAGCCGGAAAGACTGGCATCTGTATTCACCACCTTCCAGGTTACTGGAATAAAGGATTTCCCCTTCTCCAGATTTCTGGTCACCAACCACCAATTCAGACTCTTACGTACTCTTGGTACCAGAGACATGGACCAGTCCAGAGACTGAACCCTTCCGGTCCATGTAGACAGAATGTTGTTCTGCAAGGGTCTGGCATGGAATTGAGCATAGGGAATTTCCTTGAATGCGCACATCATCATCCCCAATAATTTCATGCTAAGATGTACAGAAGGATATCTCAGCCTTACTATGGACCGAACCAGATGCTTGAGGTCTGTGACCTTTCTTGTTGGCAAGAATCTCTTTGCCTGTACTGTGTCCACAAGAAAACACAGATATTCCAGATGCTGGACCGGCTGTAATGCTGACTTTGTCAAGTTCAGCATCCAACCTAGACATTCTAGGAACTGTACTGTCTGGAGGACATTTTGGTTTAGAGCTGAAGCCGATCAATCTATAAGTAATAGATTGTCCAGATATCCTATGACAGACAACCCTTTAGGACCTTATAACAGCCAATAATGGAGCTAGGATTTTTGTGAACACTCTTGGAGCCGTGGCAAACCAGAAGGGAAGAGCCGCAAACTGGTTTTCTATTGCAAAGCGTAGAAACCTTTGATGAGCCTGGAATATAGGCATGTGAAGATATGCATCCTTGATGTCTATGGGAGGCTATGACTTAATGAATTGATTCTATATGGAAAGTACGAGCATTCAGAAATGGGTTTAGAGCTCTGAGATCCAGAACAGGTCTCACATCCCCGTTTGGTTTGGGGATTATGAATAGGTTTGAGTAAAACCATTGAACCTTTCGTTCTCTGGAACCTCCGTTATCACTCTTTGGGCCCTCAGCTGGTCCAACGCCAGAAAGAGAGATCTTCTTTTTAGGGGATCGGTCAGAATACTTGACTTTACAAACCGAGGACGCTGGAACACCCGAAATTCCAGTTTGTACACCTGCGAGATGGTGGAGATAACCCAGTTGTCTTTGATCATTTCCACCCAAACCTTCAAGAACCTAAGCAGCCTCCCCCCCCCCCACCCAAGTGAATGGGGGCGCCTCTTCACAGAGTAGGCTTAGAGGAAGACTTCGCTGATCTCTGGGCCCGGGGCTTTTTCTGACCCTGCCCTGAAGGCTTGGTTCCGGACCCAGATGGCTGAGGCCGTCGCCACCGTCTGGAATTAAAAGCACTGGTAGTATGAGTGTTGGGGATCTTAAAAGAAGGACGCTTGTTCTTCCTTTTTACAGGTAGCAAAGTACTCTCCCCTCCCCCGAGATCGTTTGGCTATACAGTATCTCACAAAAGTGCGTACACCCCTCTCATGTTTTAAAATATTTTATTATATCTTTTCATGTGACAACACTGAAGAAATTACACTTTGCTACAATGTTGAGTAGTGAGTGTACAGCTTGTACGACAGTGTAAATTTGCTGTCCCCTCAAAATAACTCAACACACAGCCATACACGCTGTACACTTACTGCTTTACATTGTAGCAAAGTGTCATTTCTTCAGTGTTGTCACATGAAAAGTTATAATAAAATATTTACAAAAATGTGGGGGTGTACTCACTTTTGTGAGATACTGTACTTATCCAAATCATTACCAAAAAGGCGTTCTCCCTGAAAAGGGAAGGCAGCCAGACACTTTTTACATGGTAATTCCGCAGACCAGCTCTTTAACCAAAGGATTCTGTGCATATGCACTGTCATCAGAGCAAACTGGGACATTTGCCTTATGGAGTCCGTAAGAGCATCCACTGCTAAACATAAAATTTTAGGTAGTTCTGACAGATCTTCCACAGACTCTCCTTGAGAAGGAACTGTCTTGGACACTTACTTCATACAGTCTTTTAAAGACTGACAAACTCCTATGGCCGCTACTGCTGGTTGTATCACAGATCCTGCAATGGCAAAAGAGCCTTTCAATAAAGATTCCAACTTTGAATCTGCTGGATCTTTAAAAACCTGGGCATTATCCACAGGGCAGGTTAATCTCTTGTTAATCGAAGTAATGGCAGCATTCACAGTGGGTATATTCCATTTCTTGGTAAACTTTTCCTCCATAGGATACAATAGTGAAAACCTTTTAGGAGGAACAAATATCCTATCAGGATGATCCCAATCATTATACGGTTCTTGCTCCAAGAGTGGATGAATGGGAAATGTCCGAGGACTACTATGAGGAGTGCAATGAGCCTAGAGAGGAAAAAGAGTTCAGCCATCTCTAAGGGAGGAAATTTGTATCCAGACCGGACCATTTCAGTAAGAGACTGAACCAACAATCTCTGGGTTTGAGAGGCTGATAAAGACTCCTCTGACTCTGACTCTCCAGAAGTGGAAACATCAGCTTGATCATCCATAGGGTCATCATCAGCTACTTCTTCCACATCCTCTGCCCAATCCTGAACTGATTGAGGGGGTGGCTCAGGTGAGGGGGATCTATCAAGTTTCCTCCCTCCTTGAGATGCTGCAATCATGACAGCAATCTTACCCTCAATCTGGGTCCCCTTGTTTTAGAGGGGCCACAGCCTTGGATCTGTAGAGCACCCTGAACTGAGTGCCTTTGAGGTTTGGTATTACCAAGGGCCTGGAGGACAACATTACAGGCAAAACCTCATACCTGCTTCCCAAGGCTCAGGTACCATCTTTTTAGTCCACTGACCTTTTTAGATGGATCTAATAGCTATCCCCTTAGATTCAGTGATCTTTGATTGGGGGTATACAGCATAATCTTCTTTCTTCTTTTGAAGAAAATGTGGAGAGACTCTCCACCGTGACCATCACCTTTAGACACTTACTTCCTGTGTGGGAGGGATTACATAGGGGGACATCCTTTCTGATTGGTTGCCAGTGTCCTTTACCTGTAGGTGGCTATATAACCCCATATGTTATGATTTATGGCTCTGTGTCCCGTGATGCATGAAAATAAAAGATTATAGCAATGTGATAGGTTGTATAACCATAAAATGTCCATTTACAAGTGGCAGCCCCCACAAGGGGATTAGATGCAAAATCCAGCAGAAGCTACAGGGTATAAAAGAGAAGAGAGGTGCTTCTAAGTGTAGAAATATGGTAAATTTAATGAAGTTACAACATTTAGCAACTCACATGGTTGATGAATAAAAGAGGCACATCTAAGAATGCAGGCGTCCGGAGTAAAGCTGTCCAAATATACTGTCCTCCTCACCGCCCTCAGTCTGCAATCGTGACCGGGAACACTACCCTGCAGTTGAGCGATCTGAAAGCGAGGCTTGAAGCGCTCGTGGAGCACAATGTGGAAGGGATGACGTTGATGGCGGTGCACAGAATGGTCTATGTGGACAGATTTACCCCCGGTGCCTGCATACTTAGATGTGCTCGTTTTAATCATCAACCATGTGAGTTGCTAAATGTTGTACCTTCATTAAATGTAACCATATTGCTACACTTAGAGGCACCTCTCTTCTCTTTTATATTTAGTTGTGACATGATGCTACTGTACTTGTAGTAAATCAAGACATCGCTCGTTTATCAAGTCAAAATTGATAAAAAAATGTGTCTTGTCTTGCGAAACACTCTCAGACCAAAATACTCGCAATCAAAGGTTTTACTGTATGTGTGTGCTAGATTCAGGCTCTATGCAGATTTGTTCCGCTAGGGGGAAGTGCTGAGAGTCCTTCAGTAGTAGAGGTAATGGGCCCAGCTGAAGTAAGTTGGCTCATTCGGGCCTCTACAGAAACTCCCAGCCTGCTTAGAGAGTTTCTGTATTCTAGAATCAGTTTTGTGCCTATGTAGACCGGGGGAGCTTGATATCTGCCTGTGTGGTGAGACATAGGGTCCTTTAACATGGGCTTTCCGCACAGCGGACTTTGTTTCCTCAGTGGGGGATCGATCCGTCAATCCCCATTGAGCAGCTGGATGACAGGTCTGTCTCCGCTTACTGTGCAGAGATGGACCTGTCAGATCTCGCTCTCCTCTATGGGAGATCGGATGAAAAAGGACCGCCTGTCCGCTTTCATGCGATTCGATCCTCCAGATGGATGGCAAATAGAATTTCCATCCGTCTGAATTTCACGGACAGGATCAGATCAGATAGCAGCGGATGTCAGCAGACATGTTACCGCTGACATCTGCTGCTCCATAGGGGTGCATGGAGCATCCGATCAGGTCCGCCAGAAAAACTGATAGGCAAACCTGATTGGAAAGCCCATGTGAAAGGGGCCATAGCCTTTGTGGCAATCCTCTTAAACAGGGAGATAGGTGCCGGGGGCAGCACACGGCTGCACCTAGTTGATAGCCAGGGAAACTGTGCATGTAGTAAGTTGCCAAGTTGGCAAGGGTTTATTTTCATGTTTCTTTTTGTTTTGTTTACATTTTTTATACCTTGTATATAGTGTAAATAAACTGCACATTTTGTATTTTTCACATGCAATGATGTTTGCTGTGCCTACTTTTGTGTAGTGAACTCCCCCAGGGGGGTCACACACACTATATATACACTGGAGATAAGCATTAGAGACCACTTGATTTTTTTCTGAAATAATGTAATCTTTATTGCCCAACATTTGATGGAATTTTTGTTGAGGCTATACCGTGCTAATAGAATGTTTTTCAAAATAACCAGGGCACTTCAACAAAAAAACCTTTATTTGTAGAAAACACAATGATGAAAATTAGAAAACAGCAATGATTGTAGCACAGAGAAAGATTGCAACTAAAATTTCTGAAGGTTACAACAATTAACAACTAGTAGGAAGTGTACTGGCCTTTGCTTTGAATGACTTCAGCACATCTGCGGCCACAGGACATCACTATTCTCTCACACTGCTCTGGTGTGATTTTGTTCCACTCCTCTTCCAGTCTCTTCCACAGTTCAGTGACTGTAGTGGGTTTTTTGGCCATAACTTTGTCGCCAAGGATTTTCCAGAGGTTTTCTATTGGGTTTAGATCAGGACTTTGGGCTGGCCATTTCATTATTTCAATGTTTTCAGCTTCAAGGAACCGCTTTACCCGTTTTGCTGTGGGACAGAGGCATTGTCATGTATGAAAACTGCTGGCTGACTGGGAGATGAACGTAGGGAAGGAACCGCATGTTGTCCAAGAAGGTTCTGATAAACATTTGCATTCACTCTGCCATGTAGCTGTAAAAGAGGTCCAACCCCTGCTGCAGAAAACATCCCCCAAACCATGACGTTACGGTTTCCCCCTCCACCTTTCCCTGACTTCTTTACACACTTTGGGCTCAGTCTTTCCCCAGTTTGATGACGAACATAATGATTCCCATCAGACCCAAAAAAATTTAAACTCGCTTTCATCACTAAAGTGAACTTTGGACCATTTCTCCTCTGTCCGCACAACATGCTCCTCAGCAAAGGTTAGTCTAGCCTTTTGTTTCTTTCTGCTAATGAGAGGTTTGGTCACTGCAGAGTGGGCTTTCAGTCCAAATTTTCTTAACCACTTGCCGACCGCAGCAAGTACATATACTGCGGCGGTCAGCCCCTCACAGGCAAAGTGACGTATGGGTACGTCACTAGCCTGTGAGGCTCTGGGGAGCTCCCGCGCGCCGCCGGAGGCGCGCTCCCGTGCGGTCACGGGCCCCCCCCCGCTGTCCGCCGGGCACTCGCGATCGTCCGTGACAGCGGGAGAAAGGCAGGCGGCTGATGTTAACAAGCCGTCTGTCATTCTCCCCTGTGTATGAACAGTGATCATACGGTTCTACTATGTAGGACCGTTGATCACTGTTCCTACACTTCAAGCCACAGCCAATCACAGTAAGAATTACGCTCCTAGGGACACACATCACCCCTCCCTCTCAAATAAAGTTAACCCCTTCACTACCAGTGTCATTTTATAGTAACAGTGCATATGTATAGCACTGATTACTGTAGTAATGTCACTGGTAACCCCAAAAGAGTTAAAAATGTCAGTCAAGGGTCCGATCTGTCCACCGCAATGTCGCAGTCCTGCAAAAAAAAATCGCAGATCGCCGCCATTACTCGTTAAAAAAAAAAACAACAAAAATGACAAAAATCTTTCCCTTTGTTAGTAAACGCGATAACTTTTGCGCAAACCAATCAAAATACGCTTTTTGCGATTTTTGTTTTTTTACCAAACATATGTAGCAGAAAACAAACCGGCCGAAAATGTTAAAAAAATTAGATTTTTACATTTTTTTTTCGGGGCATTTCATATAAAAAAATGTGAAAATATTGTTATTTTTGCAAAATTGACGCTCTTTTTTTGTTTATAGCGCATGCAGGGCCGGTGCAAGGATTTTTGACACCCTAGGCGAAACCTTTTTTTGCCGCCCCCCCATTGGCTTCTCCCCTTACTTACTTCACTCCCTTTGCCCTGCCCATTTATACAGTGGAGGTGGTGGGGGTGGAGTTTTTTGTGGCTGCTCTCCACCTATTTCTTCAGCCGTGGTCCGTAGGCCTACACCTGCGCCTCTGGACCCGGTCTGAAGACAAATAGTGGTGGCACTGGCTCACTTCCTCACTCTAGCCATGGTCCGCAGGTATATGGAAAGGCTAGGGCAGTATATACAGGGGCGTAGCATGGGTTGTCAGCGCCAGGGTAATTAGCGCCCCCTAACCAATGGACATTTAGCGCTCCTGGAGTCCAGTGTGTAGTGAGGGCAGCCAGTCAGTGAGTAGTCTGCAGTAAGGACAGCCAGTCAGTGAGCAATGTGCGGTAAGGACAGCCAGTCAGTGAGCAGTGTGCGGTCAGGACAGCCAGTCAGTGAGCAGTGTGCGGTCAGGACAGCCAGTCAGTGAGCAGTGTGCGGTAAGGACAGCCAGTCAGTGAGCAGTGTGCGGTAAGGACAGCCAGTCAGTGAGCAGTGTGCGGTCAGGACAGCCAGTCAGTGAGCAGTGTGCGGTCAGGACACCCAGTCAGTGAGCAGTGTGCGGTAATGACTGCCAGTCAGTGAGCAGTGTGCGGTAATGACTGCCAGTCAGTGAGCAGTGTGGACAGCCAGTCAGTGAGCAGTGTGCGGTCAGGACAGCCAGTCAGTGAGCAGTGTGCGGTAATGACAGCCAGTCAGTGAGCAGTGTGCGGTAATGACAGCCAGTCAGTGAGCAGTGTGCGGTAATGACAGCCGGTCAGTGAGCAGTGTGCGGTCAGGACAGCCAGTCAGTGAGCAGTGTGCGGTCAGGACAGCCAGTCAGTGAGCAGTGTGCGGTCAGGACAGACAGTTATGCACAGGAGTGATGTTGGGAACAACACGTGAACCTGGAAGGAAGGCTGGAGGAAGAGCTTTGTTTTAGTCCTGGTTCACACATATGTGATGACAGACATTGCATGTGATTCGGAGCGCACTGCTCTGCAAATCACATGCGATGTCTGTGCGATGCGAATTCAGCCATACAGATTGTATGGCTGAATTTGCATCGCATTTGGACACAACATGCACAGGACCCTTTTTTTGGTCCGCACCAGAATCAGATTGCATGGGTGTTCACACCTATGTGATCCGATTAATGGTCGAACTGACAGTTCACACTGCACTATGCGAACTGATCTGGGGGTGTCGCTAACTTTGTATTGACACTCACAGAGATTTGCATATGGCAGTGTGAACTGCCTGTGAGTTGAATGCGATGCGGGAACCCACAGTGGATTCGCAGGGTTTCCGCATCGCATACGTGTGAACTGGCACTTAAGGTAAGTATATCATAATGTGCTACTATGAAATCCATACTAGCACATTGTACATGGTCTTGCAGGGTATTAAAAAAAAAAAAAAAAAAGTGTGGTTTACTAACACTCTGAGACTTCGGAAAAGGTAAGCACTAAAAAAAAAAGAAAAAAGCTAATGTTCTGAAAAGCAATATTTGGTTACCTCTTTTCATAATCTTGCTAAGCAGCTACTGGTCTTCAGGCAACAACCCTGCGGCCTCCCAAATGCCCATTTTCTTTTCCGAACACCAGCCTGCTGTTTTTTTCTCCCATCTGCTCTCAGTGCTCTGCCTCTGCTAGACTGTCACAAGTTCACAACGAGGAGATCCGGTCCGCAGCAGAGGAGACATAGCGCGCGCCAGGAAGAGAGGTGAGACTCCGGTGACATGCCAGCCCCGCCCCCCGCACATGACCCCGTTAAGTCAATCACAGGGCACCCGCCGCACATCCCTGCGCTCGGCCAACCCAGCCGGCTCAGAGAGCGGCGGTTGGAGCGCAGGTAGAAGGAGATTGCATCAGAAAAAAGAAGTACATTGTGAATGGGCGGGCGGGCGGCGCCCTGTCTAAAGTGCGCTCTAGGCCGGTGCCTACCTCGCCTATAGGTAGCGCCGGCCCTGAGCGCATGATCAAAAAATCGCACAGGTGATCAAATACCACCAAAAGAAAGCTCTGTTTGTGGGAAAAAAAGGACGTCAAATTCATTTAGGTACAGTGTCACACGACCGCGCAATTGTCCGTTAAAGTCACGCAGTGCCGAATCGCAAAATACCCCCTGGTCAGGAAGGGGGTAAAATCTTCCGGGGCTTAAGTGGTTAAACGGAGAGACACTGTATGACGAGACAGATCCTTACTCTGTTCAGCATGGAACTGGCAAGCAATGGCAGCTGCAGCATTGAACCGATTGCCCATTGAGTTTCTCCATATTATCCTGTCCTCTCTTGCATTTGTCTTTCATGGACGACCAGCCTTCTTGGGGGACTTGAATAAGTTTGTGACGTTGTAAAGATGCAAAAATCTAGAAACCACAGATTTTGATCAACAAACTTCTTCTGCTATGGCTGAAAGGGTCATCACTTTGGCCTTCATCTGGACAACCTGCCAGTGGGGGCTGGTGAAGTTTTAAGATGGGGGTGCGCAAGACCCCGCCCTTCCATTTTGACCCCTCCCATTTCTCAGAAGCCCCACCCCTTATAGACTCCACCCATGTATTTGCTTGCGTGAACCAATTCTCCCAATATATCACATATTAAGGGGTCCATCAGTACTAGTATATCCCATAATAGGGAACAGGGGCCCTATTATGGGATATACTGTGAGAGACATCCTATTATGGGATACATGGACTGAGAGTGGCACAAACCCCACAGTACAGACCCCCCCAGCACAAACCCCTCAAGCACAAACCCCGCACAAACAACTCAAGCACAAACCCCACAGTACAGGCCCCCTAGCACAAACCCCACAGTACAGGCCCTCTATCATAAACCCCACAGTACAGGCCCCTAGCACAAACCCCACAGTACATGCCCCCTTCAATATAGTGACCAGTATAAATGCCCCCTTTCAATGTAGTGACCAGCATACATGTCCCCAATGCAGTGACCAGTATACATGTCCCCAATGCAGAGATATGCGTGCGTGCCTCCAATGCAGTGACCACCAGCGTACATGTCCCCAATGCAGAGCTATGCGTGCGTGCCTCCAGTGCAGCCAGTGACCACCAGTATACATGTCCCCAATGCAGAGCTATGCGTGCGTGCTTCCAGTGCAGCCAGTGACCACCAGTATACATGTCCCCAATGCGTTTCGTCACTGCGACGTCATCTGGGGCGGTACTAGGCCACGTACTCCCGGAGCTTATATAGGCCTGCGTATCCTAGCGACCATTATGTGTACCTCCGCCATCTTGGTACCCTCACGCGTATAAGGAAGTTCACGTGATGTAAACAAATAACCTGGTATCCGGTATTTGCGGACCATTATATCCAAAGATACCAAGATGGCCGCCGGTATGACTCGCGTGAGGGTACCAAGATGGCGGAGGTACACATAATGGTCGCTAGGATACGCAGGCCTATATAAGCTCCGGGAGTACGTGGCCTAGTACCGCCCCAGATGACGTCGCAGTGACGAAACGCGTAGAGCGGCAAAGCAGCGTCAACGTCACTTCCGGTTAGGTGGCTCCGGCCGGTGGAACGCGGAAGTACCGCGCGGCCGAACACTGGAGACACACCAAACAAGCTGACGGTGAACTTCCTAACAGTGAGTCGATGCTATTTTTCCCTCAATAATGTACTATACTACGCAATGGAAGCTCTCTTGGTCTTTTGTATACTGACTCCCTAGATGCAAGCGCAACTGTATGCACGGAACAACCAGCTCTCAACGGCATCAGGAGAAGGGAGACACAGTATATTAGAGTGAGAAGGGAGAGGATTTTTGGTAAGTGCTTTACCCACGGTATTAGCACTTCTCACTCCTAACACGCGCCACAGGCGTTTTTATTCTCTCACTTTACACTGCATAGTGTTCTGTAATATTCACCACGGATGTCAGTTTCCTCTTTCAAAGGAGGCCACAATAAAGTATCTATTGATCACCTATATTGCACTTAGCACTTTTTTTGCACTGGTCACCATATGATTGTTTACATCCGATGAGTGATACATACACGGTACAATCTAATTGATACACGACTACTACCGTTTATAATTTTATAATTTTAATTTAATTTAATTTTAAATCTGCACTATATTGCACATTCAATATTTCACTAATAAGCACTGTGCACTTTCATTTTTTTGGATCATATACAACGAAGTAATTCGCTGTGCAAGGTGGTAGCGCCCCATACCAACACCTCCCATAAACCCCCACATTTCTTTACCCTTGTGGTAAGTTGGAGGCAGCATAACCACCTGATCCCCACATTCTGCATTTAAAACTGTTGATTCAGTGCTTGTGTTGCTATCCATAGCGCGGGTGCACCCCAAACCTCTTTTTCACCAGTATACATGTCCCCAATGCAGAGCTATGCGTGCGTGCCTCCAGTGCAGCCAGTGACCACCAGTATACATGTCCCCAATGCAGAGCTATGCGTGCGTGCCTCCAGTGACCACCAGTATACATGTCCCCAATGCAGAGCTATGCGTGCGTGCCTCCAGTGACCACCAGTATACATGTCCCCCAATGCAGAGCTATGCGTGCGTGCCTCCAGTGCAGCCAGTGACCACCAGTATACATGTCCCCCAATGCAGAGCTATGCGTGCGTGCCTCCAGTGCAGCCAGTGACCACCAGTATACATGTCCCCAATGCAGAGCTATGCGTGCGTGCCTCCAGTGACCACCAGTATACATGTCCCCCAATGCAGAGCTATGCGTGCGTGCCTCCAGTGACCACCAGTATACATGTCCCCCAATGCAGAGCTATGCGTGCGTGCCTCCAGTGCAGCCAGTGACCACCAGTATACATGTCCCCAATGCAGAGCTATGCGTGCGTGCCTCCAGTGACCACCAGTATACATGTCCCCCAATGCAGAGCTATGCGTGCGTGCCCGACTGAGAGCAGTGCACTTACCTGTGAGTCACGGCGGCTTCTCCCTCTCCTCTTCTTCGTTCGGCGGCGGGAAGGTGAGCGGCGCTTCTCCCTCTCTTCCTCTTCTGCGGCGGGTGACGGGCGGCGGGAAGGTGACTGGCGCCGGCTTCTTCTCCGGACTGGAGTCCAGTTTGGCGGCGGGAAGCTGACCGGGCGGTGACGGTGAGTGACTGATGCACGCACCGGCCCCATTGCGACGTCACAATCGGATGTCCTAGATGATGATTGGTCCAGGCTGGAGACTGGACCAATCACAGCCAGGATATCACGAAAGTGGGGGTGCCCTAGCACAATGACCTGCGCCCAGGTTACGCCCCCAGAAGGCAGCCAATCTGCGCCTCTTCTGGGTCGTAAACCCCTCCCCCCCCATAGCCACCACAGGCCGGCGAACGCGTTTTTTTTTAAAAAAAACTTTATTGTTCTTTTTGCAATTTTTTTCCCTTTTTTTTTGGGGGGGGCGCCCTGGCGCCCCCTATGCACAGGCCGCCACTGGTCAGAGGGTTTCAGTCACTTTAGAGTGGCTCACCATCTTGCAAAGTCAGTGAAAACTGGAAAGTTAGGCTTCCCGTTAAAAAGCATTTGTCAGTTATGTAGCACTGTCCCTGTAGGGCTTGCTGTGTGATGACTTCTTGGGCCTCCTCTGATTATCTGCAGACAAACACTAGGGGACAGTTCACTCATCCATCCTTACTCCCAGTTGCTCGTTACTCAATAAACAGTCCAGTGGTTTTGGTTTTTAGTATTTATTGTGGAACTTGGATGGAAGAAGGGAATAGTTTGATTCTCCAACTTGAACTATTCACAGTAGATAAGGACAACTCTAACTTGGCCTCACCAGGTTATTTGTGGAAACAGACACACTGCTTTAACCATACTGCCACTTATATGGAAGAATTAAGTCCTCTTGCAGCAGACTCGATGCAACGTTATCTTCAGGACACTCTCTAGCATTCCCTTGACTGACAACCGTCCACTGACTCTTTTAGCAGAAGGGGTGGCCCTCTCAAAACAGGCCCCACGACACAGATCTGTACTCACTGTAGGCATCCTCTCCAGTGTCTCCCTTCCAGTCAGCTCTGCAGGACATCTGGGTTCAGCTCCTCTCTGACTATCCAGCTCTTAGGGTCAACCACCTGAGGCAACATGGCAGCTTCTACAGAGGAGGGGCAGCCTCCCCCTACCTCCAGGTCCCCGCTCTCCAGCTGAAAGACCCTGAGCACATGTGTCCTTTGTATTTATACAGTATCCCAGCATGCACCAAGGCACTTTCCTCTGCCTATCACCGGGGCTGTACTAAATGCCTGTGCACTCATTTGTCAGGTTTCCTCACCCTGTTCAATATGCCTCCCTATTGGACCAGTGTGAAACACTTCAGACTAGCTGAGCTGCACCTGAGCACCATGAGCAGACCCCACTAGCAGATCCTGCTCTCCGGTAGGCAGAGAGCAATATAAATTTACCTGGCAATTTCTCTGGTAAGCTGAAAAGATCCAAAAACAATATTCTCTCTTCTAGCACCTACCTAAAAGGGTGCTACAGATAATTAAAGAAATTAGCACAAGATGCCAGATTAAAACTAATAACTGTGAGGTATCAGAAAGTGTTCTCTTATTTTGATCAATGCTCTTTTTCAAATCCTATTGAAGTTTTTTTCTATTCTGTGCTTCAAAATATATGTAATTCATGAAATATGCCTAACAAAACTGCTCTTTTTCTCCCGTTTAGATAATTTCAAATAGGACTAAGCAGTGACCTTGAAATTTCGGAAATTGTAGGTTGTTATCTTACTTTGATCTCCAGTGTGTGTGTGTAGGTTTTTATCTTAATTTGATCTCCTGTGTGTTTGTGTGTGCGTGTGAGTATATGTAGCACTGCCCCCTAGGGAGTTGCTGAGTGTGGATTCCCCTGGGTTACCCATAGCAACAGTCCATAAAACGTATCACTTTAAGACTTGGCTCAGACAATGAACAGACCAGGGGATTTGGGTTTTGTGTTTCATTTTGGAACTTGGATAGGAGAAGGGATGAGTGGGATACTCCAACTTGAACTATGCACAAATGCTGAGGACACTAACTGTAATGAGTCTAAAAGACCCCAAACCCCTCCTCTGCACTTAAAACCATTCAAAACGCCAAGTTTGGCTGTTTTGAATGCTGTCATTTTTTTTAATCTGGGGCAGAGTACCTGGAAGTGATGTCATGACATCACTTCCGGGTTTTTACATGGAGACCCGATCAGAGCGGAATGCGGCTTTGATCAGGTCTTTGGCGGCCATGCAGGCTGGTTGCCCGGGTCTCCAGGTGGGACGTGAGACCCAGGCGAGCCGCGGAAGGCGGCGGGAGGGGGGGACGTCCCCTCCCACTCCTTTTAATGACAGCTGAGCGGCTTCACAGCTGCATCGGTTGTCATCACAAGACAGCCGACCACCGGCTATGGACGCTGGTACCGGGGTGATGCCTCTAGCTGCAGGCATCACTCCGGTGCAAGCACTTTCCGAAGTATAGGCAATATCGGTCACCATGGTGGCCGATTGCGATATATCAGAGAAAGTGCATATCGGCCCTTGCTATATCGGCTTTGCTGATAATCGGCCGATCACTACTACATATATCACACACTGAACAAAAATTATAAACGCAACACTTTTATTTTTGCCCCCATTTTTTATGAGCTGAACTCAAAGATCTTAGACTTTTTCTATGTACACAAAAGGCCTATTTCTCTCATATATTGTTCGCAAATCTGTCTAAATCTGTGTTAGTGAGCACTTCTCCTTTCCTGAAATAATCCATCCACCTCACAGGTATGACATATCAGGATACTAATTAGACAGCATAATTTTTGCACATGTATGCCTAAAGCCCCGTACACATGATCAGATTATCGAACGATCTGTCGTCCGTTTTTTGTGGCATGCTAGTCTGATGTGGAAAGTGAAGAGGTTATTTTCATACGAATTTTCCCGTACGACAGAATTCTACTTCAGAAGTGATGTCATGTGTTGGATTGTTTTGTATGTTCTTTCGTCTCTGATTTTTTTCCGTCGAAAACTGTACTAATGAGACGAAAATCGGATGTTGACGGACGATAAAAATTTTATGGCCTGCACATCAGGATTTTTTCAGCCGAAAAGTCTGAGTCGGCTGTCGAAAGCACCATACGAACAATCCGAAAATCGGCAGATCGGTCGTCGGACGAAATTTCCCTTCAGATTTTCTTATCATGTGTACGGGCCTTTAGGCTGGCCACAATAAAGCTGGCCACAATAAAGGACACTCTAAAATGTGCAGTTTTATCACACAGCACAATCCCACATATGTCGCAAGTTTTGAGGGAGAGTGCAATTGGCATGCTGACTGCAGGAATGTCCTCAGAAGCTTTCCTGTGAATTGAATGTTCATTTCTCTACCATAAGCCGTCTCCAAAGGCATATCAGAGAATTTGGCAGTACATATAACTGGCCTCACAACCGCAGACCACGTGTAACCACACCAGCCCAGGACCTCCACGTCCAGCATCTTCACCTCCAAGATCGTCTGAGACCAGCCACCCGGACAGCTGCTGCAACAACCGGTTTGCATAACCAAAGAATTTCTGCACAAACTGTCGGAAACATCCCAGTTCTTGCATGGCCAACATACTCACCGGACATGTCACCCATTGAGCATGTTTGGGATGCTCTGGATCGGTGTATACGACAGCAGTTCCAGGTCCTGCCAATATCCAGAAACTTCTCACAGCTGTTGAAGAGAAGTGGACCAACATTCCACAGGCCACAATCAACAACCTGATCAACTCTATGCGAAGGAGATGCGTTGCACTGCGTAAGGCAAATGGTGGTCACACCAGATACTGACTGGTTTTTGGACCCCCCCTCCCCAATACAGTAAAACTGCACATTTTAGAGTGGCCTTTATTGTGGCCAGCCTAAGGCACACCTGTGCAATAGTCATGCTGTCTAATCAGCATCTTGATATGCCACATCTGTGAGGTGGATAGATTATCTCGACAAAAGAGATAATCTATCCACCTCGGCAAAAGAGAAGTGCTCACTAACAGATTTAGACAGATTTGTGAACAATATTTGAGAGAAATAGGCCTTTTGTGTACATAGAAAAAGTCTTTGAATTCAGCTCATGAAAAATGGGGGCAAAAACAAAAGTGTTGCATTCATAATTTTGTTCAGTGTATATATAAATTAGTGTTGGGTGAACAGTTTGACCCGAGCAAAAGTTCAGCCTGAACATTGGCTGTTCACCCGTTGGTAGGGAAATCGACTGTTTGTTCAGCCCGCTGAACGCCCGACAATGCACGATGCGCCGCAAAGTGCATTCTAAGCCCTGACTGGCTAAAGCAATGAAGGCTTTCCCCTATATGGGCACAGAACACTGTCAGAGCCTAAACTGGAGACTAGAGATTGCTCAAGGACCCACCTACACATTAAAAGGTTCCTTCCCAGAGGAGCCATTTGCAATGTGATATTGGCGTGGAAATAAAAAGAACAGGGCTCTGTTCATTGCTACTAGCGAGTTTGTGTGCTATTGCCTGCTACTGAGTTTCTATTGTGAGGGTAGAGTGTCAGTGTAGTGTAAATATTTCACTGCAGAATATTAAAATGTTTCAGTGTAGTGCATCTTTGCAGACTCACTTCAGTATATTGAAGTGTGTCAGTGTAGTGTGTCAGGGCAGTTTCACTATATTATATTGAAGTGTGTCATGGTAGTGTGTAAGGCCAGTTTTACTGCAGTATATTACTTTTACTACAGTATATTGTAGTACGTCAGTGCACTTTTACTGCAGTATGGTGAAGTGCGTCAATGCACTTTTTATTTCAGTATAATTTAGTGTGTCAGTGCATTTTTTCCTGCAGTATATTGAAGTGTGTCACTGCACTTTTAATGCAGTATACTGTAGTGCATCAGTGCAGGTTTACAGCAGTATATTGAAGTGTATATAAGAGGCTACCTGTCTGTATAGTTCTTTGACATGCATATTTACTACATGGGTTTGTGAGTATGATATATGATACTTTTTATCTTTTAATAAATGTTTTAATGGAATTGCACTAGGTCGATGTGCCCTTCTTATGTTTTCTTTGTTATCAGTTACACAATCCCTGTTGTGTTCCTCTGTGTGGCATTCGGGAGAGGGCACTTAATGCAGAGCAGAGGGAGGAAGAAGACAACAACGCTACAGAATACACAAGAGGGGGGGGGAGGAGGATTTTGTCAATTTTAGAGGCATTGAAACAGAGGAAGCCAAAAATTAAACCTTAGGAGATGGTTTTCTGTCCCCAGAACCCTTGGGAGGAGTATGTGACTGGGAGGAGGCAGTTCCAGATACTGTAATCCTCAGTGACCACGATGACTCTGCCTCTCATGCAAACTTGCGGTGCATGGTCTCCCTAATTCTTCAAAGCCTGCAAAAGAACATGAGAATTTGTGACATCAAGGAGAAGGACCAGGATTGGTTAGCAACCCTCCTTAACCACTGTTACAAGGGGAAAGTCTTGGAGCTCATTCTGTCCCCACAGAGTGAGCAGAGGATGAAATAGCTTAAGAAAACCTTAAAGAGGAGTTTATGTAATGCTTTTTAAGACTCTGCTAGGTTACAGTCTCACAGAAAAGGTCTAATCTCTACTCCAGTCTAGACTGAAGAAAGGCCAAAATGCACCCCACAACATACTGTCAGGGGTGACATTTATAAGCCTCACACCAGGCAAAAAACACTTTCCATTTATGAGAGTACACCTTCCTACAGGTCAACATTCTAGCATTGAGAAGATTCGTGATGACAGAATCAAAAAATACCACTATCATTCAGAACATGGACTTCATGAGCCATGCCATCAAAGTCAGTGACTGTAAAGTATGACAAAAAGTACAATCCCGTGACAGAAAAACTGTCAGATCTGGAAGAGATCTATAATGTCCAGGCAGGTGCTATTAGAATTACCAGAAGGCCCTCCACCTTTATCTTGCACAACATGCAAGGGAGAAGCTAAATTTTAAGGAAACTTTATCATTTTTTTCAAATCGAGATTTATTTTGGTGGTATTTATTCACTATTGTGGTTTTTATTTTTTGCTGAACAAACAAAAAAAGACAGAAAGCTTTGAAAAGAAAACAAAACAGTTTTTATAGTTTGTTATAAAATTTTTCAAACAGGTAATTTTTCTCCTTCATTGATGTGCGCTGATAAGATGGCACTGATGGGCCCTGATAGGCTACACTGATGGGCACTGATAAGGCGGCACTGATAAGGAGGCACTGATGGGCACTGATAGGTGGTGCTGATGGGTGGAACTGATGGGTGGCACGATTGGTGGCACTGAAGGGCACTAATAGGTAGCACTGATAGGCACTGATAGGTGGCACTGATGGGTAATGATAGGCACTGGTAGGTGACACTTATGGGTAGCACTGATGATGGGGCACTGATTGGCACTGATAGGTGGCACTGGTGGGCACTTGTAGGTTGGGATAGTGGGCACTGATAGGTGGCATTGGTGGGCACTGATAGGTGGCATTGGTGGGCACTGATAGGTGGCGCTGGTGGGTACTGGTATGAGGAACTGGTAGGCACAGATGCCCCTCTCCTCCTCTGGGCCGATGTCCCTCTGATAGCAGCGACAATCTGCTTTTTTTGCTCCTCACACTGACAGCGTTAGGAGAAAAAAAAAGCTGATCGCCAGCTGCTGTTTACATCACATGATCAGCTGTCACTGGCTGACAGCTGATCTCCTGGTAAAGGAGCACCACCTATCAGTGCCCACCAGTGCCTCCTTATCAGTGCCGCCTTATCAGTGCCCATCAGTGTAGCCTATCAGGGCCCATCAGTGCCATCTTATCAGCGCAAATCAATGAAGGAGAAAAATTACCTGTTTGAAAAATTTTATAACAAACTATAGAAACTGTTTTGTTTTCTTTTCAAAGCTTTCTGTCTTTTTTTGTTTGTTCAGCAAAAAATAAAAACCACAATAGTGAATAAATACCACCAAAATAAATCTCGATTTGAAAAAAATGATAAAAAGTTTCCTTAAAATTCAGCTTCTCCCTTGCATGTTGTGCAAGATAAAGGTGGAGGGCATTCTGGTAATTCTAATAGCACCTGCCTGGACATTATAGATCTCTTCCAGATCTGACAGTTTTTCTGTCACGGGATTGTACTTTTTGTCATACTCTAAAGTCACTGGCTTTGATGGCATGGCTCATGAAGTCCATGTTCTGAGTGATAGTGGTATTTTTTGATTCTGTCATCACGAATCTTCTCAATGCTAGAATGTTGACCTTTAGGAAGGTGTACTCTCATAAATGGAAAGTGTTTTTTGCCTGGTGTGAGGCTTATAAATGTCATCCCTGACAGTATGTTGTGGGGTGCATTTTGGCCTTTCTTCAGTCTAGAGTGGAGTAGAGATTAGACCTTTTCTGTGAGACTGTAACCTAGCAGAGTCTTAAAAAGCATTACATAAACTCCTCTTTAAGGTTTTCTTAAGCTATTTCATCCTCTTCTCACTCTGTGGGGACAGGATGAGCTCCAAGACTTTCCCCTTGTAACAGTGGTTAAGGAGGGTTGCTAACCAATCCTGGTCCTTCTCCTTGATGTCACAAATTCTCAGGTTCTTTTGCAGGCTTTGAAGAATTAGGGAGACCATGCACCGCAAGTTTGCATGAGAGGCAGAGTCCCCCTGGGCATATACTGTGCCCAGGGACTGAAATAAAAAGAAGCAGAAGCACACAATTAGGTCATACTGCACCCACAGTACCTTTGTTGCCCTACTATCCCTGTCTGTCGCCCCAGTGTAAACTACCTAGAAAATCCCCTACACAGGGAGCACTGTCGGGGGCAACTGCCCCATTGCTCCTCTTTAACACAGAGGCATTCATCACTCCGTAAGGGTAGGGTGATGGGGTGGTCATCACATCCTCCATGTTTCCCTCCTCGTTGGGCTCCAAGTAAGGGTCACATGAAGCCTACTTGCGTGGAGGGTTCTTCTGGACTAGGCTTGGCAGTTTGGTTAGGGTCACTGCCTTACAGAGGGGGGTACATTTACTGGAACAACCAGCTGATCTCTAATAAACTCTTTCGATGTTTCTGTACATCACCACAGTCACTTGTGCATTTAGGAGGGAGATGCAGAGGCCTTGCCCTCTCCACCTGTCCAGGATATCAATGCTACCTCACTCCCAGTTATAGTTATGTGGTCCCGTCCCACACCTTTCTTGGACTGCATGCGTGCACTTCACTTTACTCTGTCTCTTCCATACCTGTGCACAGGTGGAGGGCCCTGGTGCTGCAGATCTGCTCCCGTTGCTATTGGAGCGGGAATGCTGCTGGAGTGCTGATAACATCTCCCTCGCTGCAAGAAGCTATCTCACCAGCCACATGTACACGCTTAAGTCAGGCTGCTAGAGAGACCTTTGTTACCCTTGGTAACCACTTGTATCTTCACACTGTATTAACTCTTGCACCATTATATTCATAACCCAATGTGTTTTGTGAAATGGGCTGCAACTATATGTGCTGGTTACTTGCATTACATCCCTTGAGTAACTTCAGTCCAGACAAAGGCAACATTTCAAAAGCTTTACTTGAATAAATTAACTTGATGACATAGACAGATAACAGTCCAGGAATAAAGTGGAAACATTTCCCTAACATCCCTAGTCCCTAACTCAGGCTTGTGGCTACCCCAGCATACCTGTATAGGAAAGAGTCAATCTTTGACAGAGTCCATAGTTGGTGTCTTCAGGAGAGATTGCAAGCCCCAGCAATCTTCCTAGGCAGAGGAAACTCTGACTACAGCACATTACTGAAAATTCAGACTCTGGTAGGGAACGGGTCCGACCAAACAACCAGTTGGAACCAAGCCAGCAGAACAGCATACAAGAACCCTCTAGGCCCCCAGGGTCCAGGCCTACATTCCAAAGGGAAAAAGGATCATATTGTACCAGAACACTTTAGATGCTGTGATAAACGGAACCCAAGTTCACAAAAAAATGTAGTGATCCAAAAAGTGCTAACCAGGTGGAGAGGGGGAAACCTTATTATGTATTTGAATCAAAAAGAAGGTAAGTGGATCCATCGGTTAGGGACCCTGGCTCAAAAAGGTCCAAATGTAGATTTTTATCGCTTAAGGACTGCCCCACATACATATACTGCGGCAGGGCGGCCCTTAAGCGCAAAATCACGTACCTGTGCTCCTGCTGTCTATCGACACAGCGAGAGCCAATTAGCAGGTCCAGCAGCCGTTCTGTGAGGCAGGAAAAGGGAGATCTTGTGTTTGTGCTAAACAGAAACATGGATCTCAGTTCTCCTCCAGTCACATCATTACCCCCACAGTTAGAAAGCACTCCCTATGAGCACACTTAAAGCTTTGATCTCCCCTAATGTAAACTCCTTCCCTGCCAGTGTAATTTATACAGTGACAGTGCAATTTTTATCACTGAACACTGTATTGGTATCAATAGCTTTTTATAAGTGTTTTGATATAATTTCAAATTTTAGGCAAGAGTGGTATTTATATTTTTTATTATGAACAGCCTTTTTATATTGCAGCGGTTTGTATAGCATCAGCATTTTGTGTTTGTATTTTATACATATATTTGCATGATCCCTGGGGAAGTTTCATGCAGGATGGTGTTGCGGTTGGGACTTAATCCAGTGACCTTGGGGTTTCTGGGCGAGAGTGCTGACCACTGGACCACCATGTTCTCCAGATCCTGTGATGATACTGTGATGAAACTTGAGGTATTTATTTTAACATCAGAGGCAGTGATCTTCATTTTAACTATACTAGTTAAGGGGTTAACTAGTACTGCCCTTTAAGGGAGGGACTAATGGATCTAGTCTGCATGTATATATAAAAAAGAGGAGAAAAGTTAGCTTTTTACCCCATGATGAAGAAGGGGGTCAAAGTGCTTTGGATTATGGTGGGAGCCAAATTTTTGTGGAAGGAAGGAACCATAAGCTAAGCTGTTGGATTCTGATTTGGAGTGCCAGCCCCAATCGGGGGTTACTAGTGGGGAGTTGGCTCTCTTCTGAATGCATAGATAGAGTGTGCACTTGTGAGTAGTACTTTTATTAAGAACAAAGTGTAAGCTCTGAAGTAAGATGTGTGTGACACTGCATCCTTTGGAGAGGCAGGTTGGTGCAAGACCAAAGAAAGTAACACTGGAGAAAGGCGGAGTGAGGCTTGGTCAGTTGAATGCCTGTAGCTGAAACAGTGATCCAGAGGAAGGCTTGGAAACTGGGACAGTATAACCCACCATTGCCAAGGCTTGGAGCACAGTGAGCGAAGACTGCACAAATTCAAACAAGCCTAGTGTAGTCAGGCTTTTGACATTGCTACTGTGGAACATGTGCTTCCTGACAACATATAATACAGCAAGTTTGTTTAAAAGTGAGAAAGAGGAAAGCAAAGTTGCAAATGCTTCTAGAAAGTAAATTTTGGACTTGAGATATTTGTATACATGCAAGACAAAAGCTGGATACACACTATGCAATTTGCTTTATGTTTTTTTCTTTAGATTTACCAAAACCATACCAGGTCAAACCTAAACACTTTCAATTTGTATGCAATCAGGCAGGCCCTTGCACTACATACTGTAGCTGAAGGCAAATCTAAAGGAAATCGAACAACAACAGTTGTATAGTGTGTATCCAGCTTTAGTGGGTGAGACTTGCTCTCATTTCCAGGAGGGAGAAAAAGGAATTCAGGAACAATGTCATTTTTTTTTTTTTTGGTGTCTATCTCTGTCCCTTTTATAGCACACAGGACCAAGGGGGTCAGACCTAGGAAGACTTTCTAAGAAAAACTCAGGAAACACAAATAACTCCCAACTTCCCAACTGGGGCAGTTGCCTACCTGCAAGTCCATAGCTGCAGGGCCAGCATGCCCAATCTTTACGTTCCTCTCCTTTCCAGGGGGATCACTGCCCTGGACCTGTAGAGCACCCCGCAAGAGATCACCAGGTACACTAGAGTTTACATTACAGGTTGTCCACACTCTTGCATGAGAGGTCCGAGTACAGTTCCCATTTGTCTTCTGGCAGAGGCATCTGATCCAGATAGAATTCACCTTTGTCCTACCTGAGCCCAAACACGCGCAGGACCCTTTTGGAATGCAGACCGCAGCTGCCCCGGACCTGTGTCAACCAGCTCCATTGAGAGCTGGTCACACTCGCATGTCATGCAAATTGGATGTGGGGAAACTTGCATCCAATTCGCACATATGTGAACCCAGGCTGACAGTCCCCGCTCTGTGCTCAGAGCCAACCTGAGAACTGATCAATCAGTGGTCATTGAACACTGAGTTCTCGATGTAGAACAATGATGTGATCAATGCTGCATCTACATAGGTAAGTATGTTTATTTTAATTTTTTTACAATCATGCTCTTTATTTTCAATTGTACCATGCAGAATGTCCAGTACTAAAGGTATGGTTGAGTTTGCGTTATGTACCATTGGCTAGCTTTTGTCCACCACACATAGTTGCCATAGAAAGGCAACAATATTCAAATCCAATTGAAACAGTTCACTTTTTCCCTGAACAGAAACCCATATTAATCATTGTAATCAGTGCATGACTGCTATCACCAGCACTCTACTCAAAATATGTATCTGTTCATTCACTTACCTTGTTTATGTCTGCATACTGTTACTTTGTCCTTGGTGGTAAGCCTGGGAATTTAGGAGGTCCTATGTACCTTATCAGGATACATTTTACAAGGGGTATTTTCAGAAGAACAGCACAGGTTGACCCAGCTGCTTCAAAATAATTGTGTATTCTGTACAGACATGCATGTGCCATAGACTGCAAAAATGACACTATCTCCTGAGAAAGAACTTATCTTTACTTAACTCAAGATAGGACCATTTCCAAGGAATAAAGAAATACCTTTTGCGTGGAATGATCTGAACTTTAATACTATCCCATGTCCCAATTGTGAACCACATTCAAAAGATCCTGTTATATCAGTGTTTTGGAAGCCAAGGACTGTTCCCACTGGGGGTACTCACTCACCCTTACACCTAACGCCTGCAAGTTATGAGAAACCAGGATTTTAAAGTGGAACTTTAGTCAGAAAATTAAGTCCTGCTGGATCATTTCAGGCTGACCCCTTTCGCAGGTATAGCAATGTGTAAAACATTAAATATAAGTGTCTAAACTGTTTAAAATCAGGTAATATACTGTTTCACCCTGCTCTGCACATGCTCAGTTGCTCTCTATTTTAGGCATTTTTAGGCACTGCAGAGTTTGTAGAGGCCAATCTGCTGACAGCCTTAAAGCAGAATCAAACCCTCCTATCCTTTACAGCCAAGAAAGCTGCTTCTTTTTTTATCTGTAACTGCCATGGTGCTGCACATGTGATCAGTTATGAAACCTCCATTTGATGGTTTGACAGTTTCGTTGAGGACAGAAGCAAATGTAAAAAATTAGCAATCCCAGCAATCCAAGAATGTAACTGTTATTTGAAACTGTTAAATTGATGGCTTTAGTTCCGCTTTATGATTTACTGCTGTTCAGGGGCTCTGGGCTTGAGCAAAATGGCAGCCTCCAGCAAGAAGAAAAAGGAGCAATACTGGAGGCAATTTACAGCTAAAAGCATAATAAAGGCTCATAGCATAATAAATATTTCAGAATGTATCTTCCTTGCTAAAGAACATTATTTTTATCAAGTTGGTAAGGTTCCGCTTTATTGTAAAATTGCCTCATAGGCTAAAGAAGGAGCAGGAAGAATTCAATGGCAGACCAGGAGTGTCTTCATATGCTAGCTCCAATAGTTTGGATAGAACACTTTGAACAGTTGTACCTCCAAGAATGGCAGTTTCTACACTTTCCTTGCATGTTTAAAATGGCAATTTGTACTAGTCATAACATAAGCAACAAGGGTTTCGGCTATGTCACACTTTTAAAATGTTAGCCAACATTTTGATTTGTGACTGGGAGGCTGTTAAATAGGTGCACACAATAAAAGTGGAGTTGAAAAAGTGCAAGCCAAAAGCCCAGCAATTTCATACATGAAAGTAAACATCCTTATAAAATGCTGGCCATCTGAATAGGATGTGTCAGCAATCTTAGCATGGGAACCTGCAGTAAGGTGGTATAAAGTAAAATCAGAGTAATGGCAACTTAAAGCCAAAGAGGAGGGGGTGTTGGAATTTATTTCCCCAAAGCTGGATTGGTCACTATTTCAACATGCATACTATCATTTTACAAAATTGATTAACCATGATGACCGTGTGTCTACAAAACCTGCTAAAACCAATTGTGAAAGAATGAAGTTCCAGTCACCAAGCACAAGGGCTGTCATGTGGCAAGAATCTCTGAAAATCAATATGGACATTGAGGTTTGGGAAATAGAAAGCAAAAGGGAAGGAGCATACACCCTATTTATTGCTAGTATACTTTTTTTATTTAAACTTCATTAAAGTTCCAATATACATATTACAATTTATTCAAACAAATTCTTACTTATAAAAAATGCCAAACCCCATTTACTCTCCCATCCTCCCCCTACCCCCGGAAGACTCCTCTTGCCCATGCTTAAATTTGTTCTCTATCCCCCCCCCCCCCCCAATCCTCTTTCAGACACCTCTCAACTGTATACAGCTGCAAGAAAAAAGTATGTGAACCCTTTGGAATGATATGGATTTCTGCACAAATTGGTCATAAAATGTGATCTGATCATCATCTAAGTCACAGCAATAGACAATCACAGTCTGCTTAAACTAATAACACACACAGAATGAAATGTTGCCATGTTTTTATTGAACACATCATGTAAACATTCCCAGTGCAGGTGGAAAAAGTATGTGAACCCTTGGATTTAATAACTGGTTGAACCTCCTTTGGCAGCAGAAACTTCAACCAAACATTTCCTGTAGTTGCAGATCAGACGTGCACAACGGTCAGGAGAATTCTTGACCATTCCTCTTTACAGAACTGTTTCAGTTCAGCAATATTCTTGGGATGTCTGGTGTGAATCGCTTTCTTGAGGTCATGCCACAGCATCTCAATCGGGTTGAGGTCAGGACTGGGCCACTTCAGAAGGCGTATTTTCTTCTGTTTAAGCCATTCTGTTGTTGATTTACTTCTATGCTTTGGGTCATTGTCCTGTTGCAACACCCATCTTCTGTTGAGCTTCAGCTGGTAGACAGATGGCCTTAAGTTCTCATGCAAAATGTCTTGGTAAACTTAGGAATTCATTTTTCCTTCGATGATAGCAATTCGTCCAGGCCCTGATGCAGCAAAGCAGCCCCAAACCATGATGCCCCCACCACCATACTTCACAGTTGGGATGAGGTTTTGATGTTGGTGTGCTGTGCCTCTTTTTCGCCACACATAGTGTTGTGTGTTTCTTCCTAACAACTCACAAAATGAGGTTGAAGGATTGTAAGAGGTGCATGAAAGTCAGCCAGCCCCCAGTTTGATGTACTGACCCTCCAATCTGTCACCAACCAAATAAACCTGTCTCTTGGTACAAAGAACAGGGGTTTAGTTGACACACATTTGCAAACACATGTGAAAGCTGCAGAGCCACTTCACGGCACCCTGTTAAATCTGCAGTCCTAACACTCTTAATTTAGTGTCCTCACACAGGAGGCACATGGCCGCTAATGGATTGATGGGGGAACAGGTGACAGGGAGACAGCCCAACCTCCCCCAACCCACCCTCATCCACGACTGGCTGTTGTCTCAAAGACTCAAATAATTAGGTTATAACCAGCGTGCAAACTGGAAAAGACCAGCTGAAAAGCATTACACCTCCATCCCCTTGGTGGATGCAGTATATAGATAGGAAAGGATTTTATGTATGGGGCATGGCCTGTAAAGCACACTGCCTTTGAAATCCCTAATTTCCTATTTGGGACTTTATGTGAGACAAGCAGGTCATGCTATTGGTCTCCATCCCTGTATATGGAAAACACTAAGGTCAAATCAAAACTGCATCCACCAAAAACGCACAAAAATCGCACGTTGGGACTTTATATGAGGCACCAAGCTGTAAGCAAGGCGTCTCCATCCCTAGTTGCTTAAACATATTGGACTAGGTGGGACTTTAAATGAGACCCAAGCTGGTGTTGCCCGGCGTCTCCATCCCTATAACAAGAAACAAAATGAGGTTGAAGGATTGTAAGAGGTGCATGAAAGTCAACCAGCCCCCAGTCTGATGTACTCACCCTCCAGTCTGTCACCAACCAAATAAACCTGTCTCTTGGTACAAAGAACAGGGGTTTAGTTGACACACATTTGCAAACGCATGTGAAAGCTGCAGAGCCACTTCATGGCACCCTGTTAAATCTACAGTCCTAACACTCTTAATTTAGTGTCCTCACACTGGACAATATGTTTAAGCAACTAGGGATGGAGACGCCTTGCTTACAGCTTGGTGCCTCATATAAAGTCCCACCGTGCGATTTACGTGCGTTTTTGGTGGATGCAGTTTTGATTTGTTAAAAATGTTTAAAGCGCCGCCTATGGAAATTTTTATTGACCGTAGTTTGTCGGCATTCCGCAGGTGTGCGCAATTTTAAACCGTAACATGCTGGGTATCTATTTACTCGGAGTGACATTATCTTTCACAATATATAAAAAAAAATGGCTTAACTTTACTGTTTAGTTTTATTTAAATGCAGTGAAATGTAAGGTTTCCAAAAAATGGCGTTTGAAAGACTGCTGCGCAAATACCGCGTGACAAAAAATATTGCAATGACCGCTATTTTACAGTATCTCACAAAAGTGAGTACACCCCTCACATATTTGTAAATATTTTATTATATCTTTTCCTGTGACAACACTGAAGAAATAACACTTTGTTACAATGTACGGTAGTGAGTGTACAGCTTGTATAACAGTGTAAATTTGCTGTCCCCTTAAAATAACTCTACACACAGCCATTAATGTCTGAACCGCTGGCAACAAAAGTGAGTACACCCCTAAGTGAGACTATCCGAATTGGGCCCAAAGTGTAAAAATTTTGTGTGGCCACCATCATTTTGTAGCACTGCCTTTGCCCTCTTGGGCATGGAGTTCACCAGAGCTTCACAGATTGTCACTGGAGTCCTCTTCCACTCCTCTATGATGACATAATGGAGCCGGTGGATGTTAGAGACCTTGCGCTCCTCCACCTTCCGTTTGAGGATGCCCCACAGATGCTCAATAGGGTTTAGGTCTGGAGACATGCTTGGCTAGTTCATCAGCTTCTTTAGCAATGCAGTGGTCGTCTTGGAGGTGTGTTTGGGGTTGTTATCGTGTTGGAATACTGCCCTGCGGCCCAGTCTCTGAAGGGAGGGGATCATGCTCTGCTTCATTATGTCACAGTACATGTTGGCATTCATTGGTTCCCTCAATGAACTGTAGCTCCCCAGTGCCGGCAGCACTCATGCAGCCCCAGACCATGACACTCCCATCACCATGCTTGACTGTAGGCAAGACACACTTGTCTTTGTACTCCTCACCTGGTTGCCGCCACACACAGCTTGACACCATTTGAATCAAATAAGTTTATCTTGATCTCATCAGACCACAGGACATGGTTACAGTAATCCATGTCCTTAGTCTGCTTGTCTTCAGCAAACTTTTTGCGGGCGTTCTTGTGAAGTAAAAAATAAATAAAAATTCCATAAATATATCCCTATTGTTGGTAGATGCTATAACGTTTGTGCAAACCGATCAATATACGCCTTTTTTTTTTTTTTTTTAACCAAAAATATGTAGCAGAATACATATTGGCCTAAACTGATAAAGAAATTTGTTTTTCTTACATTTGTTGGCCTTTTTTTGCTTATAGCACATAAAATAAAGAATGCAAAGGTGATCAAATACCACCAAACGAAAGCTCTATTTGTGGGGGAAAAAAACTGGATTTTTGACTTACCGTAAAATCCTTTTCTCTTAAGCTCATTGACAGACGCAGACTTCCTAATTGATATCAGTAGGGTTATACTGCCCCCTACAGGAGTAGGACACTAGGCAGAAAAAAAAAAGTCTCTAGAGCAAAAGGGCCAGCAAGAGATATCTCAATCTCAAGGCAGCTGGTGAGTATCCTGAAGAAAAGAAAGAGGGGCTCTCATGGCGTAGTATCAAACAGTGGACAATTTATTGAATTAATTGAAACATGACTGTAGTAAGTGCAATTTTAATTCAATAAATTGTCCACTGTTTGATACTATGCCATGAGAGCCCCTCTTTCTTTTCTCTACATATCTTCGGTCCCAATGAATTTAAAAACGGGAATAATACCTCATATTTAAAAGGTAGAGTGACCCATTTAAAAATCCACTGTGTATACCTAAATACGGAAGGATATTTATGGATTATAGTCCCATTTTGATCAGTGGAAAGAGATCACCGCTTATGTGACCCCCTATAATCAAGGGGTCCGATATATCTGGTAAGCAGTCATTTTTGCACTCACTGGGTGAAGGAGTGAAGGTGAAGTGTATCTCTACTATCAAGCTTCAGGATACTCACCAGCTGCCTTGAGATTGAGATAGCTCTTGCTGGCCCTTTTGCACTAGAGAATTTAATAGTTTAACTTATATGCACTATTTCACCTCTTGCATGGATTTTCACTTTGTATGGTTTATAAATCACAATTTTAAATATAATTGAAATTTAAGTTGAATTGAAATTTTATTCAAATTAGCACTTATACTGTATATATTTACTTAATCTATGCATGTGATTTGTTTGAGCGCCGTACCCCCCTCATAAGCTTCATTCACGTTTTTTACGTTGTACGCTGCAGCTCACTGTTGGAACTCCCTTTTTTTCCACACATATATTATTGTTCACATGTACCAATAATTTAATATCAATCATCATTATATTTATTTTTATTATCCTTTAGCGCAGGTTGTTTTGGTGGTTAACACCAAAGTTTTCAACAGAAAAAAGTTCTGGCTACGCCTATGGGCAGTCCCAGGGGGTATACCCTCTCACTTCCTGCTATAGGATGTCAGTTTTGTATCAAAGCAGTGTCAGAGAAATCATACCAACCCAACTCAAAAATAGAGGGGCCGGTACTGCGTCTGTCAATGAGCTTAAGAGAAAAGGATTTTACGGTAAGTCAAAAATCCAGTTTTCTCTGTCGCTCATTGACAGACGCAGACTTCTTAATTGATATCAGTAGGGACATCCCAAAGCAGTGCCATAAATGAGGGGTGGGACAGCAGAAACAAGTCCATAAGTCTAAACATAGCCAACCAGGTAACATAGGACTCATCGAAGCAATAAGATGAGACCCACCTGAGAAACAGGAAACCCTCAAGGGAGACTAAGGGCCCCCTTAAACAGCAGCCTGCAAAACTTTGCGGCCAAAAGAGGCATCCGCAGATGCCAGCACATCAACTTTATAAAACTCTGTAAAGGTGTGAACAGACTGCCAGGTAGCCGTCTCGCAAACCTGAAGTACAGATGCCGGATGGCGAAAAAACCAGGAAGCACCAAGCGCCCAAGTAGAATGCGCCTTAACAGGGAAAGGAGGAACCTGACCCTTATCGAATAAGCCTGTACCACTGTCTGCCTGATACATTTGTAAACAGTAGCAGCAGACGCAGGCAACCCCTTTCCAGAACCATCCGTGATCACAAAAAACAAATCTGACTTGTGAAAAGAGTCAGTAGTTGCCAGGTACACCCTGATTGCACCAACCACATCCAAAGCATGCAATGCAATTTCTTTCGGATGTTTAGGCTTAGGACACAAGGAGGCTAACAAGATGACTTCATGCAAGTGAAAACTGGAAACCACATTCGGAAGGAAGGACAGATCCGGACGAAGTACCACTTTATCCCTATGAACCATTAGATAGGAAGAATGACAGGACAACACCGCCAGTACCGACACCCTGCGCACAGAAGTAATGACCACAAAGAAGGCCACCTTCTGGGACAAGGTAAGCAGGGGAATCTCCTGAAAATTTTCAAAGGGAGGGTTCTGGAGAACCGACCGCACCAAATTAAGGTCCCAAGGTGGTAACGGAGGTCACACCGGAGGTACCAGGTGTCGCACCCCCTGGATGAAGTTACGCACCAGGGAAAGGGTGGCTAATGGCCTTAGGAAGAATATTGCCAAGGCCAAGACATAACCCTCGATATACTCAAGGCTAACTTTTGATCAACTCCTCGTTGAAAAAAATCAAACAAACAATCGAGCCACCAAGCAAGAGCGTGGGGGAACCCCAACAGACGCACACCACGCAATATAGGACTTCCACGTACGATGATTGAGCTTTCTAGAAGACACTTTCCTCTGTGTAAGCAGAGTAGGAATGACTGAAGCAGACAATCCCCTGTCCTTCAGCACCTGGCTTTCAACAGCCAAGCCCTCAAAGCCAGCGACCGTAAAACAGGATGGAAGATTGGCCCCTGACAGTAGGTCCTCCCTGAGAGGAAGTCCATAGGGAGCATCTGCGACTAGCCTAACCAGGTCAGCGTACCAAGCTCAACGAGGCCAGTCTGGAACTGGAATCCCTTCTGCTTCTATCCCGCAAAGAAGTCTCAGTAGTAACCTGAGAGGAGGAAAGGCATACAGCAGCTGATACAGACCCCATGGGGCCACCAGCACGTCAGTGGCGTCTACCCGAGGATCCTGGGAGCGAGCTACAAACCGATGCACATTACTGTTGATCCGGGATGCCAACAGATCCCCATCTGGAGTGCCCCAACTAAAGCACAACTGGTGGAACACCTCCGGATGGAGAGACCATTCCCCTTATCCAAGGTCCGTCGGCTGAGGAAATCCACCTGCCAATTTTCCACTCCTGGAATGGGAACAGCGGAGAAAGCTGAACAAAGCGTTCCGCCCATCGGAGGATGCCAGCCACTTCCAAGGTCGCAAGGGCACTTATGGTACCCCCTCGGCCATTGACATAAGCCACGGCCGTGGCATTGTCCGTTTGAATTTTTACTGGACAACCCCAAAGATGTTCAGTCCAGCGAACCAGGCAAAGCCTGATCACTCTCAGTTCCAGTACATTAATAGGCCAACCTGGATTATTCCAGGGACCAGACTCCCTGAGCAGAAAATCCACCGGGAACCCCTCCCCAACCGGATAGACTGGCATCCGTAGTGACAATAGTCCAATAAATCGAAAAGGAAGGACTTCCTTTGAGTGAGCATCAGGGATTGAAACAACCATATCAGGGACTCCCTGGTCACCGGGCTCAGCTGAATCTGATTGTCCAGGGAAATTTGATTTTTGTTCCATTTGAGAAGGGTTTCCTTCTGGAGGATTCTCGTGTGGAATGAGCGAAAGGAACCGCCTCAAAGGACGACACCATCAGTCCCAGAACTCACATACAGGTCCGAAGGGACGACCATTTGCTGGACAGCAACAGCTGAATCGCAGTCTGGAGCTCGTGGAGTTTTTCCGAAGGAAGAAACACCCAGGCTAAGGGCGAGGCCAAAGTCAGGCCCAGATAGTCAAGTCTCCCAAGACCGATATCCCACGCTGTGACAACAGCGCCAGAACTGGAGCCAAACACCTATGTGAAGACCCGAGGAGCAGAAGCGAGAACAAAGGGTAACGCCACCAATTGATAATGGTCCTCTCCCACTGCAAAGCACAGAAAACGTTAGTGTCCTGCGCATAGGTTATGGGAAGGTAGGCATCTTTGATATCTATGGAGGACAGAAGGTCCCCCCGATGCAGGGAGGCCACCACCATGCAAATGGATTTCATCTTGAATTTTTTAACCTGCGCAAAACAATTCAGCTCCTTAAGTCCAGGATTGGGCGCACCTTGCCCTTCTTCCTGGGTACTGTAAACAGGTGTGAAAAAAGCCCCGGTAAGGGTCCGCACACGGAACCGGAACTATTACTCCCTGTTGTACCAGGTCCCGTACTGCCCCCAAGAGAGCTATTAACCTCTTTACCCCTCCGCCCACCGTGCATATACTGTGGCACTCTGCCGCTGCTGGGCAAAGCGACGTATCCGTACCTGGGGAGCTAGCGCTAGTGACCGGCGGCTCCAATGGCCGCCAGACACTCACAATCTCCCGCAGTAGAGGGAGAAAGACAGACGGTTGATGTAAACACAGCCATCTGTCACTCTCCCTTAGATCATCACAGAGGCTATGCGATCCTGCTATGTAGGATCGTATGTCTCTGATGATCTAACAAGCCACGACCCCTGACAGTTAGAATCACGCCCCTAGGGTCACACTTAACCCCTTGATCACCAATAAACTTAACCCCTTCCCTGCCATTTTGACAGTAACAGTACATATTTATAGCACTGATTACTGTAGTAATGTCACTGGTACCCCCAAAATTGTAAAAAATATCAGTTAGGGGTCCGATCTGTCCGCCGCAATGTCGCAGTCCCGCAAAAAAAAAAAAAAAAAAAAAATTGCAGATCGCCGCCATTACTAGTTAAAAAAAAACAAACAATCAAAATGATATAAATCTTTACCGTAGTTAGTAAACGCAATAGCTTTTGCGAAAACCAATCAAAATACGCTTATTGCCTTTTTTTTACTAAAAATGTGAAGCAGAAAACAAATTGGCCTAAAATGTTAAAACATTTAGATTTTTACATTTTTTTTTGAGAATTTCATATAAAAAATGTGAAAAATATTGTTATTTTTTCAAAATTGTCACTCTTTTTTATGGTTTATAGCGCAAAAAATAAAAATTGCTCAGGTGATCAAATACCACCAAAAGAAGGCTGTTTGTGGGGAAAAAAAAGGACGTCAATTTCGTTTGGGTACAGCGTTGCACGACCGCGCAATTGTCCGTTAAAGTCACACAGTGCCAAATCGCAAAATAGGGCCTGGTCTTTGAGCAGCCAAATGTTCCAGGGCTAAAGTGGTTAAGCAATTTGGGGACAGCCTCACAGTGGAAAGGAAGAAACATACCGGTGGGGCAGAGAGAAACTCTTGTACCCTGACTACATGACCTTGTGAACCCATCTGTCTTGAATCCAGGAAAGCCACGGGTCCGGGAACTGGCAAAGACGTCCCCCCACCCCAGATATGGTTGGGGGCGCACCTTCAGGCCGAAGTTGCCTTGTCCGCAGGTCTGGAGAGATTTGATTTTTGTTTTCCAGACCTGGGTCACTTGGAACCCCCCGAGGGAGCCTTGAAGAACTTTGCCTCATCGACTGACCCTGAGGGATGAAAGAACTTCCTGTGTGCTGAAAAGGAGGGTCCTCGTCAGCGACGGGGGTCCTCACCCTTGGTAGCCTACAGGAGAAAGGTACTCTTATTCCCAGTGAGACCTTTGATAAAGTCATCCAGGGTAGCCCAAAACAGGGGAAGATCAGTCAAGCTTTTTTCAAAGTCTGATCCGCAGACCAGCACTTCAGCCACAAAATGCGTCGGAGAACCACTGCCGAAAATGACAAACGGCCCAGCACGGGAGCAGTGTCTAGTGCGGCATCACAAACAATTGCAGTCCTTGCACCAGTTGGTCCAACAGCTCCGAAACAGCAGGGGGGAGTTGTCTCCTCTCCAGGTCACGGCGTAGAAGCGCAGCCTATTCCGTCAATGTTTGCAAAACCAGGGCAATCGTAAACACCTGTCTTAAAGCAGACCCCGCCAGGGAGAACATAGAGCGGGACACAGACTCCCCCCCTTCAATCCACCAGATCCTTAAAGGATGGGGAAACCTCCACCGGGATCATAGTAGCTTTAATCAGTTTGGAGACCGGTGGATCCACTGTGGGTGGCACAGTACACTTGTTAATGAGGGACTCTTCAAAAGGATAGTGCCTAGCATTCGCTTAGGCATGCCAGAGGAACGTTTTGGATGGTCCCATTCTTTTTGAGCATATTGGCAAAGTACGCAGGAAAAGGAAAAACCTTTGCGGCTCTGGAAGGCTTGTGAGTGCCAAATGTAACCTGCACCTCAGTCGCAGTCTCAGTATCATGCACAGACACTAACAATGCGTCCACCAGTGCCTTGTCTTGTGCTGTAGCGAAGGCAGAAAGGTCATCCTCACTTTTAGAGGAGACAGGGCACGAGGCAGTAGACCTGTCAGGGAGACCTGTGTCAGCAGTGACTGATTAAGACCCAGATGAGGCAGGGATAGGCGGAGGGCGTTTCTTGGCACCTCGACCTTTAAAGGCCACCTCCAGCCGGGACACGAACCATTCCAGGACCGCCGAAAGTGCATCTATAGCCAGCTGGGAACAGGAGGGGGTCAGGTGGGGACACATGTTCAGCAGGGTCCATGTTACACCAGGGGAACCCATTAGCAAATTTTGAGGAAAAATATTTTTATTTATTTTTTTTTTAATTTTTAAATCGTCCCCCCGTGCTATAGCGCCCCCAAGTGGTCAGACAGCGTGCACTAGAAACCCGCTGCAGAGAGAGAGACTCCCAAGGCTCACCAACCCACAGCAAGATGCACCAGAAGGCCCAGAGTGTCTCAGCAGCACATGTCAGCAGCGATCTTCTTTCAAAAGAATGTCTGCAGATCAGTGTGCCCGAGGCTAGGGAGGGGCTCCACCCACATACACACCTCCAGGAACTCCCATACAGTGAAACTCATGCACTGAAATTCGAGGTGGGTGTACCAAGATGGCCACCGCCACGGAGAGCACATATAGGCAGCCCGCGGTGCTAAAGGGGACCCCCGGGGGCCCCCCCGTGCCTACAGATGGATCAATCAGCAGATGGGCCTGGAAAAAACAGGTAGCAACCCCCCCTGCACGATCGTTTGGCCGTCTCCGGTGGCGCACCCCCCGCCCCCATCTGTGCCCTGTAACCTAGATTCAGCCCCCTGGAGTCACATCCCACTGTCAGGAATGCTCCCTGTGCACACTGAAGTACTGTCATGAATCTGCAACCTAAGGGTTAACCTAGCTCAGACTAATTTAATTAATTGGCAACAGGCTGCCTTATTGGGGCACCTCAGCAGCACAGTGTCTTTGCTGTCTGATCTGCACTGCAGCTTCTCCTGTATTCCTGAACCTGAAACCTGTTTTATCCAGTTTGATTCCTGTTTGACCTCCTGGCTTGTCCCTCACCTCACTTGTCTGCTGCCCGCCCTGACCTCGGCTTGTTTGTGACCACTCTTGTGTTATCCTTGTCTGTTTATCTGCCACTGGATCCGGACCTGTTCACCTCCTGGCAGGGCAACCCTGAGAACCGCGACCTGGTGCTATACACGCAGCAAAATCCATCCTCACCATCAGATGCTCTGGTGAAGACCGGTTGGCACTTAGATTCTGCACCTCGGGTTAGCCTGCGTCTACTGCCTAGGTGACTCATCTGTGATCCATCCCTCGGTGAGCTAGAGGCTATCCTCTGCACGTCAGGCTCACCTTCAGAGTCCTGACACCCACATCCCCAGTAGTGAGGTGGGGAAAGGGGCAGATAGGCGGGGGTGTGTTATAGGACAGA
Organism: Pelophylax lessonae; assembly: GCF_965119305.1. Classification (NCBI taxonomy): domain Eukaryota; kingdom Metazoa; phylum Chordata; class Amphibia; order Anura; family Ranidae; genus Pelophylax; species Pelophylax lessonae. Next base: position 186,148,672 of record NC_138770.1, on the reverse strand, counting down.
GGGGAACCCCGGGATTGTGAGGGTCCGACCATCCCAGGGAGGGGCTCACATCCACCCCAAAACCCGTGAGGGGGAGAGGGGGAACATTTTACTCACCATACAGGAACAGGCGGGGGTCAACAACTGACAGAACCCCTCTCCACCGAGGTGGGGGGGCTGTCATCCAAATAGGACGCTGCGACTCGGGCTCATATCGGCCGTATGCAACCTGACGAGACATTTAACTCGCGGGGCCAGTACCCGTACAGTGGGACTATGTCGTGGCCGACCCAGCGCGGAGCTGGGGCCTGCACGGGCTCGCTGGCCGGCTGGGGTGACCACTGGATCTCAACATCCAGCCCGTCATCCAGATTCGGCATAATTGCTTGTAGATCTCACAGAAACAATCAGGAGAAAAAAACTAGCTAAAAAAAATTATCTAAAAAAGCTTGCCAGTACTAGAGATCCCAGCAAGGAACGTAGGCCCTTACTCGTGACTAGGCAGATTAAAACTGACATCCTATAGCGGGAAGTGAGAGGGTATACCCCCTGGGACTGCCCATAGGCATAGCCAGAACTTTTTTACTACCTAGTGTCCTACTCCTGTAGTATGGAAGAGCCCTGGGGCCATCATAAAAAAATTCAAAGATTTCGAAGTTTGAAAATATATATATATATTTTTTTACAGAATTCTGAGTTTGAAAGTCAGAATTCTGACTTTGCAAGAGAATTCTGACTTTCAAACTCAGAATTCTGACTTTCAAACTCAGAATTCTGTAAAAAAAAAAAAAAAAAAAAAATTTTCAAACTCAGAAATCTTTGAAATTTTTTTATGATGGCCCCAGGGCTCTTCCATACTGTAGGGGGCAGTATAACCCTACTGATATCAATTAAGAAGTCTGCATCTGTCAATGAGTGACAGAGAAAGACTATATATATCTATATCTATCTATCTATCTATCTATCTATCTATCTATCTATCTATCTATCTATCTATCTATCTATATATATATATATATATATATATATATATATATATATATACACACACACACACACATATATATATATATATATATATATATATATATACATATACATACAAACACACACACTATACCAGCCTTTTTTAGCCAGGGTGCCTTGAGGTTTTTTTCAGGGGTGCCTTGGCAAAATCCCAAAAAATTTATCAAAATGCATCTACAAGCCAACATGTGGATTAAGCCTGACTTTTATTTACACAAAGCCACAGATTGCATTTTGCACCATTATGCCTTTCCAGACACTGGCATCCTTACAACTAATGACATCATCAGTTAATAAGGATGATATCTGTTGCCTCCACAGCATCCTTGTTTGACCCTCCTGTGCACCTCTCCCTCAGCACTGGGGTGACATTAGCCGACTGATGGAGAGAAATTGAGGGAGAAGAGAAACATTGGAATACTAATCAGTACCAGTGTGCAAAATTGTATTTGCTTTGGAAGAATAAATCACCTCTAACCTTGGGTGTCCTGTGTGTGGATGTTGATGTATTATGTAAAGGTATTCAAATAGTTTTTTACATTTTAGAATGGGGTGCCTCAAGATTGTCCAAAATTTATAATGGTGCCTTGAGATTGTCTATAATTTTAAAGGGTGCCTCGACTGGAAAAAAAAAGGTTGAGAAACCCTGCACTATACAATTGGATTGTACAATCTTTATTAATTTACCAAAACTTTATAATAGGAAGACACTCCTATCTATCCAATCACTCTGTATCCAATCAGGCAGGCCCTTCCACTAAATAGTTGATGGTAGATCTAAACCAGATTGTATAGTGTACAGTGAGCTTTACAGACTTTCAGGAACACACTTTTGCTGTTTTCAATATTACAGCCCTACTCCACATAGTCCGTTATATGATCGCTCATCTCCTTCTGTGTGCACAAATTAACGATCTATGCATGGAGGAGAGGTACAAAACAATCCATCAGCAGAGGAGGACACTGGCTATGTACTGAGAGAGAACAGTGCCCACTGACCTAGACTGCATTTAAGATGCATTTAACCACAGAGGTGGGTGGGACACATATCATAGAGCAGTGCAGTACTAGAGCTGTAGGTGGTTTTAAAAAGTACTGCAGTACTGGGCTGAACTAAAGTAGTGAAGTGGGTGGGAGCAATCGCCTAGAGGAAAAGGGCAGTGCCAGGGTGTGGCTAAGTGAGGTCAGCTAGTGAAAAAACTGGATTTTTGTAAGAACAAAATCCTTTTCGCTATCGTCCATTGACACACGCAGCTCTCATACTTCTTATCCATTGGGTCATGCTGCCCTCTGCAGGAGTAGTTCTAGGCAGGAAAAAGTAATTCTCCACACCCACAGGGCTGTCCCCATAGGCATAACCCCACACCCTTTGCTCCAGCAAACCAGTTTTATTGTAAGCAGTGAAGAAGATACAAAAACCATCCCCATATCTGAGGGGCGTGTGCAACGTCTGTCAATGGACTTCAGAGAAAAGGATTTTACGATAAGTTCTTACAAAAATCCAGTTTTCTCTATCATCCATTGATAGACTTGACAGACTCATACTTCCTATCCATTGGGACATCCCAAAGCAGTGTAGGCATGAGGGGTGGGAAGAACACAACCAGATAGTAACGTAAACTCCTAAGGCTAAACTTAGCCAACTGGGTAACATGAAGCTCAACCAAAAAAACAGGAGCTCACCCAGGAGAAAAAAACCCTAAGAGAAATAAACTATTCTCTTATAAAACAGAAGCCTGCAAAACCTTGAAGCATCCGAAGATGCCAACAAATCAACCTTGTAGAATTTTGTAAAAAAGTGTGCACAGATGACCACGTCGCTGCATTACAAACTTGCACTACTGAGGCCTGATGGTGAAAAAGTACAAGAGGCACTCAGCGCTCTAGTAGAATGAGCCTTCACAGGAAAGGAGGAACCTGACCCTTGAATAAGCCTGAACAACCGTCTGCCTGATCCATCTGGATATGGTCGCAGTAGACACAGCCAAACCTTTTTGAGGTCCTTCAGTAAGCACAAAGAGAGTCCGATTGTCTATAAGACTCATTTACTGTCAGATAAAGCATCATCGCCTGAACCACATCCAGAAAGTGCAAGGCAATTTCCTTGGGATGCTTAGGCTTAGGACATAAGGAAGGCAACATAATGTCTTTATTGAGATGAAAATCCGACACCACCTTAGGGAGGAAAGAGGAAAGACGGATTAGGTCGCAACTTTATCTCTGTGGACCACCAAATAAGGCGAATGACAGGACAGCGCCGCCAACTCAGACACTCTAAGCGCAGAAGAAATAGCCACCAGAAAGGCAACTTTCTGCGACAAAGAAAGCAGAGAAATCTCCCTAATATTCTTAAAGGGAGGCTTTTGAAGAACGGACAAAACCAAATTGAGATCCCACGGAGGCAACGAGTAGAAGCCAACGGATGTTGGACGTAAATAGCCAAGGCCGACACTTGGCCCTTGATAGTGCCCAAAGCCAATAGCTGCTCAACCCCTTTTTGTAAAAAGGACAAAACCCTAGCTATAGAAAACAAGCAAGTGTGCAGCTGCAGCGATTCACACCATGAAATGTACGATATCCACGTACGATAATAGATCTTCCTGGACATTCATTTCCTGGCCTCAAAAAATGTAGGAATCACCGAGTCAGAAAGGCCTCTATCCCTCAACACCTTGCTTTCAACAGCCACGCTGGTAAAGCCAGCGACCGTAAAGCAGGATGGAAGATCGGTCCCTGAGACAGCAGATCCTCCCACAGAGGAAGTCTCCATGGAGAATCTACGACAATTTTTACCAGGTCTGCGTACCAAGACTGCCGAAGCCAGTCTGGTGCTACCAGAACGACCGGAAAGCCTTCCACCGCCACCCTGCGAAGAAACCCCGGCAGGAGTACGAGCAGAGGGAAGGCATAGATCAGCCCATACTGGCTCCAAGGAGCCACAAAAGCGTAGGTGGCCTCGGCCAGGAGGATCCTGAGACCTGTCCACAAACCGCTGGACTTTTCTGTTTAGGCGAGACGCAAACAGATCCACCTCCGGAGTCCCCCACCGGGGACACACAGGAGAGGAAACACCTTCGGATGAAGGGACCATTCCCATTGATCCAGCACCTGACGATTCAGGTAATCCGCCTGCCAATCCTCCACACCCGAAATGTGGAATGCGGAAACCAGAATCTTGGCCACCTCCATGGCTGCCTGGGCATTCTTGGTGCCCCCTTGATGATTGATGTAAGCCACAGCTGTGGCATTGTCCAATTGTACCTGAACCAGAGACAGGAACAGGCAAAGCTCGATCGCTCTGAGCTCCAGAATATCAACAAGGAAGACTCTTCTGTCGACCAAGTCCCCTGGGCACAGAGCTTCCCCAGCACTCCACCCCAGCCTGACAGGCTGGTGTCCATGGTGACCACCGTCCAGAACAGCGGCAGGAAGGCAGTGAGGAAAGACCTGTAATTGTGGAAACCTTCGATTAAATGGAGACAGCACGCTACTTGTAGCTTGATCATCCCCATCGGCGGTGCCGGTCCAGATCTTTGGCAGTGCAAGGATAACTCCACCGTACAAATGAATACCGGAGACCCGGTATTCACTGCGGAGATAGGTTTGTGATGTGGAATTCTTATCTTTTTAATAATATCTGCCCTTTTACCAGGAATAATGGCTGGCATCTTTCTGTCATATTTGTTCCATATGATTGAAATACTGCTGCTATTGTCTTTTGCAGATATAGTAAAGTCCCATTCACTGGAACAATAGCATGATCACTATCAAATATGTTTTTTTTTTAACTATATTATATAGGATTCACTCTTCAGGTTATGATGAGAGTGCATGCTTGTGAATAAGCGTGGCCGAATGCATGTGGCAGCCATGTTGCTTTGTTCACTTGGCAGTTAGAGTCTCTGCACATGGCCGTGTTACTCCATATACATGTACTCCCATTTTCTATTGTACTTTTGAAAGTATACATATCTGTGATTGGTGGTGTTGACGCCACTCCCCTGGAACCCCCTTTGTTCACTGGCTATAAATAAACCTGAGCTCTGCTCTAAGGCAGAGAGAACCTTCAGTTGGCATCGAATTGACAGCATGCGTCTGTTCCTTTTTTTGTCGCTGAGCATGCTGGGATAACTTTGTACAAAAGAGCTGTACATTGTACTTTTCAGTACAAGGGATTAATGGCGTTTGGCATGTATTAATATCCACAAGTGCGCTTTTCAGCGCAGTAAAGTTTTCAGCGCACCGAGCAAATTTCTATGCTCAAAGTTCCATTTATTTCTAGGACAGGACTTGCCCTGACACAAAGCAGGCGACTGGATCCACCAGGATAGAGCCAACCTCTTGAGATGGCTCAAACAAATCTTCTGGTCCAACGATCGAGGGTTCCTGTTCCATTTTGCAAGAATCTCTTTTTGCAGAGGCCTCGAGTGAGACTGAGCAAATGGGATCGCCACGAAGGTCGATACCATCAGACCCAGGGCCCTCATGCAAGTAGGGAAGACCGATCGGTTTCCATCAGGAACCTGATCGCCCTTTGCAACTTCTGAAGCTTTTCCAACGGAAGAAAGACCCTCGCCAGGGCAGAGTCGAGAGTCAGCCCCAGATAAGTGACCCGTACGGATGGTGTCAGAGCAGACTTTTTTAAATTGATCGTCCATCCGAATTCCTGAAGGGTCTGAACTGTATGATCCGAATGAGAGTCTACTCGTAACAGGAGATCAACCAGATATCCTCCCAAGTATGAGAGCTGCGTCTGTCAATGGACGATAGAGAAAACTGGATTTTTGTCCTTTTCTGAGGTTCACTGATGGATACAGCTTCAAGTCTTGAGACCATTGGGCTTTATGCCGTCTCTCTTCAGGAGTAAGACTAGGCGGAAACCTTTTTGGTTACGTCCCTGGGGCAGTCCCAGAGGATATATTCCCAAATAATGCCACGCAATAAATAAAATAAATACAGGCTATGTTTTAAATGTGCAGAAAGTGGTCACCGCCTCCACCTATAACTGGTCTTAGTGGTAAGGAGCACTGGAAGGGCGGACGTAGATCAAAAAAACGAAGCGATTTCCAGTCACAACTTACCAACCAGCGACCAACCGAATTGACCTGTCTAACAGTATGCGTTAAAAACAGGGGTTTGGTTGCACACATTTGCAAATACATGCGTAAGCTGCAGGCCCTGACAAGGCACCCTGTGATCTGCAGTCCCTAACTCTACAATTTAAAGAGTCTCTACAATGAGAGCACATGTATTTAATGGGATAGATGTAGGACAGGTGACTAGAGGGAGCCCACCCCTCCTTAAAGGCACAGGGTCACATTGAACACCCAGCACATCGCAAAATGGCGGCAAAGGTGTCAGTGCTTGCCTGGCTCAATATAGATATCAATAATGCAGAAAGTGGTCACCGCCTCCACCTATAACTGGTCTTAGTGGTAAGGAGCACTGGAAGGGCGGACGCAGATCAAAAAAACAAAGAGATTTCCAGTCACAACTTACCAACCAGCCAGCGACCAACCAAATTGACCGGTCTAACAGTATGCGTTAAAAACAGGGGTTTGGTTGCACACATTTGGAAATACATGCGTAAGCTGCAGGCCCCGACAAGGCACCCTGTGATCTGCAGTCCCTAACTCTACAATTTAAAGAGTCTCTACAATGAGAGCACATGTATTTATTCGCAAGGTCGCATAAATCGAGGTGAGGACCCAACCACGAGGGGGTGCACGGTTCTAAGTGTGCTTTCACCTGGACACTGCTTGAAGCACATCGTCACTTTGAATCTTGTTTTGAGCTTGATATTTGCACGTTTACAGCACTGCTGGCACTTTTTTAAAAAAAGGATTGTTCATGACAGCACTTTATATTTATATGGACTTTTTTTTTCTACACTATATTATATGGACTTTTTCACTGCACAATATAGTTATTTAAGCTTTTTATATGCAATATCAATCTTATTTTTTATCTAGCACATATTCAAACATTGGAGGTTCACGTATATTTTAAGCACTTTATTGCACATTCAAAACATAGCCTGTATTTATTTTATCTATTGCGCTGCATTATTTGGGAATATTTGCTTACACTTATGAGATAGTGGAGTGCCTGCAGCAATAATTTTTACACATCTTGGTTGCTCGTAGGACTATTTAACTACTTACAGTCCCAGAGGGTATACCATCACTTTTGTAACAAGCAGTGTCAGAAGAACATATAACTCAACCCCAACAGAGGGGAGAGTGAACCTCAGAGAAAAGGATTTTACAGTAAGACAAAAATCCAGTTTTCTCTTTCAATCAATGACGGACACAGCTTCAAGTCTTCAGACAAAGCAGTGTCAATATGAGGGGTGGGGAAAAAAAGACAGCAAACGCAGAATTCCCAACAAGGCTAAACATAGCCAACCAGGTAACAGCAGGAGCTCAACTAGGAACAACTGGAACTCACAACCAGGAAAAATTACACCCTTAAAAAGCAGAAGCCTCTGCAAACGCAGCCTGTAAAACTTTGCGGCCAAACGCATCTCAAGATGCAAGTACATCCACCTTATAAAACTTTGTTAATGTGTGTACAGACGACCACGTAACCGCCTTGCACACCTGAACCACTGACGCCCGATTAGGATTTGGCCAGGAAGCATTAAGCTCCCTCGTAGAATGCACTTTATCAGGGAAAGGAGGAACCTGACCCTTAATGGAATAGGCCTGCACCACCATCTGCCTGATCCACTTGGAAATGGTCTCAGCAGATGCGGCCTGCCGTTTATGAGGTCCATCCATAAGAGCAAAGAATCAGATTTTAGAATCAGTTCAGTCATCACCAGATCCACCCGAATCACCCTTACCACATCCACGGAATCTAAGGTAATTTCCTTGGGATGTTTTGGCTTAGGACATAGGGACGGTTACACAATATCTTCAAATGAAACCCCGAGACCCAGGTAAGGTGACCGACAGGACAACGGAGCCAACTCCAATACCCTACATGCAGAAGTAATAGCGACTAAGGAGGACACCTTCTGCAACAGAGTGAGCAGAGGAAGTTCTCGAATATTTTCAAAATGAGGCTTTTAAAGCACCAACAAAACCAAATTGAGGTCCCACGGAGGCACCAGGGATCTCACCTGCGGAGCGAGATGGTGAACTCCTTGCACAAAAGTGTGAACCAAGGACTTTGCCGCCAACGGCCTTTGGAAAAATATGGCCTTTGATGGTGCCCATAGCCAATTGTTGATCTACACCTAGTTGTAGAAATTCCAACAGGCGAGACACAGAAAAGGAACGGGGAGAAATCCCCCCCGAGACTCACACCAAGAGGTAGATTTCCTTGTCTTCCTAGAGGTAGATTTCCTAGCTTTTAACAATGTAGGATTCACCGACTCCGACAGCCCTCTGTCCTTCAGCACCTGGCTTTCAATAGCCAGGCCATTAAAGCAAGCGACTGTAATGCAGGATGGAAGATTGGTCCCCGAGACAGAAGATCTTCCCTGAGAGGAAGTTTCCAAGGGATGTCTGCTACCAGCCTTACCAGGCCGTGTACCAAGACCCACAAGGCCATTCTTGTGCCACCAGAATGACTGGAATTCCTTCTACCTTGTTTCTGCATAGCAGCCTCGACAGAAGTTGTATTGGAGGAAAGGCATAAATCGGAGGATACTGACCCCAAGGGACCACCAGGGCATCTGTGGCGTTGGCCATGATCCCAAGACCTTGACATAAACCTTTGCACCTTCCTGTTGAGACAAGAAGCCAGCAGGTCCACATCGCAATTCCCCACCGAAGACACATTTGATGAAATACCTCCAGATAAAGAGACCATTCTCCCAGATCCAACGTCTGCCGACTGAGATAGTCCGCTTGCCAATTCTCTATCCCCAGAATGTGCACAGCAGAGAGTGCCGTAACATTATTCTGCCCAGGCTGCCAGGGCACTCTTTGTGCCCCCTTGATGATTGACATATGCCACAGCCGTAGCATTGTCCGATTGTATCCGTACAAGGCGTCCCCGCAGACGATCCGTCCTTTGAGACGGACAAATTCTGATCGCCCGAATCTTCAGGGTGTTGATCGGCAGACTGGACTACTCTTGAGTCCAAGAAAGGGGAAGAAAGGATTTTCCCCAGACAAAGGGCCGGGAGCAGAGCCACCATAGAAGAGACTCCCTCGAACCCCAACTCAACAGGATCAGATTTTCCAACAGCGGATCCTTGTTCCATTTGATCAGAATCTCCCTTTGCAAAGGTCTGGGGTGGAACTGCGCAAACAGAACTGCCTTGAAGGTGGAGACCATCAGATCCAGCACTTGCATGCAAGTCCTGAGTGATGATCGATGGTTGGATAACAAGAGCCAAACAGCATCCTGTAGCGTCAGAAGTTTCGTCTGAGGAAGAAACACCTGGGCTTACACCGAGTCCAGCGTCAGACCCAAGTAGTCCAGCTTTGTGGATGGAGACAGTGGCAATTTCTTAAAATTCAGTGTACACCCAAACTCCTGCAGAGTTTGCACCGTAATGTCCAAGTTGGCTTCTAGAGCAGAGAAAGAGATTGTGCAGGTAACACAGTACCGCAATCCCCTTCTAACATAGCAAGCCTAACACTGGGGCCAAAACCTTTGAGAACACTATAGGAGCTGAGGCGAGACCAAAGGTTAACGCCACAAATTGAAAGTCCTCCTCGCCCATGGCAAAACGAAGAAAACGCTGATGCCCGAAATATATTGGAATATGAAGTTAAGCGTCCTTGAGATTGATAGAGGCCAGCAGATCTTTTTGATGAAGAAAAGCTACTACTGAGCCGATGGACTCCATCTGAAATTTCTGAACCCGGACAAAGTGGTTCTGGGCCTTGAGATCCAAGATCGGACAAACCTTGCCTTCCTACCTGGGAACTGTAAATATATTTGAATAAAAACCTTTGAAACGTTCCGACTCTGGAACCGGCACAATAACTCCTTGTGCCAGGGTTCATACACATTTTTACCAATAAAATTCCATGACTTTTCCAGGACTTCAAGTAAATATTCATGACCTAACGTTTCATTAAATGTCTATGCATACATGTTAAATAAGAAGAAAATCCATGTTACACACAGCATATTTTTACTAAAATAAATGACAAGCTTTGTAGTGTACAGTAGAATATGAAATATTTAGTTAAAACTATTGCCATTTAACCAATATTATCAACTATATTCGAATATACTGGAGAAAGAAAAAGATTTGATGGGCGCTCCTGCTTTGGGGATAAAGCTTCAGTTCAGGTAGTCATGATGGATAAGGTGCAGCCGGACTGGTATGGATGGCACAGATGCACAAATGTGGCGCTTACATCGAGGGCAGCTCTTTGTTAGGCCGAAGCAACAGTCCCACGAACAGGCAGAAAAGAGAGAAAGGTGCCGCTCAGTGGAGCATGTAAATCATTTTATTGACACATATAATAAGTAAGAAATTACATGGAGGTGTAAGCGTCTATCATAGCGCTGTGTCCTTCTGGGTCCGCGGTATTTCCGTCCCAGGCTGGCCAGCAGCCGGGAGAACCAATCAGGGGACTCAGTGTGATCGAGGCAGCGGTGAAGCGCATACCTCACTGGAGGGCCGCACGAACTTAACCTGCTCCCACTCTCATGGATATGGCTAGTAGCGTGTTTACATCACCTAGGACATCCCCTGGATCTGCTGCCACTTCCTCCTCCAATCACATGCACCCAGTATGGATAAATGCTAAGAAACAATCTTCACTAGTGTGATAACGTTTAAAATGCTACTTCTTTATTATACCCAAAATTGTTGCACTTACAAACATTACATGTTCAAAAGCCAATAAAGAGGATTTGCAGGTGCATACAGACACTCCCAGGTCACCTCACCCTCTCCACGCCAGTGGGATATCCGATGGGAGATGTCCGCTGTCACCCAAGGCTTGTTTCGGTTGCCGTATAGTCACGCCCTGATGCGTTTCGTCATTTCCGACTTCGTCTTGTTCTTTTCAAGTCATCATTATGTGATGGACTTTGCCTTTTTTTCTATATTTATGTTTTGTGGATGCATTTAAAATATAATGTGTTGATTATGACCATGTTTTGTTTGCGCTACTGATGCCTTATTCTGTTCTATGAGGACAAGTTGGTGTTTTTATCAATAAAAAAAATGTGCCTTTGCTTATAGGCTATTCCCCCTTTCTTCTTACTCTTACAAAGAAATAGGGAGCAGTAGTGATAAAATGCAAGAACGAATACTGCCAGGGCAAACTGAACATAGCTATTGATGCTGTGTTAAGGTAGCCCACACAGGAGTAATTTTTGTGTGTTCTACCAGCGGGTGGAATGAAAAAAACTGATCGGATTTCCCCTATCCATATATTCAATGTGGATAGGGGAATCTTCCCTGAGTTAGTGCATTCTGACAGCGGGGAAGCTTCCCCACTGTCAGAATACACTAGATTGTAAGCTCTAACAAGCAGGGCCCTCTGATTCCTACTGTATTAAAGTGTATTGTATTTGTACTGTCTACCCTCAAGTTGTAAAGGGCTGCGTAAACTGTCGCCACTATATAAATCTTATATAATAATAATATTAATCAGTGTTGCCGGCCATAGCCTGCATCGCTGATTGAGAGGGGAAAACCCAATAGCGCAGCTTTACAGAAATTGATTGGTAGCGACTTCTGTACAACCAGTGCCCATGCATGGATTGACAATTCGGCCAGTCCCTTCTAAACTGGCCAAATTTAAATCCATGTATGGCCAGCTTAAGTGCCCACATTCAAAGAAGCCATCTAAAACTGTACGCTGAGCTCATAGAACATTATCTTTCCAATTAAATAACCACAACACATGAGACTCATTTTTGCTGTTTTATTTAGGAGAGGTTTTTTTTCCAACCAGTAGTTTACAAAAAAAAACCCATCACGGAAAACGAAAAAAAAAAAAAAAAAAGGAACAAAAACATGAAAATACTCCTGATGAGAAAATAAAACAGTTTTAAATTAAAATAAACATTTACATGATTTCTCAAGGTTGAGACAGCGTTAGACTCGACAAACAAAATGGGAATACAGCTATGCAAGAAGGCAATGTGGGAAAACAAGTGGCATACAAGTCCAGGGAGCTGGCAGCACCTCGGTATATACCCAGAGCAGCCATGCTTCCCCTCTGGGCAGAACTCTTTAAGGCTAGCTAGAGCTCTCTGTTAACCCTCTCCTTGCCAATGAGTTATAGAAAAAAAAAAGGAAAAATTTAACAGGCTAAATGTAGGTCATGACACGTCAGTCTAATCATGAAAAATTACCCTGTTCTCGAATATACAAAGTGATTGTTCTGATGCTTACAATGAAACATTTAAAAAGGTAAAATAAATAGATTTTGTGTAGGCCACACCTCTTTAGGGTGTTTTTAATACCTTCTAAGTGCACTGTAAAAGAGGCAGAGAAAGGCTTGAGGAAGTTCCAGCATGCTGTACAATGGGACTTGTGGTTCCACAGCATTAAAGGAAAACAATGTCTGTGTAGGTGTGATTCCATATGACACCATGTAGGGATGCTATTTTCGATCAGCAAGTCTTTAATTCTTGATAGCCTTGAGCTAGGTGCAATAATCCAGAATGATCCTTTCACTACTGGGACTGATGACATTTCCATTGGTTACAGTGGATTTTTGCATGCTGCACATCACTGCTTTATATACTATGTTTATTGATTAAACTCCTTGAAGTTCCTATGCACAGCACAGCTACATGGACAAAATTAACCTTGCTGGCCAAGACAGTACTTGATCTTCCATAGACACAGGAGTGCTTCAAGCACAACAATACATAATGACAGATATACATAACATTGGTCATATATATTTGCAGCAGTCTGCTGGCCTACTTAGCATTCAGAAGGTCCATGTCCCCGAAAAAAAAACAAATGGTTTTACTACACAGATGAATAAAGTCCCCCTCATACTGCGCCGTCTAATTGTATAGACGTGGTATTTTTTGCACATGCGATGTGTTAAGACAGCCCATTCTTTAGAAAAAAAGATTCCAAAGCATGGCAACAAAACAAAAACACAGATCTGCACTTTTTTTTTTCTAATTTAAAGAGAACACCATCACACATAGCTTGTGCATTGTGAAGTGCTTCGATGCAGGTTTGACGTAACCAACTCTGCGTTATGGGGCCTCAACACATTCATGCGTTCCCATGCATTGTGGTCACACAGTTAACATCTATTTGTTGTAAAAATGCCTGTTTAAGTCAACCTAAAGGTAAGTTATGATAGAAATCTCTTTCTCTTGGCTAAACCTATTCATTAAGGCACTGCCCAGGAATTACTATGTAGCACAAATCACGGACTTGCTTTTTTCTTCAGTGCTTAATAAAAAAAAAAACTCAAACATAATTTTGCAACTCAAAAGGAAAAAATAATGGCAGCCTTGTGTGCTTGATCAGCAGATCTTCTGCATATCTATGTTAAAGGGTCAGTCTACATAAAACTAGTATTTTAATGATGAATTGAAGACAGCAGGTTTAGTGGCATGTATTCATCCATTTATAGCAGCCATTAGAGAGTTTCAGATTATTAGCCAATATGTTTACATTTTTTACATTCAGAAAGCAGACAATGTGCATAACCTCAAATGAGTCAGAGATGAGTGTTAAAGCATAACTAAAAGGCAAACGTTTTGGATAGAGTGGAGAGGGATTAGAACCTCTGTCAGGTTTTTTGCCCTCATTAGCGAGATTCGCCCTCTCTATTTGTCCAATTTACCATTATCATTGAAAGTGAAAGTCAAAGCAAAAGAAAATCCCACATTTTGGGTTGCTCCCAGAAAAGTAATAGAGGGGAAAATTTTCAATGGGGACACTAGCTCTGGTGACCTAGCGGGCCCCAAGGAATTCTTCCCTCTCACTTCTTGTTTTTGCTATGGGACACAAAATGAAGGTAAATATCCCCAATGGGACACAAATGGCCAAAATGTATCCAAAAATAAAATGATAATAGTCTATAGTTCTACTTTAATAAACGCCAGTGCTTTAACTTGTCTGCCTACATCTGCTTTTTGTTACTGGACTTAAATATTATGTTAAAGTCTTAATCATAGCTAGAAACACTTCTATTTAAGGCTAGTTCACACTATAGCATCTTTAGTGAAAGTTTAATGTACATGAATCCACTAACAAAATGCACAAGAACTGTGCCTTCATAGTAAATGGCACTGCAACTGTATGAAGAACACAGACAAGAACAGTGCAGATCTGATTGAGTATTTTGTTAACAGTACATTAGGGGATTAGGGAACCTGTCATCTTCATTCTGTCAAAAAAAAATCCACATTTGAATAGGCCCCTAGGAAGAACAAAAACAAGTTTTTTTTTTTATGGGGAGTTTTCCTATTAACATATATAGACAGATATAAAGTAAAAGATAAAACACACATAAAAGATTTAAGACAAATTAGATGGGGTCCTTCAAGTGACACATTTAAGGCTGTTTAGTGGTCAAAGGAATGGAGCCATTCTGAGGACATTCATCACAGAAAGAACGTATGTACAAAGGATCTTCCACTGAGTATTGTCAAGAGCATAACTGATCTGTAGAGCTGGAATTTTATAGCATTTTGTTCATTAAACAATTTTTCCTCATATCTATCATTCTGTATTTAACTAAAGTAATCAAAATATAGGTTTTCATGTCTCTTGTACCTGGAAGCATCATAACTACATTACCTGTACTATTTCTGTGCATTATTGGAATGTACAAACTCAGATATTTGTTACGTTGTTACAAAAGTTTGTTCATGGTGAGTACGGTCTTAGATAGTTCTAGATTGCTGAAGTATTCAAGAAAAAGCGGTGTAAAGAATTACATGCAGAAAGATTAATAGGGAAGAATTGGGAGACTGTTTCTCCCCAAAATTAAAGCAGCATTTTCTCCTTTAAGAACTACCTTACCCTCAAGCTTGGCTTCATTTTAGAAAGGGATCAGTCCTCCCAAAACTATATTTTGCTGTTTGGTAGAGGCTGGAGATTTAAATTTTCTGGAAGTTAAGGTGGTGGTGCCCAGGCCTTTACACACGCAAGCTATGGTGGCTACCATTTAAACTGCTGGATTTTTTTAATACCTTTATGCATCATGAAGAAAGCAAGAGGTGGCATAAGAACATGTGCACTGTAAGGGCTCTTTCACAAGGATGTTCCGTATGTCCGTATATCACCCCATCTGTTTGCGGGTGATATACGGACATAATGAATGTCAATGGGATTGCGGATGTCAGCGGATGACCATCCGCTGACATCCGATTTTCGTCCTTTCAGTTCTGCTCCGTTTTTTGGAACGGAACAGAGCCCTATTTTTGTTCCGTTTAAAAAACGGAACGGATGCAAAATCGGATGTCAGCGGTGTCATCCGCTGACATCCGCAATGCCCATAGACATACATTATGTCCGTATATCATCTGCAAACGGATGGGATGATATGCGGACATACGGAGCGGATGACACAAGTGTCATCCGTGTCCGTGAAAAAAAAAAAGAGCCGGAGCGGATCGCAATACGGTCCGCTCTGTGTGAAAGAGCCCAAACAGAAGTCATTTTTCACTATGTGCAGGAACAGAACCACAGGGAGATATCAAGCCCTAACCTCCAAAACAGCAAGCAGACATGTTCTAACAAACTGCACTGTTTGTAAAAGTGGTAAAAGGTAAAAAAAAAAAAAAGGTAAAAGTGTAAAAAAGCGGGATACTACCGCTTTAAGGGCTACAGGAGTTCACCACATCGAATCACTAGAAATTCCTGCAATGTCTTACATTACAGGTGTTTAGGCGCTGGAATGAAAATTTAGATAAAAAAAATTAGTTTTGAAAGGACTGACCTCTTATTTCCTCTTAAGATGGCTATGGGCAGATGGATTTCTCACTATATCAGCAGCTGACCTATATCAATATATCCCCATTATAAGCTCAGACCTGAAAACTTCTCAGACAACAAAGGCACGTTTTCTTCTCAAAAGAACATAATGACAGCTCACTGGCGATTGATACAGAATGCATCTTCACACATGATGATCAAATCAGTTTAATTGCCTCCAAATACTGGGCTATGCAAGGCCAGCTTTGAGCTATAACTTTGCAATCTATGTCTAAATAAACTACTGTCCTTACACGCTAGGCTTATGTATAAAAGCACTGAAAAAACAAATTAAAAACCTTCCCCTGTAACTTTCTATTTTATCTCTTTGTTTACATCTGACAGATCCCCACACTTTGTACAAACATATTGCTGCTTTTAGTCATATATTCATACATAGCAACTTTCACATCAGGCTGGTTCGTCCTTGAATACCTGTACTGCCTGCTGGGCTACTATGTCTATATTGCATGTAGGATAGTTTGTTTCCAGTAGAAGAGCTCTTCCAGCTATGGCAATGTGAGTAAGGCAGTACCTGTGTGTAATGCAGACAAAACAAAGCATATCTTCTATACACTGAAAGAACAGCTGTAAAATAAATATATACAGGACGAATATAAATCATCTTTGGTCTTCTAAACATATAACTTTTTTTTCCTTTTTTTTTTTTGTTTTTGTTAAAGAAATTACAGCACTGATCATGGAACTGATCTTAAAGAAAATAACTTGATACATTATGCATCTTATATTAAAAAAAAACAAACAAAAAAAAAAAAAACAAACTTAAAATGACACACGTAATCTGGACAGAGCAGATTACTAAAGTGCTCCGAGTGGTAAGGAAAAGTGGTGCATTATAGAAGGCTATTCCTATGAGAAGAGCCTGCACAGCATCTGGGCATTCTCAACACTGTGCCAGCAGCTCAGGAAAATGCACAGCGATGGTCTAAAAGTGGTCACCTCTGAGGACACAATCATGTTATATGTACTTTGCTGTTGTAGGACTCAAATTAAAAAGTTAGCTACCCAACCAATTGTAATGTTTCCTATAAAAATACCAGGACATTTTGAACAGATGCAGCAATAACTAATCATTTTATAAACATCCTCAATAGTGAAGTTGAGATCTACAAAAACCTAAAATTCTAGTCAGGAATTCCGGACTGGTGTATTAGAATATAAGTATCCCATCCACGGATTGATTGGCTCACTCGTAATCGTCATATATACAGAAAATGATTCCAAGTTACAGATGTGTTTCACCTATGTTTAACAATGCACAACAGCAATGTATTGAAGGTAAAGCCCAGTGGTTGATTCAGGAAGCAGAGCTAATCCAGTACGAAGACCACAATGAATACTAGCTAAAGTGCTGGAAAAACAGCATTGACACAAAAAATGTAAAGTAATACTTTACTTTTCGTCATTTTGGTGATTGATTACTGTTCGCTAAAGGCTATGGTTACCAAATACGTTTACGGATTGCGTGCTTTATCCAAAAGACCCTTGCGGGCATATTTAGAAGTATCCAAAATGTCAATTTTAGGCTTTACACCCATATCAATCTTTTTAACTTACTGTATTTAATTACTTATCTGAAAAATCAAACAAATCTATTGTTGTGGCCCTGGTGTTACTAAATTGGTCTCTCGATTAAAAGCATTGATCCTTTGGGCAGAAAAACACTAAGAGCTTCTGCAATTCCCAACAATGCAATATGTTTGCTCATTCAGTATGGATTGTTATAGGTACAGTGTAAGCACTACAGAATAAAATATTTTTTAAGGTGAGAATTAGACTTTGGTAACTGTTGCCAAATATATCCCTAAATGTGGTTAGGAGACTAAGTTCAGGATCACCATGTGTCTTAAGTATTCAAACAATGTTAAGACCAATGTATCCCCCCCCCCCCCACATATATTTTTTTCTCTTGTAGTACCCACCCCATGCTTAAAGGACATAAAGGGAGATATTAACCCTCTAGCTGAAGAGATAGATTGTATGCCTTATGTCTCAAGCACTGCAACAACCAACCCAGGGTACATTCACTTGGATTTATCCTAAATTTAATTAGAAATTTTTGTAAATGAAAAAAAAAAATGATATGCTGAAATAACCTGGGAAGTTTATAAAGTGCAATAAAAAACTAAATTTTTAAGATCTGTTCAAAATAGACTCGGCCTCCAGGTCCTGTATTAAATGTTGGTCCCAAATACGGTGTCCTAAGTAATTTATATGGACCCCACTTTGACCATCAATATGAAATCTGATCAGCCCTAGCTCATGCTCTCATATATTTTAAACTCTACACAGGACATAGACAAAAAGTTATGACATTTTCTGAAGTTGCATGGGTAAAAACGGCAGATACTGGCTTCCCACACACTATATTATCCATTATTTTGTTATGCATGCTTTCAGTAAAATTCAATAGGGATATTCATATTCCCCTGCTAAATACCGCTCCTTTTTAAAAAGAAAAACAACCCTCTACCTGTATAAAACAGTGGCATCAGCCCCCAAAATATACACTTTCCCAATAAAATGTACATTACAAAGTAGCCATTCCCAGGGCTTCAAAGAACAACTGAGATAGTATTTGCAGTTGAAACTCACAGGATGGACATTTCTGGCTTAATCATGTTTTATCATTACCACAGAGTTTTGTTACTAGTAACACGAATAGTAAGTCATCAAGGCTTGACCAATGCACATATTTATATAGAAAGCATGATTGGGCATTACAGCTGCTGAGAATGCTTTTTAAAGGCGTTTTCCACATGCAGTGCCTGTAGGTGAAAAATGGCACAAAATTTATAATCTCCAGTATATTAGCTTGGGACCTGGAAAGATCTTAATTTTATACCTGACACACTATCCTCAGATACCTGCCATCTGGAGCTTACAGTCACTCTCAAAGTGTGCAATTTAATTATTTGTTTTCCTCAGAGAGTGCACCCTGTATACTTGCACTGCCTCATTGCTTTTACTTATAACCCATTTGAGCTGCATGAGACCCTGCACCCACGCAATGATCGTCGTCATATAAGGAATCAGTTCTGATGCATTTCTCTGCTGGGAGCACCATAGCCAAATGTTCAGACTTTTTGTTAGGAGGATGTCAACAGTAGCAGAACAAGGGTCTGCTAATGTATCTCCTGCAGTTTAATACATAAACTGTTTTGAAGTACCAGCCGAATTTCACTTTAACCCCCTAATTTGGTTAAAGAAACCAACTAAACTAGTTTACAGTAGACAGCACCATCAAAAGACTGATGCTAAAAGTCCATATTTTTTTTAGTGTGTGTCTGGAAACCATCTACAAACTTCTATGGTGTGTGTATATATATATATATATATATATATATATATATATATATATATATATATATATATTTATTTTTATTATTTTTTTTTTTTTTCCTCAACATTATGATACAAATATTTGCCAATAGCACTATTTTGGGTCTTGCTTCAGCTCTGAATATATTACGAAAGTGTGCCATTGAGTCTGTGCCTTTATCAGGCCATCCATAAAAACATTACTGGGGAAATATTCACTTGGGACGTGAATATAAAACGAAAATTAGCAAAAAGAAAAAATAAATAACATTAAAATCAATTTGTACCGTTTAAAGAAAAACAGGTCTGAATACCCTGAATTGTCTAGTGCAGGGATATGTGGTACAGTCCAATGTGGCTTTCTGCCAAGGCTCCTCCTCCCCAGCACTGAACCACAATTCCTTGTAAACTGGCAATCGCACTTCTCACTCAGCCCCTGGCCGTTCACAGACAGACACGGGGTCCCATCTGGATTGTGTGTGATTGTACGACGCTGAGCACACCAAGCAGGATTTCCAACATTCATGTGTGCGGCCTCTATCAGAGATGGCAGTCTCAACAGCTAAATCGAGAACAGACAACTCAAACATGACGTGTGACTTCCTGGGGAATGTGACTGAGAAATGAAAGGCAGCATCTGTAGGTTTACAAAGCACTGCCAGCAGTGTGTATATATTGTCGCAGGCCAGAATAACTCAATCACTCTCTGGCTCTGCTAGTAGATACTGACTCCATTTTCTCAGGGTTTTAGCTATTTTTCTCCCAGGTCTTCAGAAATATTCCTGCAATACAGGTGTAAAGTTCTTGCAAGTTGTTCCAAACGCCAGCTCTGATTGTGGCTGTGTATTTTCGTCTGGCATTACTTTGTTCCAGTTCTATTTCCCCAGTCCAGGTTTGTCTGCTACGATCCTTTCCCCACAATTGGATTCTCTCTGAAAAGCAAAGCAGAAGCATAAAGTAACAGCAGACAGCATTACTAATCATCATCTTGCACAGTTTACATGCAGAGGTTTTCTGTCCAAAAGAGCACAGTGGCCAAGCAGGTAACAAGTGAAAAGCAACCTTCATTAGCCTTGGCCCAGCTACCCAAACTGCTAAGGTGCACAGAATCATTCTTTGTATGCCCCAGTCACTCTATAAAAAATAGTGACTGTACACAAAGTGAAGAAATCCATAGAAACCAATCAAAAACGGAATTTTTGTAAAATCTTACCTGTAAAATTCCTTTCTCTGAGTCCTCCGACAGTCGCCGCCTCATTATATTCGTCACAATGGGGTATTAGACTTTGCTCCGTAGGAGTAGCTAGGCAACAGAATATGTCAATATTAAAGCTTTTAACATATCCCACCCCCAGGGGGTGGTCCCCTCAGTCTATACCCTCCTGCTTCCTGTTCCATACCTCAGTTTCAGTAAAATAGCAGTAGAGTACATAAACAAACCCCAAAAGAGGGGCGGGGGCGGCGACTGTCGGAGGACTCAGAGAAAGGAATTTTACAGGTAAGATTTTACAAAAATTCCGTTTTCTCTTACGTCCTCCGACAGTCGCCGCCTCTTCATATTCGTCACAATGGGGACGTCCCAAAGCAGTGCAAACATGAGGGGTGGGAAACGCAGCCGCGCCTAAGGCAACGCCGTCTCCACATCAGAGAAAGTAACCTTACCAAAGGAAGGAAACCAACTGGGCAACATGAAAAAAAGCTTGCTCAACAGGAGCAACAACCCAGGAAGAACAAATAACCTAGGGATAAAAACATCCCAAACAGCCAAGGGCCCAAAAAAACAAGGGACCTTAAGGTACTGCCGCACTCAGAACCTTGCGGCCAAAGGAAGCATCTGCGGATGCCTGAACATCCACTTTGTAGTACTTTGAGAAGGTGTGAACGGACGACCAAGTCGCAGCCTTACACACCTGGGCCACAGAGGCCCGATGATGACAGGCCCAAGACGTACTCAGGGATCTTGTAGAGTGCGCCTTCACAGGCATAGGAGGAACTTTTCCCTTCAAAGCATATGCCTGCTCAATGGTCTGCCTGATCCATTTGGCGATGGTAGAAGCCGACGCCGCCATGCCCTTCCGAGGTCCCTCAGGAAGGACAAAGAGAGAATCCGTCTTGCGAAAGGATTTTGTCGAATTCAGGTAAACCCTGATCGCCCTGACAACATCCAAGGAATGCAAAGCCACCTCCTTCGGATGCTTAGGCTTCGCGCAAAGCGAAGGCAAGACAATGTCCTCATTGAGGTGAAATTCCGAAACCCGTTTCGGAAGAAAAGAAGGATTAGGTCGCAAGACCACCTTATCCAAGTGGAGTACCAGATACGGAGACCTGCACGACAAAGCTGCCAGCTCCGAAACTCTGCGAGCCGAAGTGATCGCCACCAAAAAGGCGACCTTTTTGGACAACAGAGGCAACGAGATCTCCCTGATCTTTTCAAAGGGAGCATGTTGCAACACGGACAGAACAAGGTTCAAGTCCCATGGAGGCAAAGGCTCCCTCCGAGGAGGGACCAGGTGCCGCACCCCTTGAACAAAGGTGCTAACCAGAGAATTAGACACCACAGGGCGCTGAAAAAGAACGGCCAGAGCAGAAATCTGACCCTTAATCGTGGCCAACGCCAAACGCTGGTCCACGCCCGTTTGAAGGAAAGCCAACACTCTCGAAACCGAATATGAGCGAGGGGAATACCCCCTGGACTCACACCAGGCAAAGTAGGCCTTCCAAGTACGGTAGTATATCTTCCCCCGAAGAGGCCTTTCTAGCATTGATCAAAGTATGAATGACCTCCGGAGAGAGACCCCTATCCTTCAGGACCTCGGTCTCAACAGCCAGGCCGTCAAAGCCAGCGACTGTAAAGCAGGATGGAATATCGGTCCTTGAGACAGAAGATCTTCCCGAAGAGGCAGACTCCATGGAGCGTCGACCGCCAGATTCACGAGGTCTGCGTACCAAGACCGGCGGGGCCAGTCTGGCGCCACCAGAATCACCGTTCTCGGTTCCGAGGACAACCTGCGAAGGAACCGGGACAGCAACTGAATTGGTGGGAATGCATACATCAGCCGATACTGATGCCACTGAGCCACTAACGCGTCTGACTCGTCTGCCCGAGGATCGCGCGTCCTTGCCACGAACCTCCCCACCTTGTTGTTCAGACGAGACGCGAACAGGTCCACATCCGGAAGACCCCACTTCGGCACAACATCCTCCGGGTGGAGCGACCATTCCCCCTGGTCCAGAGTCTGGCGGCTTAGATAATACGCCTGCCAGTTCTCCACCCCCGGAATGTGAACTGCCGTTATCGCCGGGACATGCGTCTCGGCCCAAGACAGAATATCGGCTACTTCCCGAGCCGCTCGGGCACTCCTGGTGCCCCCCTGGTGGTTGATGTAGGCCACCGCTGTGGCATTGTCCGTCTGAACCCGAACCGGACAGCCCTGTAGCTTGTCCGTCCAACGTTGTAGGCAAAGATTTATCGCCCGCAATTCCAGAATGTTGATCGGGAGGGAGGATTCCTCCTCCGACCAAGTACCCTGGGCGGACAGAACGCCCAGAACACCACCCCAGCCCGACAGGCTGGCATCCGTGGTGATCACCGTCCACGAAAATGGACGAAAAGACTTGCCCCCCGACACCGCCGGGGACTGCAGCCACCATAGAAGATTCCTTCTCGTGCGAAGACTCAACGAGATCTGAAGATCCAGAGATTGTGGTCGCCTGTCCCACCTGGACAGGATCTCCGCCTGGAGATCCCTCGTGTGAAACTGGGCGAAGGGAATCGCCTCGAAAGCCGAGACCATCAAACCCAAACACCTCATGCCCGTCCGGAGGGATGAGCACGGAACGTCCCGAAGGGACCTGACTTCGTCCTGAAGCGTTTTGAGCTTGTCTTCCGGTAGGAAGACTTTTGCCTGAACCAAATCCAGAATCATACCCAGATAGGGAAGACGAACCGACGGGCACAGCGTCGATTTTGGGAAGTTTATCGTCCAACCAAACACCTGCAGAGTTTGCATCGTGACGGACAGGTCCTTCACCAGACCCTGACTGGTCGCAGACCGAACCAGAATGTCGTCCAGATACCCCAGGATTGAGATACCCTGGGCTCTCAATAAGGCCAGAACCGGTGCAAGCACCTTGATGAAAACCCGCGGAGCCGAAGCGAGCCCGAAGGGTAACGCCACGAATTGATAATGATCCTCAGCAATGGCAAATCGAAGGAACCTTTGGTGACCCTCGAAAATGGGGATGTGTAGGTACGCATCCTTCAAGTCGATGGAGACCATGAATTCTCCCGGAACTAGAGCAGCCACCACCGAGCGCAGGCATTCCATGCAGAACTAGCGAACCCGCACAAAGCGGTTCAGAGCTTTCAAGTCCAGAATTGGACGTACCTTGCCCTCCTTTCTGGGCACAGTGAACAGATTTGAATAAAACCCCCGAAATCTGTCCCAATGAGGCACCGGAACCACCACGCCCTGAGCCCGCAGGTCCTGCACCGCCAGATGCAGATCCCGCAAACGCTCCGGAGACAGTTGAAGGTTTGAGGGAAAAAACCTGTTCACCGGCCGAGAGAGAAACTCGATCTTGTACCCAGACCGAACGATCTCCTGAACCCACCTGTCCCGAACGCGGGCCAGCCAGGGTTGAAGAAAACTGAGCAAACGTCCCCCCACCCCAGAACTGGGTGAGGGCGTCCCTTCAGGCCGCGTTGTTATGGGCAGCGGATCCGGACTGGCCGGACTTCTGCTTACCTGCCCACGGTTTTCTTATAGTGCGACCGAAAGGCACGAAAGGACCCCTGAGGGGGCCTAAATGAAGCGTGCTTCTTACCTTGAGCGCCCTTAGCCTTGTGAGATTGGGGCAAGAGCGTGCTCTTACCCCCAGAGATCCCCTTAATCAGCCTATCCAGTGAGTCGCCAAAAAGGCGAGATCCCGAATAGGGCAAATTAGCCAAGATCTTGCGAGACGATTGGTCCACAGACCAAAATTTTAGCCAAATCAAACGGCGTGTCAACACCGCCACGCTGTGCACACGTGCAGCCAAAGGAATAACATCCAATTCCGCATCACACAAATACATGACACCCTGATGGATCTGATCCACCATAGCCAACGTCGCCGGCGGGGCAGAATCAGCCACCAGGACACGCCTGAGTACTTGCGTCCAATCCGCAACAGCCTGAGCTGCCATAAGGGAAGCAAAAATAGCTTTTAGCATGGAACCGGTAACCGAGTAAGTACGACGGGCGAGAGACTCCAGTCTCCTGTCCGTAGCGTCCCGGAACATCCGGAATCACAGTGGATTTATTCAAAACCGCCACCGCGTGATCCACCGGAGGTGGTACACACCAACGTTCATCAGTGGCGGGAGTGAAGGGATAACGCAGCTTGAACCTACTTGGCACAGCAAAAGGCTTTTTAAGATTGCGCCATTGTTCACTAACAGCGCGCTGAAAATCCTCAGTGCAAGGAAAAACCTGCGATGTCTTGCGCCTCCGCTGAGTCCCATAAGAAGCCAGAACGGCAGGTGGACATGGTTCATCCTTTAAATGCAGCGTTTGTTTGATAGAAGCAACCAATTCATCCATGATTGCAAGCTCTTCAGACGAGCCAGGGGGAGAATCATCAACCCCCTCAACCTCTGCATCCCCCTCCGACCCTGCAAAGTCCAGGGACGAACGGGGCCCCGATAAGGGGACCCCGGCCATAGCAGCCCCATCACCTTTGCCCTCTGAATCAGAGGAGATTGAAACTCTGGGCCTTTTAGTGGATTGAGCAGCCACCAGCATCTGCACCTGAGCAGCCAGGTTAGCCACAACAGTGGCCAAATCGCCCCCCTCAGGGGAAACAGCAGCAGCCCCTTGCTTGTCCACCCAGTAAAGTGGGAGGAAATTTGCTTTCCTGAGAATCCATGCCCCCAGAAGTGTGCAGGAGAAAAAAGGGTAACTGCCCCTTTAAAAGCGCGGCTAGCGCAGCCCACCGCACACACACACCAGCACAATGTGACCCCCACGGGGAAAACTACAAACTTAGGCAAGGAACACAGGACTAAGGAGGATAAAAACCTGGAGAGAACTCTGCTGCTGTATCGATCGGTGTGCCCAGGGAAAAGGACAGCCGCATGTTGCACAAAACATGATCCACAGCATGTCCTACAACATATAGCATGTCACACAGAGAAATCACACAGTTATGCACACAGAACAGTGTATCACAGCCCCCCTCCATGCAGCCCACAGCAGCATCCAGACAGGGAGTCCCACAGTGTGAAACAGACATGCAGGGTTACACAGTCCCAGACTGACACCCACTAAACAGACAGGTCCCCACACAGAGTACACTTACCTTCTGATTGGCGTGGGGAACCCGCACAAGCGATCAAGCCACTGCACATGTGACAGGGAGAGTCGCAGCCAGGACGCAGGAGGACTGTGGTGCGAAACCGCATGGCGTCCAGCGAGGTAGCCACCTCACCATAGCATCCCTGCAGCGAACAGGGATGGGTCGTTCATATGTGCCAGGAAAAATACCTGACTGAACTCTCGATGGCAGGCTGGGAAGCCACTGGCCCACAACCTGCGACCAGGGGGGCCAGCCCGAGACCCAGCCCGCATAATCCTCTTCATCAGAAGAACTAATTAATGCTGACAAAAGTAACAGCTAAGTAAAGAAAGAGAAAAAAAAAACTCAAATAAAATCAAAAAGAAGATAAAGGCTGAGACAAAATGCCCCAGCACAGAAACAGCCAGCCTACTCCTGAAAGCTAGACATTGAAACTGAGGTATGGAACAGGAAGCAGGAGGGTATAGACTGAGGGGACCACCCCCTGGGGGTGGGATATGTTAAAAGCTTTAATATTGACATATTCTGTTGCCTAGCTACTCCTAGGGAGCAAAGTCTAATACCCCATTGTGACGAATATGAAGAGGCGGCGACTGTCGGAGGACGCAAGAGAAAATAATCTGATATAAATGCAGCAAGATGGCAATACTGTGCGCTGCAATCTTCATTGCTTTTTGAAATCTCTTAACACAGTCGACTACACAATATGTATGTACAGTATCTCACAAAAGTAAGCAATATTATAAAATTCCTATAGTCTTTAAGAGTTCCAGCATTATTGCCACTGAATTCTACCCCCCCCCCCCCCCCCAGGTCTAGAATACTTTAAAAATACAGATTTGGTATAATACACACACATATATTATATATATATATATATATATATATATACACACACACACACACACACACACACACAGTTGTGCTCATAAGGTTACATACCCTAGCAGAATTTATGATTTCTTTGCCATTTTTCCAAGAATATGAATGATAACACAAAAACTTTTCTTTCACTCATGGTTAGTGTTTGGCTGAAGCCATTTATTATCAATTAACTGTGTTTACTCTTTTTAAATAATGACAACAGAAACTACCCAAATGACCCTGATGAAAAGTTTACATATCCTGGTGATTTTAGCCTGATATAATGCACACAAGTTGACACAAAAGGGTTTGAATGGCTATTAAAAGGTAACCATCCTCACCTGTGATCTGTTTGCTTGTAATTAGTGTCTGTATATAAAAGGTCAATGAGTTTCTGGACTCCTGACAGACCCTTGCATCTTTCATCCAGTGCTGCACTGACGTTTCTGGATTCTGAGTCATGGAGAAAGCAAAAGAATTGTCAAAGGATCTGTGGGAAAATGTAGTTGAACTGTAAAAAACAGGGAAGGGATATAAAAAGATATCCAAGGAATTGAGAATGCCAATCAACAGTGTTCAAACTCTAACCAAGAAGTGGAAAATGAGGGGTTCTGTTGGAACCAAACCACGGTCAGGTAGACCAACTAAAACTTCAGCCACAAGTGCCAGGAAAATTGCTCGGGATGCAAAGAAAAACCCACAAATAACTTCAGGTGAAATACAGGACTCTGAAAACATGTGGTGTGGCCGTTTCAAGATGCTCAATAAGGAGGCACTTGAAGAAAGATGGGCTGCATTGTCGAATCGCCAGAAGAAAGCCATTACTATGCAAATGCTACAAAGTATCCCGCTTACAATACGCCAAACAACACAGAGACCAGCCTAAAACCTTCTGGCACAAAGTCATTTGAAGTGATGAGACCAAAATTGAGCTTTTTGGCCACAACCATAAACGCTACATTTGGAGAGGAGTCAACAAGGCTTATGATGAAGGGTACACATTCCTACTGTGAAACACGGAGGTGGACTGCTTATGTTTTGGGGATGTGTGAGCTACAAAGGCACAGGAAATTTGGTCAGAATTGATGGCAAGATGAATGCAGTATGTTATCAAAAAAAAATTGGAGGAAAATTTGCATTCATCAACCCAGAAGCTGGACATTCCAACATGACATTGATCCTAAACACAAGGCCAAGTTGACCTGTCATTGGCTACAGCAGAATAAAGTGAAGATTCTAGAATGGCCATCTCAGTCTCCTGACCTCAATATCATTGATGAGCCACTCTGGGGAGATCTTAAACGTGCAGTTTATGCAAGACAGTCCAATAATTTACAGGAACTGGAGGCTTTTTGCCAGAAAGAATGGGCAGCTTTACCATTTGAGAAGATAAAGAGCCTCATCCACAAATGCCACAAAAGACTTCAAGCTGTCATTGATGTTAAAGGAAGCAATACATGGTAATAAGAACTGAGGTATGTAAACTTTTGATCTGGGTCATTTGGGGAGTTTCGGTTATTAGGATTTAAAAATAGTAAACGCAGTTGATGGATAAATTACTTCAGCCAAACACTAACCCTGAGTAAAAGAAACATTTTTGTGTTATCGTTCATATTCTCTGAAAAATGGCCAAGAAATCAAATTCTACCAGGGTGTGTAAACTTATGAGCAACTTATGCAAGTCCTGAGCGACGACTGACGGTTGGACAACAGGAGCCGAATCGCATCCTGCAACTTCCGTAGTTTCGCCTGTGGAAGAAACACCCGGGCTGATGCTGAATCCAGCGTCAGACCCAAGTAATCCAGCTTGGTGGATGGAGTCAAAGCCGATTTCTGAAATTTCAGTGTCCATCCGAATTCCTGTAGAGTTTGCACAGTAATGTCCAAGTCAACTTCTAGAGCCGAAGACGACTCTACACGCAGAAGAAGATCATCCAGGTAACCGAGTACCGCGATCCCTTCTGCCGAAGCTAAGCCAACACTGGGGCCAAAACTTTTGTGAACACCCGAGGAGCAGAAGCGAGACCAAAAGATAACGCCACAAATTAATAGTGCTCCTCGCC
This sequence comes from Pelophylax lessonae, assembly GCF_965119305.1. Classification (NCBI taxonomy): domain Eukaryota; kingdom Metazoa; phylum Chordata; class Amphibia; order Anura; family Ranidae; genus Pelophylax; species Pelophylax lessonae. Next base: position 186,120,169 of record NC_138770.1, on the reverse strand, counting down.
CACGGCAAAACGAAGAAAACGCTGGTGCCCAACATATATTGGAATATGATGGTAAGCCTTTTCCTGCGATCCAGTCGGACAAAAGGGCCGCTTGTGAGCCGAGAAAAAAGGGACCATGTTGACGAGGTAGTTCCTTGCCGCTAGCAACCTGCGGAAGTAAGGTACTCTTACCTCCCATAAGGCCTTTAATGATCTCTTCCATAGAGGCACTGAACAAACGGTCTCCTACAAAAAGATTAGTCAGCACCTTTTTAGAAACCTGGTCGGCCGACCAGTTCCTCAAACAAATCATGCGGGGAAGGATCACTGCCCTCACAGATGCTCTGCCTGCCAAAGGGGCTGCATCCAAAGATGCATCACAAACGTACTGTAGCCCCCGGATAAACTGATCCACCAGCTCAGATGGATGTTGAACCCCTTCCAGATCTCCTGGCGTAAAATTTTTGTCCATTCCGTTAAGGTCTGGGATACCAAGGTGATAGCAAACACCGGCCTCATTATTGAATCTGCCACAGTGAAAAGGAAACAAACCAGAGCCTCAGCTCTCTTGTCCACAGGATCCTTAAAAGGATGGAGAATCCTCCACTAGCAAAAGTGTGGACTTATTTAGTCTGGAAACCTGAGAGTCCACCGACGGTGGAACCGTCACAGTTTCTTTAGGAGGGACTCTTCAAAGGGATATCTCCTAGCGAAAGGCTTCGGCATTCCAACCATGCGTTTCAGGGATCCCCACTGAATAGCGACAATCTAGTCAAAATAGGCAGGAAAGGGGAACACCTAAGTCACCTTGGAAGATCTGCAGGTGCCAAACTGCACCGGCGTCACCGACTCAGCATTAGCTGAGTCCTCCAATTTTAAAGTTTCCCGCACTGGCACCATCAATGCCTCCACCAGCGCCTTTTCATGCATGGCTGCAGAGGAAGAGGATTCATCCTCACTGTTAGAGCACTCAGGCTGCGTGGACGCAGACCCAGTGGGCTGACTCTTGTCTGCGGCAGCCAAATCCACCTCAGTCTTTGAGGAGGCAGAGGATACAAGTGAAGGCGGGGGGCGCATCTTGCTAGGCCACCTTTGCAGGGCATATCAACCTTTGACACAGGTGACTGCAGGGCCGCAGTCATGGCTGCCAGGGCAGACTGAGACCCAGAAAGTCCTGAAGCTTTAAGGAGTGGGTCAGGTGGTGATACACCTTCCTGGAGCTAAATGGTTAAATCAGAGCCACACTGTGCTCAAAAGAAAAAACTTTAAAAAAAACAAAAAACCCTGCACACCGCTCGGAGCACCACAAGGATCAGCGCACCCGCAGCGCTGTATACCCACAGAGACTCACCACTATGTAACCAGAGCTGGATCCAGAGTGCCAAACAGCCTGCCACACTGCGATCAAACAGGAAGGGAAAGCGCTGACACTGTCACTAGGGGCCTCTATCATGCATTGGACTTCAAGAAAATGGCTGCTGCATAGACAATAGGAAACCCAAAACATGGCCGCAGAGGCTGAAAACAACCATCCACTACAAAATGGCAGCACCACGCGGGACCCCAGGGAAGTAATAGTGTTAGGAGCGCTTCCTGAGCATGTGCTGTCATGAGTCTGCAACCTAGGCTGCCTTATTTAAACAGCTCAGCAGCACTGCACTTTGCTGTGTTGTCTTCAGCTCTCCTGTGTTCTGAACCTGCTTCCTGTTGATTTCCTGTCTGATACCTGTTGACCTTTGGCTCGTCCCTGACTTCGCTTGTTTGTTGTTTGCTGCCTGTCCTGATCCCAGCTCGTTTTGACTACTCTTCTGGATTCTCCTCATCGGCTCATCCACCTTCGGACCTTGACCGGTTACCCCCTGGTGGGGCGACCCTGGGGACCGCGACCTGGTATCCACCTGCAGCCAAATCCATCCTCACCATCAGAGGCTCTGGTGAAGACCGGTGGATGCTTAGACCCCGCACCTCAGGTTAGCCTGTGCTACTCACCTCGGGTTTCCAACCAAGCTCCGCCCACCGGCAACGGTATGCCTTCTCTGCACGACAGGCTTCCACCTGCCTCATAACAGTACAACACAGCCATGTCGGAGCCTGCAAGAGAGGCCTCACCGTTGGAGGAAATTTGCCAGCACCTCGCAGTCCTGTCGCAAGCCGTGAAGACCCTCCAGATTGGTTAAACACAGCTAGAGGGACGATTACAATCCGCCACTCTCCCGGGGAACCCTCCAGTGTTATCAGCTCCGTCCACCTCTGCAGCGTCCACAGGATCTGCTCCTTGTCCCACAGTAGTGATGTTGCCACCGGAACCCGTGTTCCGAACCCCGAAAAATTCTCCGGAGACCGGGGTAAATTCCGAGCCTTCAGCAATGCCTGCCAATTGTACTTCTCCTTGCAGCCCCAGACCTTTTCCCTGGAGATCACCAAGGTGGGGTTTGTCGTTTCTTTGCTCCTAGGCGAGCCTCAATCCTGGGCCCATTGGCTTCTAGAGGAGAGCAGTCCCCATCTGGAATTAATTATCATTATTTTTTACGGCCATGGCTCAACTTTATGATGATCCGCAGCGGTCCTCCACCGCAGAAGCTGCACTTCACGTCCTCCAGCAGGGTCGCAGGCCCGTCGAGGACTACGTCGCCGACTTCCGCCGCCTGAGTTCCGAAACCTCCTGGAACGAGGCGGCACTGCGCTACCAGTTCCGCCTGGGCTTATCCGAAGGACTGAAGGATGAACTAGCCCGAGTGGGTATACCTGACACCCTGGAAGATCTGAATTCCCAGGTCATTCGGATCGACCGCCGGCTCCTGGAGCGCCGGGCAGAGTGGCCTCCACAACAGTTTCGGCCAACCTGGATGCTGCCACGGGCGACTCCTCCCGCACGTTTTTTCCCAACTGGACCAGTCCCTGTCTGTCCTGCTCCTACCGGTGCCACTCCAGATATGCCTGAACCCATGCAACTCGGGATCATGCGACCAGCCCTGTCTCCAGAAGAGAGGTGTTGTTGGCAAATGGGTAACCTCTGTCTATTGTGGAGAAGCCGGCCATTATGTGTGTTCCTGCCCTGCAAAGCTCTGCAAGTTTAGTTCTGTTCCTCCACCCAGTTGTGTGGCATCTGTTACCAATACCTCTCACCTAGCTTTCCCTGTGTCATTGCAGCTCTCGGAAGGTCCTGTCCCGGTTACAGCGATCATTGATTCAGGAGCCTGCAGCTGCTTTATTGATCGCACCTTCGCTGCTCAACACGGCATACCTCTTCAGCCAAAGACCCAAGGCCTCACCATCTTTCTGGCTGACGGATCCCACATTAAATCCGGACCTGTGACCCAGGAAACCCCTCCTCTTCCCATGGTCTCCTCGTCTGGCAACAAAGAGATGATAAGTCTGGACATTATTGCATCTCCATTATTTCCCGTTATCCTGGGGTTGCAGGCCCACAACCCGCAGATCGATTGGACCACAGGAGCCATCCAATTCCCGTCATCATATTGCAGGAACTCCTGCCTACCCATGCCACTCCAAGCTTCCAAAGCCCTACTCTGTCTCGAGTCTGAGCCTGACCTACGCTCCGTTGTGCCCCAGGCCTACCACGACTTTCTGGATGTGTTTAGTAAACGGGGCGCCGAGACCTTGCCCCTGCATCGTCCGTATGACTGTCCCTTCGATATGCTGCCTGGGGCTGAGATTCCGTTCGGCCCGATCTATCCCTTATCTGAACGGGAACTGGACGTGCTGAAGGATTATGTGGACGAAAACCTAAAAAAAGGGTTCATCCGCCCATCCACTTCCCCGGCGGGAGCAGGCATTTTCTTCGTGGAAAAAAAAGATCACTCTCTCCGACCTTGCATTGACTACAGGGATCTAAACAAGATCACTATTAAGAACCGCTACCCCCTTCCTCTGGTTCCCGAGCTTTTTCAGCTGCCCTGTTCACAAAATTGGACCTTCGTGGGGCCTATAACCTAGTCCGCATCCGAGAGGGGGACGAGTGGAAGACGGCTTTCCGCACCCGGTTAGGACATTTTGAGTATCTAGTGATGCCGTTCGGCCTCTGTAATGCTCCGGCTACGTTCCAACATTTTGTGAACGACATCTTCAGGGATTGGCTGGACATCTTGGTCATTGTATACCTGGATGACATTTTGATCTTTTCCACATCTCTGGAACAACACCACGAGCATGTCCGAAATGTTCTCAGCCGCCTCCGCCAGCATGGTCTATATGCCAAGGCTGAAAAATGCGACTTCGAGCAAAGCAGCATTTCATTTTTGGGACTAATAATTTCCATGGAAGGAATAAAGATGGACCCCCAGAAAGTCTCTGCTATTCTGGATTGGCCTCCGCCATCTGATAAGAAAGGAGTGCAGCGCTTTGTCGGCTTTGCCAATTTTTATAGGAGGTTCATAAGGGGATTCTCGAACATCATCTCCCCTATCACCCAGCTCACCAAGAAAGATGTCCGTTATTCTTGGACTCCTGAGGCCCAGTCCGCTTTCATGATTTTAAAGAAGCACTTTACATCTGCTCCTATCCTGAGCCATCCAGATCCCACCTTACCCTACCTCTTTGAGGTAGATGCCTCAGAAGTCGCTATTGGGGCAGTCATCTCCCAGAGACAGGGGGTCAAGGACCTGATGCACCCAATAGCTTTCTTTTCCCGAAAACTCTCCACGGCGGAGAGGAATTATGATGTGGGGGACCGGGAACTTTTGGCTATTAAAGCCGCCCTGGAAGAATGGCGATATCTGCTTGAGGGTGCGGCACACCCTATTCTCATTTTCACGGACTACAAGAACCTCGAGTACCTGAGATCTGCCAAACGTCTGCGACCCCGTCAGGCACTATGGGCACTGTTCTTCTCTAGGTTTTCGTTCCACATCACCTACCCACCTGGATCCAAAAATGTCAAACCAGACGCCCCGTCTCAGATGTTTGACAACCCTAAAGAGGTCCCAGTACCTGACACCATTCTGTCTGAAAAGAACTTTCTGCTTCTACTCACAGGTCTGAGGTCCCGTCTCGAACAAGCCTCAGCTAAAATTTCTGACCCCCCGGGAACTCTACTGTCACGCAGGGATGGCTTGTTATGGGCCGGGGACAAGATTTTTGTTCCGGAGGACGTCCGAGTGGCAGTTCTGGGTGCCTGTCATGATCATCTTCTAGCCAGTCATTTTGTCATCCAAAGAACTCTTGACCTTCTGCAGCACACCTTTTGGTGGCCCGAGATGGAAAAGAACTGCAGACACTATGTCCTTTCCTGCACCACTTGCTCCCGGAGTAAGACCGCAAGAAGCAAGGCTTGGGGGCTTCTTGGACCACTCCCAGTTCCTGACCGGCCCTGGCAGACAATCGCCATGGACTTCATCGTGAAACTGCCTCTTTCAGCAGGGTGCTCTGCCATTTTTGTGGTCGTAGACCGGCTTTCCAAGATGGCCCACTTTTTACCCCTCAAGGGTACTCCCACGCGAAAGAGACTGCAGACATCTTTCTCAAGGAAGTAGTAAGACTACATGGTGTACCTACCAGTATCATCTCTGACAGAGGGGTGCAATTCACGTCCCGTTTCTGGAAGGAATTATGTGGCTCCTGAAGATCGACCTGGCTATGTCCTCATCCTACCATCCACAAACCAAAGGTCAAACCGAGAGGACTAACCAGACCCTGGAGCAATACCTCCGGTGCTTCACTACCTTTGTCCAGGACGACTGGGTAACCTTATTGCCATTTGCGGAATCCGCATATAATAATTCCAAACATTCCATCACTGGGCAATCCCCCCTTCTTCGCCAATTATCGGTTCCATCCCCTCTTCCTGCCTGACATTCTCCTCTGAATCTGGAGTTCCCGCAGTCCAGGGCATTTTCAACTTTGTCACCAGCAATAACAAACTTCTGCGGGAAACGTTGACCAAGGCTCAGGCAGCGTCCAAGAAAACCTTTGATGAGAAAAAGAGGGGAGCGTTAATCCTCCAGCCCGGTGATCGTGTTTTTCTGTCCACAGCTAACCTCCGCTTGGCCTGCCCGTCCAAGAAGATGGCTCCCAAATGAATCGGTCCATTTTCAGTTAAAAGGAGACTCCATGCCATTGCTTATGAACTATCCTTACCTGATACCCTGCGGATCCATCCTGTATTCCATGTCACCCTCTTAAAGCACGTGGTTCCTGATGCCTTCCCTAGCAGAAATTCTGGACCTCCCGAACCTGTGATTGTGGATGGAGACGTGGAGTATGAAGTGGAGGCCATACTTGACTGTTGGAAGAGAGGTAACCAGCTCCAGTACCTGTTCAAGTGGAAAGGCTATGGGCCAGAAGAAAATTCCTGGGAACCGGAGCGGAACATCCATGCTGCAGATTTAATCCAGGCGTTTTTTCTTGCCCATCCTCAGAAAAGCAGTTTGTTGGGCACCTGGAGGTTGCCCTTAAAAGGGGGGGGGGGGGGCAATGTTAGGAACGCTTCCTGAGCATGTGCTGTCATGAGTCTGCAACCTAAAGGGTTAACCTAGAGCAGACTAATTGCAATAATTGGCAAACAGGCTGCCTTATTTAAACAGCTCAGCAGCACTGCACTTTGCTGTATTGTCTTCAGCTCTCCTGTGTTCTGAACCTGCTTCCTGTTGATTTCCTGTCTGATACCTGTTGACCTTTGGCTCGTCCCTGACTTTGCTTGTTTGCTGCCTGTCCTGATCCCGGCTTGTTTTGACTACTCTTCTGGATTCTTCTTGTCGGCTCATCCACCTTCGGACCTTGACCGGTTACCCCCTGGGGGGGCGACCCTGGGGACCGCGACCTGGTGTCCACCTGCAGCCAAATCCATCCTCACCATCAGAGGCTCTGGTGAAGACCGGTGGATGCTTAGACCCCGCACCTCAGGTTAGCCTGTGCTACTCAACTCGGGTTTCCAACCAAGCTCCGCCCACCGGCAATGGTAAGTCTTCTCTGCACGACAGGCTTCCACCTGCCTCATAACAAATAGTCCACCAGGGGGGAGCCCCCCAGGAACCCCCCCCCCGCAGTGCAATACAGGCACCCCTAAAAGGGACCACCCTCCAGCCCAGCACCAATGTAACACCCCCACCCAGAAACACCTATGCATTCCAAAGGGGGACTAGGGGAGAGGGCTGGGGGCAGGTGATGGCGACCAATGCAGGGAGAACCCCACTAGGGAGAGGAGGGAAACCATGAGGGGAGGAAGGACACAGGGGGGCCTACCATCCCCAGGAAGGGCCTGCGACCACCCCAGCAATTCCCAGAGAAAAGAGGAGGAACACTACTCACCACACTTGGCATTAGGCAGGCACCACTCCCAGCAGTCCACCGCACCATCTGGGAATGGGGGTGCTGTGGCCAGAGGTACGGTGCAACTCTGATCGGGACCGTTGTCATGAATAGGGCTTTGCGACTTTGAGAGGCATTTCACTCACTGGCCAGCCCCGTCCAGTGGGGCTATGTCGCGGCCAACCTAGCACAAAGCTAATAGTTAGGTCGCGCTTGCAGGCCAGATGGGAAAGGCCATAAGGATCTAGGATATCCAGTGCGTCGCCCAGTCCAGCTATTGATTGTATTTCACCCAGGAACAGATAACAAGAAAAAAAAATGGATTTTTGACTTATCGTAAAAACTTTCTTTTAGGTTCATTACGGACGCAGTACTCTGATGCATATCAGTAGGGTTATACTTCCCCCTACAGGAGTAGGACACTAGGCAGAAAAAAGTTCTGGTAATGCCTATGGGCAGTCCCTGAGAGGTATATCCTCTCTCTTCCTGCATAGGATGTCAGTTTTGTATCAAAGCAGTGTCAGAGAAAAACACACAAACTCACTAAAAAAAAAAAAAAAAGAGGGGCGGGTACTGCATCTGTCAAACTGGTAAGTCAAAAAGCCAGTTTTCTCTATTGTTCATTGACGGACGCAGTCCTCTGATGCATATCAGTAGGGACGTCCCAAAGCAGTACCCAAATGAGGGGTGGGAACAGCAGAACAAAAAAAAAAAAAAAAAAAACAGTCCCAAGGCCAACATGGCCAACCAGGCAACTCAGGACTCCTCAGAAACAACAAGATGAGGTCCACCCTAAAACCAAAGAGGAACACTCAAGGAAGGCCAAGGGGCCCCTTAAACAGCAGCCTGCAAAACTTTGTGACCAAAAGAAGCATCCACAGATGTCAGCACATCCACCTTATAAAATTTTGTAAAGGTGTGAACAGACAACCAGGTCACCGCCTTGCACACCTGAAGCACAGATGCCCGATGACGAAAAGCCCAGGAAGCACTAAGCCCCAGATTAGAATGCGCCTTGACAGGGAAAGGTGGAACCTGATCCTTAATAGAATAAGCCTGCACCATGTCTGTCTGATAAATCTGGAAATAGTTTCAGCAGACGCAGGCAGCCCTTTCTTTGGGCCATCCATGAGCACAAAGAGCGAGTCAGACTTGCGAAAAGAGTACACACCTTGATCGCCCAAACATCCAGGGAATGCAGAGCAAATTCCTTAGGAGGTGTCGGCTTAGGACACAAAAAAGGTAACGCGATGTCCATCATTTAAGTGAAAACTGGAAACTACCTTCGGCAGGAAGGACGGATCCAAAACGAAGTACCAATTTATCCCTGTGAACCAACAGATAGGGAGAACGACAGGACAATGCCGCCAGATCCGACACCTTGCTTGCAGAAGTGATAGCCAATAAGAAGGCCACCTTCTGAGACAAGGTAAGCAGGGGAATCTCCCGAATACTCTCAAAGGGAGGCCTCTGGAGAACCGACAGCACCAAATTAAGGTCCCAAGGTGGTAGCAGAGGTCGCACCGGAGGTATCAAGTGTCGCACCCCCTGGATGAAGTTACGCACCAGGGAATGGGTGGCCAATGGCCTCTGGAAGAAAATAGCCAAGGCCGAGACCTGACCCTTGATAGTACTCAAGGCCAACTTTTGATCAACTCCTTGTTGAAGGAAAGCCAAGATCCGAGCCACCGAATAGGAGCGAGGGTGGGTCCCAAGGGACTCACACCACGCAATGTACGACTTCCACGTGTGATGATAAATCTTCCTAGAAGTCGATTTTCTCGCTTTAAGCAGAGTGGGAATCACTGAAGCAGACAACCCCTGTCCTTTAGCACCTGGCTTTCAACAGCCAAGCCACCAAGCTCGACGAGGCCAGTCCGGAGCCTCCTTCCGGGGAACTGTGAACAGGTTGGAATAAAACCTGTGAAAGCATTCTGCGTGCGGAACCGACACTATCACTCCTTGTTGTAGCAGGTCCTGCACTGCTCCATAGAGCGCCCGCAAGCGATCCAGGGATAGGCGGACATTGGAAGGGAAAAACCTGACCGGAGGGACGGATCAAAACTCGATCTTGTATTCGGACCGCACAACCTACCGGACCCATCTGTCAGGGATCTGGGCTAGCCACAGGTTCGAGAACCGGCAAAGGCGTCCCTCCACCCCAGTCACGGGTGAGGGCGCACCTTCAGGCCGAGGGGGCCTTGTCCATAGGCCTAGAGGAACCGGACTTGTTTTCCAGACCAGGGACGCTTGGAACCACCCGTGGGAGCCTTGAAGGGCTTAGCCTTATCGGCTGACCCAGAGGAACGAAAATTTTTTCCTGCGAGTTGAAAAGGATGGACCCCATCTACACCGAGCCGAGAGTCCTTACTCTTGGAAGTCTGTGGAATAAAGGTACTCTTTTCCCCCGTAAGACCCTTAATAATGTCGTCCAGGGTAGCGCCGAACAGACGGTGCCCTTGAAAGGGAAGTTCCGTTAGGCCTTCTTAGAATCCTGATCCGCAGACCAACACTTCAGCCAGAGCATACGCCTGATGACCACTGCCGAAAATGACAGTCGACCCAACAGGGAAGCAGTGTCTAGTGCGGCATCACAAGCAAATTGCAGTCCCTGCACCTTCTGGTCCAACACCTCCCCAACGGCAGGAGAGACTGGCTTACCCTCCATGTCACTGCGTAGTAGCTTTGCCCATTCAGTCAACATCTGTGTGACAAGGGCCGCTGTAAAAGCAGGCCTCAGTTCAGTCCACGCTAGGGAGTACATAGTGCAGGCCACAGCCTCCGCCTATCTATCCTCTGGGTCCTTAAAGGACAGGGAATCCTCTACCGGAATAACGGTAGCCTTATTTAGCCTGGAGACCAGAGGATCCACCTTAGGTGGTACCGACCACTTCTTTACCAGAGACTCCCCAAAGGGGTAGTGTCTAGCAAACCATCTAGACACCCCAGGGGAATGTCTCGGCCAGTCCCATTCTTTTGTGAGTAGGCCAGCAAAATAAGCGGGGAAAGGAAAAAACGTTTCTGCCCTGGAAAGCTTGTGAGTGCAGAAAGCAACCTGCGCCCCAGGAGCGACCACAGCCGTATCCTCCAATTTCTGGGTTTCACGCACAGAAAACCAGTGCGTCCACCAGCGCCTTATCTTGCGCAGCAGTAGAGGTAGAAATCTCAACCTCACTATCAGAGGAGGCAGGGTGCGGGGTGCCAGACCCGACCAGGGTACCCACGCCTGCGACGGCTGAATCAGACTCAGAGTCCGAGACATCAGATGAGGCAGGGGTAGGTGGGGGGTCGTTTCTTCACACCCCGTCCTCTAAAGGCCACCTCCACCCAGGAGGAATGCTTCCAGAACCGCCAAAATTGCATCGGTGGACAGTTGAGCAGCCTCTGTGAGGGGGTCAGGTAGGGACACATGGTCTGAAGGGTCCATGTTGCACTAGCAGAACCCGGCAGCAAACTTTGAAAAAAATTACAGAAAAAATGTTTTGTTTTTTTTTTATATGGAAAAAGCGGTCCCACTGCGCTACAGCGCCCCACGAAGGTCAGGCTTGCGCTGAAAACCCCCAACAGAGAGAGAGAGAGAGAAATATGCCCCCAGAACTCACTGTCCCCAGAAAGCAGCAGCCGAATTAGGAAGGTCTGCACGTGTCAGCTGCAGCTCAGCAAAAGGAAGTGAGCAGGGAAGCTGCCGGGGTGAAGGGAGGGGCTCCACCCACCAGAAAACGTCTCCAGGTACTCCCACCAACATTCTCAGCAGAGAATCCACCGCAAAATGGGCGAAAATGGGTGTACCAAGATGGCCGCCGCCATAGTAGCAGACGAGGCTACAAGAAAATGGCAGACCAGCGCGGCAACCAGGACCCACAGGGGGATCCCCCGCCAGCCCTCCTAACAACATCCAGCAGTAAGAAGGTCCAGCAGGAACCCACCGAGGCCCTCCCCCCACGATCAGCCGAGCGCTGCGGACGGCACACCACCTGGCCCCCCATGTGGCCTGCAAACGAGGTCCCAGCCTCAGGTAGGCCCAAACAGTGCCCCACGTGGAGGAGGGAGAGGTTGCACAACAGGACAGAGGGAAACCCAGGAGTGTAAGGGTCTAACCATCCCAGGGAGGGGCCCGCGTCCACCCCCAAATCTGCCAGAGAAGAGGGGGGGGGGGAACGTTTGCTCACTGTACCAGGAACACAGGCGGGCGCCATCTCCTGACCCCTCCCTGCCGAAGTGGGGGGGCTGTCGGCTAAATAGGAACGCTGCGACATAGGCCTAGCCCCTGTGACGTTTAACTTGTGGGGCCAGTCCCCGTCCAGTTGGACTATGTCGCGGCCGACCCAGCGCAGAGCTAAGGTCTCTGCGCGCTCATTGGACAGCTGGGGTGACCAATGGATCTAGATTTTCCAGCCCGTCGCCCAGATCCGGCATAGTTGCTTGTAGATCTCACAGGAAAACATTTCGGAGAAAAAGGCTAGCTAATAAAAATCGACATAAAAAAATACTTTTATGCCAGGACCAAAGATCCCAGCAAGGTACTAGGTCATTACTCCTGACTAGGCAGAATAAAACTGAAATCCTATGCAGGAAGAGAGAGAGTATACCCCCAGGGACTGCCCATAGGCATAGCCAGAATTTTTTTCTGCCTAGTGTCCTACTCCTGTAGGGGGCAGTATAACCCTACTGATATCAATTAAGAAGTCTGCGTCTGTCAATGAGCGACAGAGAAAGACATATATATATATATATATATATATATATATATATATATATATATATATATTATATATATATATACATATACACACTATACTAGCCTTTTTCAACCAGGATGCCTTGAGGTTTTTCAGGGGTGCCTTGGCAAAATGCCTAAAAATGTGTAAAAAGGTGTATACAAGCCAGCAGGTGGATGAAGCCTGACTTTTATTTACACAAAGCCACAGATTTGCATTTTGCACCATTATGCCTTTCCAGACACTGGCATCCTTACAACCAATCACATCATCAGTTAATAAGGATGATATCTGTTGCCTCCACAGCCTCCTTGTTTGACCCTCCTGTGCATCTCTCCCTCAGGTGACATTAGCTGACTGATGGAGAGACATTGAGGGAGAAGAGAAACATTGGAATACTAGTCAGTGCCAGTGTGTAAAATTGTATTTACTTTGGAAAAATAAATCACCTCCAACATTGGGTGTCCTATGTGTGGATGTTGATGTATTATGTAAAGGTATTAGAATAGTTTTTTACATTTTAGAATGGGGTGCCTCAAGATAGTCCAAAATGTATAATGGTGCCTTGAGTATAACCCTACTGATATGCATCAGAGGACTGCGTCCGTCAATGAACGATAAAGAAAATTCCATTTAAAAAAGGAAAAAAATGCTAGGACCGCAGATCCCAGCAGGGAGCCAGACCCTTACTCCTGACTAGGCAGAAAAAAACGTAAGTCCTATAGCAGGAAGTGATGGCATATCCCCTTCGACTGCCTCAGGGGCGTAGCCAAAATTGTTTCTGCCTAGTCCTACTCCTAAAGAGAGCAACTAAACCCCTGTTTTTAACGCATACTGTTAGACAGGTTAATTTGGCTGGTTGCTGGCTGGTTGGTAAGTAGTGACTGGAAATCCCTTTGTTTTTGATCTGCGTTTGCCCTTCCAGTGCTCCTTACCATCTAGACCAGTTATAGGTGGAGGAGGTGACCACTTTTTGCAATATAGTATAACGTTTATATTGGTCAGGCAACGCACTGACACCTTCGCTGCCATTGTGCTATGTGCTGGGTGTTCAGTGTGACGCTGCGCCTTTAAGGAGGGGTGGGCTCCCTCTAGTCACCTGTCCATCTATCTCATCAGAATGCATGTGCTCCCACTGTGGAGACTCTTTAAAAGGTAGAGTTAGGGACTGCAGATATCAGGGTGCCTTGGCGCGGCCTGCAGCTTACGCATGTATTTGCAAATGTGTGCAACTAAACCCCTGTTTTTAACGCATACTGTTAGACAGGTTCATTTGGCTGGTTGCTGGCTGGTTGGTAAGTAGTGACTGGAAATCCCTTCGTTTTTGATCCTAAAGAGAGCAGCATAAGCCCAAGGGTCTAAGAAGACATGGAGCTGTGTCAGTGAACAAAAGAGAAATAGGCCTTTTGTGTACATAGAAAAAGTCTTAGATCTTTGAGTTCAACATACACACATACAATACTTCCTTTTCAAATGTCTTATCTTAACCGCTTGCCGACCGCCGCACGCTGCACGACTATCTACTGTGGTGGTCAGCCCAGGAAAGGCTAAGTGACGTAGGGCTAAGTCGCTTGCCTGTAAACCTCTAGCGGGTGAGCGCGCGCGCTCCCGCTCGTTCCCTAACATGTCCGCGCATGGGACCGGCGGACCCGATGTCCGCTGGTCACTCGCGATCGTCCGTTGCAGAGGGAGAAAGGCAGGCGGCTAATGTAAACAAAGCCGCCTGTCATTCTCCCTTGTGTAACTGCAGAGATCATACGGTCCTGCTATGTAGGATCGTATATCTCTGTGTTTTCATGAAAAGCCACGCCCCTTTACAGTTAGAAACATGCCCCTAGGGACACATTTAACCCCTGCCTCTCAAATAAAGTTAACCCCTTCCCTGCCAGTGTCATTTTTACAGTAACAGTGCATATGTATAGCACGGATTACTGTAGTAATGTCACGGTTACCCCCAAAAGTGTCAAAAATGTCAGTCAAGGGTCCGATCTGTCCGCCGCAATGTCCCAGTCCCGCAAAAAAAAAAAAAATCATAGATCGCGGCCATTACTCGTTAAAAAAAAAAAACACCAAAAATGACAGAAATCTTTCCCTTAGTAAACGCAATAACTTTTGCGCAAACCAATCAAAATACGCTTATTGCGATTTTTTTTTTACCAAACATATGTAGCAGAAAACAAATTGATTTTTACATTTTTTGGGGGAAATTTCATATATAAAAAAAAAAATTTTGAAAAATTTTATTTTTTCAAAATTGTCGCTCTTTTTTTGCTTATAGCGCAAAAAGTAAAAAAATCGCACAGGTGATCAAATACCACCGAAAGAAAGCTCCGTTTGTGGGAAAAAAAGGACATCGATTTCATTTGGGTACAGCGTCGCACGACCGCGCAATTGTTCATTAAATTCACGCAGTGCCGAATCGCAAAATAGGGCCTGGTCAGGAAGGGGGTAAAATCTTCCGGGGCTTAAGTGGTTAAAATCTTATCTTTTATGTCCTTATATTTGGCAGCCTAAAGGACACAGACCCTAAGGCACAAAGCTGGCATCAAATGAGGGGGAAACGTCCACCTTGTGGATCCAAAGAGAACTTGTGCACAGAAGCTAAGGTGGCAACCTTGCATATTTGGGAAACAGAAGCCGGATGCAGAAAAGCCCACAAGGCATTCAAAGCTATGGTGCCCTGGCAGAGAAAAATGAAAGGAAATCACTGCCTGAACATCATCCAAACAATGGAGGTAAATTTCACTTTGATGAACCAGAGCCTGGACAAAGGGAGGGGAGAACCAAGTCCAGATTAAGGTGAAAGGCAGCGAATACCCTAGGCAAGAAGGAAATCCAGGGTCACACCACCACCTTGTTCCTATGCAAGACCTAAAAGCCACTAGTTCAGACACTCACCTTACAGAAGTGATAGCTACAAGAAAAGCAACCTTGTGAGTGAGAAGAAAGGAATGTCTCTCTGCAGGAAGGACAAAATCTGTCCCATAGAGAAGCCACTTGGGTGTAGGCCCCTGGATTTTCTATTCTTAAACATTGTAGGAATGAGTGAACATTGCAGGAATCACGGACTCAGACATGCCTCTGTCCCTTAGAACCTGGGTTTTAATAGTCATGCTGTTAAAAGCAAGTATTCGATTAGCATAACAAACCTTTAGGACAGTAGATGGGGGACAGTCTAGCAGAGTCCACAGTGTGTCTTACAAGGCTGGCTCACCACATCTGCCTGGGTAAATGTGGAAAAAACGGAAAATTTCCTATCAATACCGTAATTTTCCTTTCCTGATGGACTCCATGGCAGCACACGTATAGCTAGGCTCCGCATCCTCTCCTACCCTATAGGATCCCACTCCCATAAATTTTTGCTCCATGCCAGGAGCCGTGTTCCATGAATAGACTACTCTAGCAGATGGGAGGGAACTCCTGCTGCCATGGAGTCCATCAGGAAAATTAGGGTAAGTACTGATAGGAAATTTTCTGTTTTCCTGACAGACTCCATGGCAGAACATGTATGGGAAATAACTAGCCATACACACAACCGGGTGGGCAACTGCTGGTCAAACAGAAAACCGGTTTAATTTGCACCGTCAACAGACAAATCTTTTAAACAAAAATTAACTGAGGATAAAGAAGCCGGTTCAACACAATAATGCAACATGAAGGTATTAATCGAGGACCAAGAGGCCACTCTGCAAATGACATCAGGCGCGACATGAAGGGAAGCCGCCCACGACGTAGAGATCCCTCTGGTGGAATGAGCCGTCACCACCTCTGGAGGAGCCAGTCCCTTGGCTCTATATGCCCATTGGATGGTCTGAACTATCCAACTTGCTATAGATCTAGAAGAAGCACGCTTGCCTTTGTTTTTCCCATAGAAGAGAACGAATAGGTGGTCTGATTGGCGAAAGGAAGCTGTGATCCTCAGGTACAACTGAAGGGTTTCTCCCACATCCAATGGATGGGCACTCGGGTCATCCTGAGATCTGAATGTAGGTAAAACAATTTCCTGGTTGACGTGAAAGACTGATGTTACCTTTGGATTGGATCCCAGTATAGGCACCAAAATGACCCGATCAGGGAAGAATGTCAGGAACGGTTCTTTAAATACCAATGCACATATTACAGAAAAGCGTTTAGATGATGTGATTGCCACCAGAAACGCTGTCTTCATGGAAAGATTTTTAAGGAAGATCGAATCCTCATGCACCAGAACCGTAGATGAAAGAAAATCCAGGACTAGCGGGAGGTCCCATTTGGGGAACCTGGGCTTCCTAGGAGGTCTCAGTCTAGTAGCACCCATTAAAAACGGGTGAACCAGAGGATGTTTTGCCCATGCAGTCCCTGTGAAGGCAGAGATGGCTGAGACTTGGACTCAGAGAGAGCTGGCCGCTAGGGATAGATCCAGTCCTGACTGAAGAAAACCCAGGACATTATGAATCTTTGGATCAGTAATGGAACCAGACTCATTAGCCATGTAATCCTTGAATCTAGACAAAATCCTCTCAAATTCTGTTGGTGCCTGGTCTTCTTGCATTCATCATTGTGGGGATTGCTTCGCTTGGACAACCAAGGGCCTTCAGTCTTTCCCTCTCAAGAACCAGACCATGAGATGTAGTTGAGCTGGGCAGGGATGCAGCACAGGACCTTGAGACAGAAGGTTCGGCCTGAACGGCAGAGGAACAGGGTCCCGAGAGCTCAGCTGAAGCAACAGAGGAAACCAAGGTCTCCTTGGCCAGAACGGAAGGATCGCTATGATCTCTACTCTTTCTCTCCTGAGTCTCTGCAGGAATTTGAATATGACTGGTATTGGGGGGAAAAGCATATGCTTTGTGAAACTTCCAGTGGTCTGTCAGAGCATCCACTCTGTAGGTCTGGGGATAACTCCATCTCGTGTAAAACTTCCTCAGTTTGGCATTGTTTGGAGAGGCAAACAGATCTACCTCCGGGAGAATCCCCAGCGAGGTGACCCACCTAAAGGTCTCCGGATGAAGGGACCACTTGTTGTCTAGATTGGTCCTCGACAGGAAATCTGCCTGGACGTTTTGCAATCCAGGGAGGTAGGCAGCTGACAGGTTGGACAGATTCCGTTGGGCCCATGACATAATTGGTTTCACTTCTCTCAGAAGGGAGGAACTGCGGGTGCCCTCTTGTCTCTTTAAATATGCGACTGCTGTCGTATTGTCCAGGCTTAGGAGAACCGAGGCTCCGGTCACCAGATGATGAAAAGCCCGAAGGGCGAAGAAAGCTGCCCGAAGCTCCAGGACATTTGAGACCACCCCGAGAGTGGGAAAGTCCCATCTGCCCTGGGCCAGTTACAACAAGCAGTGTGTGCCAGAACCTGTCCTGTAGCGTCCGATGTCACGACCACCCAAGGAACAGGAACAATCGAGTGGCAATTTAGAAGATTTTCCCGTTGGAGCCACCAAGTCAGGCTCTCCCTCATGGAGGATGTTATCCTGATAGGAGTGTCTGGGCTCCCGGGACTTTAATGTTGGAGAAAACCCATTTGAAAGGGCCTCATCCTCCACTGTGCCCACTTCACCAGGGGAGCTGTGGAGACCATAATTCCTATTATTCTTAGGCACTGAGAAGCCCAGAGATGAGAGGCTGACAGCGCTGGGTGTATCCTGCTGCGAATCACTGGAATCTTCTCCAATGGCAGGGAGATGGTGCCTCTGGAGGTGTTGAAGAGCCCCCCCCCCCCCTGGAAGACCAAGGATTTTGTAGGCTCTAAATGGCTTTTTTCCATGTTCAAGAACCATCCGGACTCCTGAAGGGTGGAGATCACTTGAGACCTGTGTCGCAGAATCTGATCCTGGTGTTGCGAAAGAAGAAGCAGATCGTCCAGGTAGTGATAAAGCCGGATCCCTTTTGATCTGATTAGGGCTACTATAGCCAATAAGATCTTTGAAAAGACTTGAGGTGATGTGGTAAGCCCGAAAGGGAGACAGGTAAATTGAAGATGCACTTGACCCACCGCAAAGCGAATAAACTTTTGCAGTTCTGTTGCTACAGGGACGTGAAAATAGGCATCTTTCAAATCTATAGACACCATCCAATCCTCTGGCTGCACCACTTGGTGAATGGTAAAAAGTGTTTCCATCCTGAACCTCTCTTTCCTTATGAAGGAATTTAGATGAGTCAAATCTATGACTGGCCTCCAGGTGCCGCTTTTCTTCAATACCATGAATAGAGGCGAGTAAAGGACTTGAAACCTTTCTTCGCCGGGATGACTGCACCCTGGGTAATCAGGGAATCCACATACGACAGAAGAATTAACTTCTTTTCTTCCGAACGAGGTAGAGTCACAGGGACGAACCGAAGAATAGGGGGTTTGTCGAAGGACCAGATGTGACCGTGCAAAACAGTTTTGATGGTCCACTGTTCTTTGATTGAGGCTGCCCAAACAGAAGTAAGCGAGCACCTACTCGCACCGTCTGGGCAGGCCTGATATCAAAAAGACTTCGTAGCCTCCCGGCCACCTGAAGATGTCCCCTTGGCAAACTTTTGACCCGTAGGCTGAGTTTGTTTCCAGTTCTTTCTGAACTCGCGACCAGGCCTGTAAAAACTGTCTTCTCTAGATCGCTCCGAGCTCTGTTTGTGCTGAAATCTTCTACGGTCTAGCAGATGGCGATCCCGAGGAAGGAACCCCGATTTGCCACCAGTGGCACGGGTAATGGCACTGTCCAGCTTGTTGCCAAAAAGTGACGAACCCTCAAAGGGAATGCTACACCAAGCCTGCTTGGAGGCAGGGTCAGCCAACCAAGGGTGCAACCATAAGGCGCGTTTGGCCGTGAAAGAGGACAGCATGACCCGCGCCACCAGGCGGATGATATCAATGGAGGCCTCCCCCAAAAAAGCCGTTGCCAGCCTTAATTATTGAACGGCTGAGCTTCTAGCCACTTCCTCAGAGACACTCAGCAGTGTGGCCTCCACATTGTCTACCCAAGCCTCCATAGCCTTGGACGTGGCTGCTAAAGCCAAGGCTGGCTTACAGGCCATGCCTGCCTGCCAACAAATAGATCTTCTTATCAGTTCGTCTGTCCAGACTGTCCTTGAAGAACACTGAATCTTCCAACGGCAGGGTGACGTTTTACCAACCTCATTAAGTCCGCATCTACTATAGGGGCAGAATCAAGATGTTTCACCTTTTCACCCTTGAAGGGATACATCCTGGAGACTTTGGACGACAAGGAGTTCTTCCTCTCAACTCCTTCCCATTCGTCCGTGATGATTTCTCCCAGCTCGCCCAGATAGGGGAAGTGAGCTTGTTCTTTTTTGAGGTGTTTTATATACTTCCTCTGTTTTGCTGGAGAATCCGCTGGATCTTCCCATTTTAGTGCCTCTTTTACCACCTTAACTAGCGGTGGGACCATGGCAAACTCAAACCCTGTGCTTTGGTCCTCCAGGTCATCTTCGCTTCCTGAGGAATCCTCCGAGAAGCGACTCAGTTGGGAAGCACCCGGCTCTAATTCCTCCCTTGGGAGGGGACCTGGCGCATCAGACGCATGACCAGACATGAGGGTTTCCTAAACAATCCGCCTGACCAGGGTTTCTACTGGCTGGTCTGAGCCCTGTTTCTCCTTTATCGCCGGAGAATAGCAGGCATCACATAAGTGACATGAGCCCGACAGCACCAGCAAGATTTTCCTGTGGGGCGGTCAGAATGGCGGGAAGGCCGGAGATTAGCTGAGCCTGGATTATCCTCATGGCACCTGGATCTGGACCTATGGCGCCGAGATTTGAAAGATGTATGATGGAGGATTGAAGGTGACCGATCCTTTGATTCAGAGACAGGACGTTGGTCAGCCCTAAATGGTCTGGAAGAAAAAAAGCAGGGGAAAGAAAACTCAGGCTACAGTAAACCAGCCGGCAAACAGGCAAGGGTTAAACAGCTAACTCACCTTTTACACAGGGACTGGCCACCGGGGGGGTCGGTGAGGAATCCATTGCAGATCAGATCAATAACCTGCAATAGGAAGAGAGTAAGAACCTAATCCTACCTCCCCCTTTTCTCCACTGCCCCCCCTCCTTCCATCAAGGACTGACCCAGCACAGGACTTACCCAACACAGGCAGAGACACAGCGTGGGGAGGCCGCCGCAAAGCCTGCAGACATCCCGAGAACAACAGCTCTGACAGCTGTTTAAATTTCCCGGAAACCGCGAAACCACGCCCCCGTGACGCCACCACTTCATAGAGGACCGGAAATACGGTGCGCGCATGCGCGAACCACTGCGGGAGCCAAGCCTCGCCCTGAGCATACAATCGGAAGGCAGGGAATGCAGGGGAGGAGCCGAAAGCGGCGGTCTGGAACGCAGGAGCGTTCCAGCCGCCATACCACACCAGGAAACATCAAATAAATAACAATCAGGAAGAAAGATGATCCAAAACATTACCACCAGCACCATCAGCAGGACCTGGAACGCTCAACAGGAGACCGGCGTGTGCATCAGGGCATGAGGGCCTCCCGCTAGTAGCAAGGATGTTTGGCCAGCGATGCAGCCCACCTCTTATTCAAGATTTACGGCATCTTCCAAGCATAATTTATTATTGCCCAGGTCCACCCAGATAATACTGGGATTGCTGGACTGACAGAGGGGCATCATCATTAAGGAAGCCACACGCCACAAGGCTGAAAGAAAATGCATCCTATAAGGTAAGACTTCTCTTGCAGGAGGAGGACAAAAAAGGAACACGGCTCCTGGCATGGAGCAAAAATTTATGGGAGTGGGGTCCTATAGGATAGGAAAGATGGCGGAGCCTACCCATACGTGTGCTGCCATGGAGTCTGTCAGGAAACAAGGATTTGGGAATGCCTTTCATCACATTCCTGCAGAACAGATGAGGAAAACATGTTAGGGAAGAAAAGGCATAGATCAGGGTGAACTGATTACACAGAGCCACCAAAGCATCTACTGCTTCTACAAATGATTGCCAGCACCTGGCTACAAACCTTTTCAGTTCATTGTTTTGGAAAAGCAATTAAGCAAAAAGTATTCATACCCCTTGAAACTTTCCACATTTTGTCATGTTATAACCAAAAAGGTAAATGTTATTAATTGGAATTGTATGTGATAGACTTACACAAATTGGCACATAAATTGTGAAGTGGAAGGAAAATGATAAATGGTTTTCAAATTTAAAAAAAATAAAAAATATCTGAAAAGTGTGGCGTACATTTGTATCCAACCCCCCTGAGTCAATACTTTGTAGAACCACCTTTCGCTGCAGTTACAGCTGACAGTCTTTTTGGGTATGTCTCTACCAGCTTTGCACATCTACAGAGTGAAATTTTTGCCCATTCTTCTTTGCCAAATAGCTCAAGCTCTGTCGGATTGGATAGAGAGCGTCTGAACAGCAATTTTCTAATCTTGCCACTGATTCTGAATTAGATTTAGGTCTGGCCTTTGACTGGGCCATTCTAACACAGGAATATGCTTTGATCTAAACCATTCAATTGTAGCTCTGGCTGTATGTCTAAGGTCATTGTCCTGCTTGCTGGAAGGTGAACCTCCTCCCCAGTCTCAAGTGTTTTGCAGACTCTAACAGGTTTTCCTCTAAGATTGCCCTGTATTTGGCTCGATCCATCTTCCCATCAACTCTGACCAGCTTTCCTGTCCCTGCTGAAGAAAAGCATCCCTTCAACTAGGGCTGCAACTAACGATTATGTTCATAATCGATTAGTTGGTCGATTATTGTTTCGATTAATCGATTATTCGGATAATAACCTTAAGAAAAAAAAAGTGTGGTGTATAATTTAGTTATTATGTAAAGTTAAAATAAAAATAAAAAGGCAATTTATTCTTAAATAAGAAGAACCACTATGCAGTGGTAAATTAACCAACTATATGGTTAGGGAGCAAAATCTGTAATCCACTGAGAATAACAGACAGAAGAGATATACAGTATATACTATTAGACGTTGAATCTGGTAAATATCATCAGACTCGGATTCAATTTTTTATTTAAAGAAGAAAAAAAATGAAATTCTTTTGCCTTTTTTTTTGACAGAACTGTAATATATTATGTATGACAGACTCCCTTGTCATAGGTAGGTGGCTTGATAAAAGCTCCCTGCGCCGGATGTCACTAATGCGGGCCATACAAAAGCAATGTCTTCCTTCAAAAAAATTTTAATTTTAAGAACGTTCATTCAACTTGCTAATCGTTAGTGGGGTCAAATGGCGTCTACCACAATGACGGGAAAATTCGAAGGGGGGGAATAGAAAACTTCTTGGTCAAAGGAATTTTCAGGCAGTGTATGTGGTTTTCGTTCAGAAATGACATTCATTTTAAAACTTAATGTGAAAAGCAAGTAAAAATTTTCAAATGACATCCTTTCAGCGAATGTACAAAGATTTTTCGTAAGAATATTCTCATCCAAAAATCTATACATGTATGGGCAGCATAAGGCTCGGTTCACACATATGCAGTTTGCTTTTGGTCTGTTTCTGCAGTGCTTTTTGCTGTGGGTTTGCATTTTTGCACCCATAATTTTGCAGCGATTTGCATTTTTTTATGCTTTTTTTTTGGCCAATTTGTTGTTGGGCAGATTAAAACATGCAAATCGTGGCCAAAACACACTACATGCTTTTCTGCAGCATCTCCATTGAAGCCCTGATTCTCTCCTCTTCTGGGGTCTCCCACCGACACTACTTGCTCCTCCTGCCTATAGTGCCCCTATAGCAAGGTTAAAAAATAAAAAAAAACTTCTGCCTTTAGAACCACTCACTTCCTGCCCAGTACTACATGTCCCACGAGGCATTGCTCCTCACACATTCACAAGTTCTCAGACAATTACTGACAAGTATGAATGGTGTCTGAGGTGCATATGTGCTGCACTGTGTCTTCTGACATCTATGGATGGTGTACTAAGCTGTATGTGTGCTTAACTATGTTTCCTGATATTTAAACAAATAATGCATTCTGTATACAGGCCAACTAATCAGCTGACCGATTAATCGATTATGAAAATAGTTGACAACTATTTTTATAATCGATTAGTCATCGATTAATCGATTAGTTGTTTAAGCCCTACCTTCAACATAATGCTACTACCACCATGTTTCACGGTGGGGATGGTGTGTTCAGGGTGATGTGCAGTGTTAGTTTTTCGTCACACATAGCGTTTTACTTTTAGGCTAAAAAGTTCAATGTTGGTCTCATCTGGTCAGAGCACCTTCTTCTACATGTTTGCTGTGTCCCCCACATGGCTTCTCGCAAATTGTAAACATGATGACTTATGGCTTTCTTACAACAATGGCTTTCTTCTAGCCACTCATCCATAAAAGGCCAGATTTGTGGAGTGCACAACTAATAGTTTTCTGTGGACAGATTCTCCCACCTGAGCTGTGGATCTCTGCAGCTCCTCCAGAGTTCGCATGGGCCTCTTGGCTGCTTCTCTGATTAATGCTCTCCTTGCCTGGCCTGTCAGTTTAGGTGGACGGCCATGTCTTGGTAGGTTTGCAGTTGTGCCATACTCTTTCCATTCTCGGATGATGGATTGAACAGTGCTCCGTGAGATGTTCAAAGCTTGGGATATGTTTTTTTTTTTTTTCATAACCTAACCCTGCTTTAAACTTCCCCACAACTTTATCTCTGACCCATCTGGTGTGTTCCTTGGCCTTCATGATGCTGTTTGTTCACAAAGGTTATCTAATAAACCGCTGAGGGCTTCACAGAACAGCTATATTTATACTGAGATTAAATTACACAAAAGGTGGACTATTTACTAATTAGGTGACTTCAATTGGTTCCACTGGATTTTAGTTGAGGGTTTCTGAGTAAAGGGAGCTGAATACAAATGCACGCCACACTTTTCAGATATTTATTCGTAAAAATTTTTTGAAAACCATTTATCATTTTTCTTCCACTTCACAATTATGTGTCACTTTGTGTTGGTCTATCACATAAAACCCCAATAAAATACATTTACGTTTCTGGTTGTAACATGACAAAATGTGGAACATTTTAAGAGGTATGAATACCTTTTTTAAGGCACTGTAAGTGCTTAGAGGAAACAAAACTTATCTGGACACTTCTAATATTTCTATAGAAGCAACTGGAAAAGTGAGTGTAAGGCAGTCTTTTCAGGTTTAGGGGCCCTAAATGATCAAAGGATGGAAACAGCAATGAACAGGCTGAACCTCTAGGTTCAGGGTAGTGTGCACCAAATCAATAAGAGTTAAAACAGTCTCCTTCAACTTGAGAGTAATAGCAGTTTACTGTGACTCCTCAGGGTGTAAGCTCAGCTGATAAGAGTTTGAGCAACTCAGAATTAGATGTTTTTGTGGCTAAAGGCTCAGATACAATTAAAGCGATACTAAAATCTAAAACCTTTTCTTTTTTTACCTTAATGCATTGCTTGCATTAAGGTAAAAATGTTTTTAGTTTCCCTGTGCCCCCCCCCCTTTGGCCTGTGTGAAGGGGAAGAGAGGGAGAAGAAATTAGCGCTGTGCACAGCTGCCTCTATTCTCCCCTCTTCCTCTTCACACAGCATTTGACCAGCAGCAGAAGCCATTGGCTCTTGCTGCTGTCAACCAAATGCAGTGAAGAGGAAGTGGGGGGTAGGGCGGACCTATGTCCCTGCTGTGTAAGTCTAAGAAGCGTGGCTCCAAAGACACAGGTCGAGAACGAGCATGCACTGCTGAGTCCCCACCATAGCAAGCCGCTTGAGGCTTCAGATGTCGGCACCATCAGTAGACACATTGCAAGCAGCCCCTGACCAGTTGTTAGAATGAGATGGGGGCACCTGGTACAGTGGAACTGCCCCTGGGTCTAGAATCATATGTTGCAGCCACAGGGCTGTCACAGCCACTGAGCTTATCATAGGCGACAGATGTAAGTACATGTTATTTGTGTGGGGCCTGAAAGAATAATACCTTGGGATAAAGCCTTCGCAGGCTGCAGAGGAAGCTTCTTTCAAAGGAGGTTTTGGCCTACATTCTCTAAACAGAAAGTTAGCCCTAGCTGGAAGGTACGTTTAGCACACTATGCTGCTATACTCTAAAGCCTTGTACATACCACTAGTTTTTTTTCCTTCAACCCAGTGGGCTGAATAGGAAAAAAACTGACAGTTCAGGTCGAAGCAGCTGTACTAACAATCCAATGTTAGTACATCGGATAGTACTAACATCCGATGTACAGCGATCTCCCCTGCTGTGCTATTGTGTTCCAACAGTCAGCTTTTTTTAGCCATTGGCTGAGAGTGCTGATAGGGAGACGGTCTGCATTTTGATAGAAGCTGGCTGAACGGCCGGCTTCTGTTGGGCCAGCTGCCATACACACGGGCCGAATGTCATGCGGTGGATATTGAACCGGTTATGCATTAGGCCCATGTGTACTAAGCTTAAGAAACAGCATAGTGTGCTACCTAACCTGTAACATTACTAATATGGTCTGACTTTTTGAATGCGGATGTGGCAAACAGTATGTGGAACGTACCAGACTTTAGCTAAACAAGTTGAGAAACATATGATGTATAGAAAAAAAAAAGATCAGTATCTCTTAACAATTTAGGGTGGACCCCTACTGCAATCCCAGGAAACTGAAAATCATAGCTGGAAATTCAGAGGGCAGGACCGAAATGGGGAGGAGGGAACCCAATAGAAGTTTTAAATCAAAAGGAAGCAGAGTGGATGTGTATATTATTTTATTTTAATCTGAATTTTTTAACATACAGAGGAGGAGTGCTGTTCTAAGGATACTTGGATATTTTAGGCATATTTTAATATTGAAGATATGGGGTTTATAATATTTTTTACCAAGGAACCTATTTAACCCCTAAGTGCCAGCGCCTCCAGGCCCTTTAAGAGGTTTCAGATGCCAGAAGGCAGAGGCAGCAATTCGGTCATGTAACTGACTGTCACGGAACCATGAACAAAACGTACAACAGATAAGTGAAAATAAGAAGGCTTTATTGAAAATCAAGCTGTAAAGCAAAAGTCCAAACGGATGGCGAAACCGAGGCAGAGTCCTTGCGAAGCCAGAGGTCAGGAACCAGGAGGGTAGTCAGACGAAGCCGGGATCAGGAACCAGCAGGGTAGACAGACGAAGCCAGGATCAGGAACCAGCAGGGTAGTCAGACGAAGCCAGAATCAGGAACCAGAAGCAGCAGCAGTCTTAGAAGCATGTGAACACAGGAGGACCAAGCAAGGAACTGAAGCCACAGACCTCCTATATATATATATGAGCTAGGCATCCAGCTCCTCCCAGTGGGAAGGAGGAGCCGCAGAGTGGGAGGCTACAAGAAACCCAGAAACCAAGATGGCCGCCAGCACATGTCAAACGAAGGAGAACAGCAAGAAGGTAAGACCATGACAGTACCTCCCCCTCAAGGGCCCCTCCTCCGCGGAGTAAAGAACGGCTTCTGAGGGAAGCGTGCGTGGAAGGCACGGAGCAAGGCAGGAGCATGGACATCTGCGGAGGGAACCCAGGAACGCTCCTCTGGACCATAACCACGCAATGAACCAAAAACTGCACCCGACCGCGGACCAGGCGTGAGTCCAGGATATTGCTCACCTCATACTCCTCACGATTGCCCACTTGGACCGGACGAGGCCGAGGGACCGAGGAAATGAAACGATTACACACCAGTGGCTTCAACAGGGAGACATGAAACACGTTGGAGATCCGCATGCCAGGAGGAAGCGCAAGGGCATAGGCTACCGGGTTTACCCTGCGAAGCACCCGGAAGGGACCAACAAAGCGAGGCGCCAGCTTGGGAGTGGGCACTCGAAGGTTGAGGTTGCGGGTGGACAACCATACACGGTCTCCGGCCTGGTAGGAAGGAGCAGGCGCTCGTCTGCGATCAGCCTGGAGTCTCTGGCGCTGCGCAGAGACCTCAAGGGACTTCTGGATCTGTACCCAAGAAGCACGTAGGACGGAAAGGTGATCCTCCACAGCCGGAATATCCTGGGGAGAGAATACCTCCGGTAACACGGCAGGTTGGAACCCATAATTGGCCATGAAGGGAGACGTCCCAGAGGAAGAGTTCACCGCCGTGTTCCTGGCAAACTCAGCCCAAGGCAGGAGGTCAACCCAATTGTCTTGGTGATCGGAGACATAGCAACGAAGGAATTGCTCCAAGGCCTGATTGGATCGTTCTGCGGCCCCATTGGACTGAGGGTGGTAGGCCGAGGAGAAGGAGAGATGAATCCCCAACTGGGAGCAAAAGGCGCGCCAGAACCTGGACACAAACTGACTCCCCCGATCCGACACAATCTCCTTGGGCAAACCGTGCAACCGGAAGACCTCCCTGGCAAAAATCGTGGCCAACTCCTGTGCAGAGGGTAACTTCTTGAGAGGAACACAGTGGCACATTTTGGAAAACCGATCCACAATCATGAGAATGACCGTATGGCCTCGGGATGCAGGAAGGTCCACAATGAAATCCATCCCCAGGTGTGACCATGGGCGCTCCCCGGTGGCTATGGGTTGCAGAAGGCCCAACGGAAGGTGCCGAGGGGACTTACTCTGGGCACAAACGGAGCATGCCGCTACATATGCGGCGATGTCGGAACGTAGGGAAGGCCACCAGAACAGACGTGAAACAGCCCAGGACAGCTGATTCTTTCCAGGATGCCCCGCAGTCTTGGAGTTATGGTAGGTTCGAAACAACCGAGTGCGCAACTCCTCAGGCACAAAACATCTGCCGTTGGGTCTCCCAGAGGGAGCACCAGATTGAGCCGCCAAAATCTGCTCACCCAGGGGAGAGGTCAGGCTGGTGCGAATGGCGGCCAGGATCTGATTCGGAGGTATGACCGAAGTCGGAATCGACTCCTCCCTGGACAGGTCGGAGTACTGCCGTGATAAGGCATCCGCCCTGATGTTCTTGGAACCGGGTAGGTAGGAGACCACGTAATTAAAACGTGACAAGAACAGAGCCCATCTGGCCTGACGTGGTGTCAATCTCTTGGCCTCAGAAAGGTAGGTCAGATTCTTGTGGTCCGTCAGGATGAGGACCGGAACCACCGAACCCTCGAGCAAGTGCCTCCATTCTTTAAGGGCCTGCACGATGGCCAATAACTCCCTGTCACCAATCTGATAGTTGCACTCCGCGGAAGACAGTTTCCGGGAGTAAAACCCACAAGGAAGCAGAGGACCCTCTGGTGTTCTACGCTGAGACAGAAGGGCGCCTACTCCCGTCTCAGACGCGTCCACCTCGAGGACAAAGGGCAACCCAGGGTTGGGATGCGACAGAATCGGAGCCGACACAAAGGCAGACTTTAGAGCCTCAAAAGCTCGGATGGCCTCGAGCGGCCAGACCTGGGAATTACTGCCCTTCCTGGTCAGATCCGTGAGAGGCTTGGCCAGCATGGAAAAGTCCCTGATGAACTTCCGATAATAATTGGCGAAGCCCAAAAAGCGCTGCAGGGAGCGAAGACCACTGGGCTGGGGCCACTGTAAGACAGCCGAAACCTTCTCAGGATCCATGGAGAACCCCTCAGCGGAAATTATGTAACCTAAGAAGGTTACCTGGGATCGGTGAAATTCGCATTTCTCAAGCTTACCGAACAGCTTGTTCTCTCGTAACCGTTGCAACACTCGTCTGACATCCAGAATGTGGGTCTCCATGGATTCAGAATATACCAAAATGTCATCCAAATAGACCACCACACACTGCTGCAACAGGTCCCGGAAAACATCGTTGATGAATTCCTGAAAGACTGCGGGCGCATTGCACAACCCAAAGGGCATAACCAAGGATTCATAATGACCGGTCCTGGTGTTAAACGCGGTCTTCCACTCATCGCCCGCCTTGATCCTTACGAGGTTATATGCCGCCCTCAGGTCGAGTTTGGTAAAGACCGTGGCCCCTTTAAGGCGATCGAACAGCTCGGAAATCAAGGGTATCGGGTAAGCGTTCTTGATCGTGATGCGATTGAGACCCCTGTAATCGATGCAAGGCCTCAACTCACCGCCCTTCTTTTTCACAAAGAAAAATCCAGCCCCTGCCGGGGACGAGGATTTGCGAATGTGTCCGCGTGAAAGCGCCTCCTTCGCGTACTCCTCCATGGCCTCATTCTCCGCTACCGACAGTGGATAGACCTTGCCACGAGGAGGAACGGCACCAGGTTGTAACTCGATGGCACAATCGTACGGGCGGTGCGGAGGTAGGGCAACCGCGCGCACCTTATCGAATACATCCCGGTACTCCTCGTATTCAGGAGGCAACAGAGAGTCCGAGGAAGTACACAGCAACTTGACAGGCCCATGGATGCAACTAGCCCCACACTGTGGTGACCACGAGAGGATCTCGGCCGATCTCCAATCGAAAGTCGGATTATGCTTCTGGAGCCAGGGGTACCCCAAGACCACCGAGTAGTGTGGAGACGAAATAACCTGGAAGCAGACCGACTCTCTGTGAACGGCACCAATGGCTATCCCCACTGAAAGGGTCTCATGAGTCACGTGTGGCGGCAGAAGGGGTCTGCCGTCTATCGCCTCAAGAGCCAGTGGAGAACCTCGGGCCTGCAGAGGAATGGAATTGGCGGCAGCGAACACACTATCAATGAACAAACCACCAGCACCAGAGTCCACCAACGCCTGGGTCGTCACTGAGCCCCCGACCCAGGAGAGGACAACAGTGATCAGTGGTTTGTCAACACGGGAAACCGGGGACGAGGAGACTCCACCCAAGATCTGCCCCGACAGGATCTCAGGTGCGAGCGTTTCCCGGACGGTTCGGACATGCCAACCGAGACCACAGTACATGCATCGGCCCTCGCGTCTCCGGAGTACCCTCTCCCCCTCGGACAAGCGAGCAAAGCCCAGCTGCATGGGTTCATCCCCAGCCAAGTCATCCCCAGGAGGCGTGGGAGGAGAGGGAGGCACGGGTGGGACAGCAAAGGTAGGCGCCAATCTGTTAGGAGGCCTCCGCAGACTCTCCTTAAAGGAAGGTCTCTCCCTGAGTCTGGAGTCAATCAAAATCAGGAAAGAAATAAGAGACTCGAGCTCCACTGGTAGGTCCTTAGCTGCAACCTCATCCTTCAAGGCATCCGAGAGACCATGAGAGAAAGCAGCGACCAGAGCCTCATTATTCCAGCCCACCTCTGCTGCCAGGGTACGAAACTCAATGGCGTATTCAGCTACGGATCGTGAACCCTGTCTGATGGACATAAGGAGCTTCGCAGCAGAGGCAGCACGAGCCGGCACATCGAATACCCTCCGAAGAGAAGCAACAAAACCGGAAAACTCGGCAACCACCGGATTGTTGTTCTCCCATAAAGGGCTGGCCCAGGCCAAGGCCTTGTCCGAGAGCAGCGAAATTAACCTCCCCCCGTCCGCGCTACAGCCTATATACGGCTGCAGCGCGGACTCGAATTTTCGGGAGGCCGTTTTTAAACGGCCTCCCAGTGACACGCCCCCAGCGCGCTCCCGCGAGCGCGCTGCGGGGAAAATCTGTGTCGGCCGTGTCCCTTGGACACGGCCGATCACAGATCGTGGTGAATGGCCAATCACAGCGGCCATTCACCACGTGATCTGGCCGTCCAATAAACGATGATCTCATATGTAAACATATGAGATCATCTCTCATCGCCGGCGCTCCTTCCTCACACGGAGCCTGCAGTGTGAGGAAGGAGGGGGAGCCTCACAGCGCCGGGGACACACAGCAATGTAATCAGGGCACCGATCACCAGTGCCCTGATTACTGCAAGGTAAAAAAACAAACACAGTGCCCCCCCATCAGTGCCCACAGTGCCCGCCATCAGTGCCCCCCATCAATGCCCACAATCAGTGCCCATAGTGCTGCTAGTCAGTGCCCATCAGTGCCTGCTCATCTAGGCACTGATGAGCACTGACTGGCAGCACTATGGGCACTGAGTGTGGGCACTGATGGTGCTCCCTATCAGTGCCGCTCATCAGTGCCACCCGTCAGTGTCCAATGCCATCCGCCAGTGCCCATCAGTGCCGCCTCTCAGTGCCCAGCAGTGCCACCTGTCAGTGCCGCCTCTCAGTGCCCAGCAGTGCCGCCTCTCAGTGCCCAGCAGTGCCGCCTATCAGTGCCCAGCAGTGCCGCCTATCAGTGCCCAGCAGTGCCGCCTATCAGTGCTCATCAGTGCCGCCTCTCAGTGCCGCCTCTCAGTGCCGCCTATCAGTGCCGCATATTAGTACCTCCTCATCAGTGCCCATAAGTGCCACCTCATCAGTGCCCATAAGTGCCACCTCATCAGTGCCCATCAGTGCAGCCTATCAGTGCCCATCAGTGCCGCCTCATCAGCGCACATCAGTGAAGGAGAAAAATTTATTTTCAAAATTTACTCGCAGAAAATAAGAAAAACTTTTTTTTTTTTTCAAAATTTTTTGTCTTTATTTTTTTTTGTAAAAAATAAAAAACCCAGAGATGATTAAATACCACCAAAAGAAAGCTCTATTTGTGTGGAAAAAATGATAAAAATTTCAAATGGGTACAGTGTAGCATGACCGCGCAATTGTCATTCAAAGTGTGACAGCGCTGAAAGCTGAAAATTGGCCTGGATGGGAAGGGTGTTTAAGTGCACAGAAGGCAAGTGGTTAAGAAGCCCACCTTTGATCTCTCAGTAGGAAAGGCATGTGGCAGCAACTCGAAATAAATGCCCACCTGGTTAAGGAAACCTCGGCACTGAGTTGGCTCTCCCCCAAAGCGCTGTGGAAGGGGGGCAGAACCGGTCATACCCCGAAACACCGCAGGCGCAACAACAGGTGTCGGGGTAGACTCTGGCGCAACAACCGGAGCGGCAGTAGGAGCGGGCCCAGGAGCGACAACCGACCCATCGGCAGCGGGAGCAAAATGAGCCGTGCGTTCAAGCAGGGTTTGCAACGCCACGGCGAACCGACCCACAGGTGATCCTGCTGATCAAGTCTGGCAACCAGCGTGGGTAGCGAGGATGGCCCTGTACCGTCAGAATTCATGGCTTGGTCCTAATGTCACGGAACCATGAACCAAACGTACAACAACAGATAAGTGAAAATAAGAAGGCTTTATTGAAAATCAAGCTGTAAAGCAAAAGTCCAAACGGATGGCGAAACCGAGGCAGAGTCCTTGCGAAGCCAGAGGTCAGGAACCAGAAGGGTAGTCAGACGAAGCCAGGATCAGGAACCAGCAGGGTAGACAGATGAAGCCAGGATCAGGAACCAGCAGGGTAGTCAGACGAAGCCAGAATCAGGAACCAGAAGCAGCAGTCTTAGAAGCATGTGAACACAGGAGGACCAAGCAAGGAACTGAAGCCACAGACCTCCTATATATATGAGCTAGGCATCCAGCTCCTCCCAGTGGGAAGGAGGAGCCGCAGAGTGGGAGGCTACAAGAAACCCAGAAACCAAGATGGCTGCCAGCACATGTCAAACGAAGGAGAACAGCAAGAAGGTAAGACCATGACACTGACGTGATTGGCTGTCACAGCAGTCACTTGATCGTAAAGCTCCCGATTGTTACATCCCGCTGGTAACTGTGCAGGGAGTGCGAAGTGTGAGCCCTCTCGGCACAGCATTATTTCCATTTTAGTACGCATATATGCGGCCTCTTAGGGTTAAGGCCCACCCGCTGATAGGCTGCATATGTGTACAGATGGCATGAAGAGATCAAACCAACATATATGGATGTCAATTCAAAATTGTATTATGTACAGTGCCTTGCAAAAGTATTCACCCCCTTTCTATTTTTAATGTTTTGTTGCCTTACAACCTGGAATTAACATGGATTGTTTGAGGATTTGCATTATTTATTTATAGAACATGCCCACAACTTTGAAGATTTTTTTTATTATTTATTGTGAAGCAAACAACAAATAGGACAAAATAACAGAAAAAAAGTCAATGTGCATAACTATTCACACCCCAAAAGTCAATACTTTATAGAGCCACCTTTTGCGGCAATCACAGCTCCAAGTCGCTTTGGATAAATCTCTATGAGCTTGCCACATCTTACCACTGGTATATTTGCCCATTCCTTTTTTGCAAAACTGCTCCAGCTCCTTCAAGTTGGATGGTTTGCGCTTGTGAACAGCAATCTCTGACCACAGATTTTCTATTGGATTGAGGTCTGGGCTTTGACTAGGACATTCCAACACATTTACATGTTTCCCCTTAAACCAGTCAGTTTTGCTTTAGCAGTGTGTTTGAGGTCATTGTCCAGTTGGAAGGTGAACCTCCTTCCTAGCCTCAAATCACGCACAGAGTGGTACAGGTTTTGCTCAAGAATATCCCTGTATTTAGCACCATCCATCTTTCCCTGAACTCTGACCAGTTTCCCAGTCCCGGCTGCTGAAAAACATCCCCACAGCATGATGCTGCCACCACCATATTTCACTGTGGGGATGGTGTTCTTTGGTTGATGTGATGTGTTGGGTTTGTGCCAGAAAAGTTCAATTTTAGTCTCATCAGACCAGAGCATCTCCCTCCACACATTTCAGGAGTCTCCCACATGCCTTTTCGCAAACTCAAAATGTACCATTTTGTATTTTTGCCTAAAAGTAATGGCTTTTTTCTGACCAATCTGCCATCAAGCCCAACTCTATGGAGCGTACAGCTTATTGTTCACCTATGTACAGATACTCCAGTCTCTGCTGTGGAACTGTTCAGCTCCTCCAGGGTTACCTTAGGTCTCTGTGCTGGTTCTCTGATTAATG
Organism: Pelophylax lessonae; assembly: GCF_965119305.1. Classification (NCBI taxonomy): domain Eukaryota; kingdom Metazoa; phylum Chordata; class Amphibia; order Anura; family Ranidae; genus Pelophylax; species Pelophylax lessonae. The sequence goes on along the minus strand of NC_138770.1, from coordinate 186,086,599 downwards.
CGATCCTTGCCCGGTCTGTGAGTTTTGGTGGGCGGCCGTCTCTTGGCAGGTTTTCTGTTGTGCCATGTTCTTTCCATTTGGTTATGATAGATTTGATGGTGCTCCTGGGGATCATCAAAGATTTGGATATTTTTTAAAACCTAACCCTGACTTGTACTTAACAACATTGTCCCTTACTTGTTTGGAGAGTTCCTTGGTCTTCATGGCAGTGTTTGATTAATGGTACCTCTTGCTTATGTGTTGCAGCCTCTGGGGACTTTCATAAAAAAGGTGTGTATATGTAATGACAGATCACGTGACAGAGATTGCACACAGGTGGACATCATTTCACTAATTATGTGACTTCTGAGAGTAATTGGTTGCACCAGAGCTTTTTATGGGGGTGAATACATCCGCACATGCCAATTTTCTGTTTCCTAGTTCCAAAAAATTGTTTTATGTATAGATTTTTCCCATTTCACTTCACAAACTTAGACTATTGTGTTCTGATCCATCACATAAAATTCAGATTAACAAAACATTGAACTTAAGGCTGTAATGTAACAAAATAGGTAAAAAGTCAAGGGGGTCAACACTTTTGCAAGGCACTGTATATGCCTTAAAGTAATATACACAGATTGCACCTTCGAAAAATGTTGAGAGTCTGGCAGTGGTATAAGACAGTGGAGAAAAGTAACCCTTCGCTAAATGTGACAGGAGCTGGCCCTTAGTAATTAAATATGTTTTAATACTATGCTATGCATAACCATTTACCCATAATTTTAAAAGTTGCTCTCCCAATTTTCCACCTTGTTTCAGTGTTTCAATTTATAAACAAAGTGCTCCACAACACTCTTCCTGCATTGTACTTCACCCATGCTCGTGCAGAAAACTCTACGAATGGGCGAGAACTCCCTTAGATACGTTGGTTACAAGTGGTTCTAACAAGCGTAATTAACCTCCCAGCAGCAATTATCTCTGTTACTTTATGCTAGCACAAGAGCCGCCTATAGATCTTCAATTGCTTTCCTCCTTTGCAATCTCATTCTTAGAGACCATACAAAAAAACAGAGGGTTCCATAGCATAAAACCTTTTATTTAAAATGTAAATAGCAAAACAAATTGCACTCACAAATTGCACTCACATCAGACTATGTCTTTGTCCCGACACTGTACAAGCACAGTCCTGTGTAGATGCTTGCTCCACCAGCTTCCCTGACTGGTGTGAGTGGGTATCCCTGCAGAGTGATGTCAGTGTGTCTAGATCTGTCCAGCGCAACGTCATCAGAAACAAGCACTGATAACTTTATTATCACTGGAGGTAATGTCTGGTAGATATACAATTCTTTAACAGCACCAATTATTGTAGCTATAGAGATATTTTCTAGCTATTATTTTAGCGCTGTATTAATTTATATAAAGGCCAAATTCACCTTTATTAACATGTTACAACAATAATCAGGGTGTAACATGTAACAGGTTAGTAAAGCACCTGCTCGCACCCAGACCAGATACCCCATTTTGACAGCGGGTGGGGGATGCTCTCCCGTAACAAAAACAGCATGGCTGTGTGGAGCTCCGCCGTGTCATTCATTCACAGTGTCATGTGAATGAACTACAAGTACCATCTTCCACCATGCCAGACAACTCGCAGTTCTCAATGAACTGGGGGGGGGGGGGCGGGCAGGTGAGTGCTCTTGTAGTTTACTGATCTTCCTGGACTTCAAAAACTGCCTGCCTGTACAGACTGTACTGACAGTCTGCAGCCACCTGACATTGCACCCTTGATCTGAAGATCGCAGTACAATGCTCTGCAGGCTTCTAAGAAATAATAAATGCACACTTTTTAACCTGCAAAAAAATGTGCATTTTTTTCATTTATTCTTTAACAGATGTATGGCCAAAGCTCTTTTGGCAATACTTCCCATGTGGGTCACAAGAGTGCCAACTGTTGGCTAATGTCACAGAGTCACTCCAGACTCTAGAGGGATCCTGGCAATATTATTGGGATCCACCCAGGTGCCTTACAGGCAGCTGGCTAAGCCTTCCACCATGCTCCTGCCCCCTCTCCTTCTCGGTACTCTAGTAAGCATTGGAGGGGCAGAGCACAGAGTGGTAACTGACAGTCACCACTCTCTGCTCAGAGCAGACTCGAGAACTGGGCAATCAGCAGTTATGCGATTGCCAAGTTCTTGATCTTAGAGCCGGTGGGACAAATGCTGCAGCAGGTAGGCAAGTTTAATTTTTTTTTAAATTTCCAAGCTTCTCCTTTAATGGCCCTAATAAGTAACCAACAATGGGGAATGTCTTATTGCCGTGCTTGAGTAACTTGATTTTATGTGAGGGCCATCATTTTTCGATTAATATTTTTTTATTTTATACTGCACAAAAGGAAGTAGTTTCTCTTGTTCTATTTTATTAGAAAATGTGGTTGTTTGAGCTATTCTGCAGTCCTTCTGTTGGTGTCTTCCAGGGATAAGAGTCAGATCTGAAAGGGAGGCATTGGACATCATGAAGGAGACTTGGATAGCAAGCCGGCATGTGGAGCTGCTGGAAAAAAACTGAAGAGATTGGGGACTACTCCAGGCTACATGGATTACCAGTAGGACATTAACCCAACAACCTGAGTTATTATAAACTTTTCATAGACTGGAGAGAGCTGCTTAGTATATGGTGTACATCATTGGGGTTCAAGCAACACCTGCATTCTGAAATTGTGTATATACCTCAGGCTGGTTAACAGTTTGTTGTGTCAGTGTCTAACCTTCCTGTAGATTGCAGTATAGCCTGAAGGATTATGACTAACTGTGTTTTTCAATGGACAAGAAGAAAAGTGAACTAACACAGCAAGAAATGTAATCACGTTGAGAATACTACTGAATATACTGATACTTACTGGCTGCCATACTTTGCACTGGTACAATATTTTTTGTATTTCTCGTGTGGTTCGTTCAGCTTCTCTACCATTGCTTTAATCTGTTGTATGGTCTTGAAAGTCTCCACAGAATCATCTATGGTAAAGTGGTATTCACTGTGCTCCTGTGGACCCTGGTATACAGCAATGCTACCGCAAGCCTCTGAAAATGGAAAGAATAACCCAATTCACATGATAACCAAGGCCAAACCTACAGACTGTATTTTGCAGTCTCAACCTTTTCCCTTAACCCCAAACAAGGAAGGTTTAACAAATACAAGGTTTTAGTGCCATCTAGTGAACATGTCACATTCTAGTAAGCAGTATTTAACCCCCAGCGGTTTTTATTTTCTTACATCACAGGACACAAAGCCATAATCATAACATATGGGTTATATAGCCACCTATAGGTGAAGGACACTGGCAACCAATCGGAATTGATGACCCCCTATATAACCCCTTCCATACAGGAAGTACCTCAGTTTTTTCTAAAAGGTGAAGGTCGCTGTGGAGAGGAGCTTCACGTTTGTTGTCATGTTTCAAAGAAGAAAGAACATTATGCTATCATACCGCAATCAAAGATTACTGAATCTAAGGGATTAGCTATCGGATTCATCTAAAACAGGCAATGGACTAAAAAGATGGTACCCAAGCCTCGGAAAGCAGATACGAGGTTTTGCCTGTAACGCTGTCCTTTTAGGCGCTGGACCCTGGGATCCAGACCCTTGGAATACCAAACCCTAAAGGCGCTCCGTGCAGGGTGATCTACAGGTCCAAGGCCGTGGCCCCTCTTTATAGGGGACCCAGTCTTTAAGACCATGCTCACCGTGAAGAGTGAAGATTGGATTCTTGATTATAGCAGTTTCCTGCGGCTGGACTGGTGAGTCCTTTTAAATATTTACACAGCAAACAAAAATCTTAAGAGGTTAAAAATTGTAAATATTTTATGCACGGTTCCCTTTAATAAGATTACAGAGACTTGTGCCAAGTGTATTTCTGCTTCTATTTACATTGTAGCAGGTTTATGCAAAGTATGTTTAAAGCATACTGTTTTCTTACCCTGTGCTGAAAAGTATCAGCTGTGACAAACAGGATTCAGCCTAAACTGCTCTCTCCCACCAGTTGTTTGTTGGTTAGCCCTGGTGCATAAGCGTTTGCATGGTCGCCTCTGCTGGGTTGCGTGATGCCTATTTATGGCGTTCGCCCATTCGCGCGCGGGGGGGAAACTCTGCATTTAAATATAGGCGTTTGCCGCGTTTTGGGAGCGTGTTCTAACGTGATTTGGCATGCACATGGATGCCACACACCGCACATGCATAAAAGGGCACATTCTGCAAGGAACTGTTTCCAACACACTAGCCTTTGTCAGGCTGAAAGGGGACACAGAGCAGCAGCTGGGTTGCGTGAGTTACTGTGGGTGTATGTTACTGCCACTAATAGGACCTGTATTTTTGGTAATCAGTGTTGTGTGCATTAGGCTGTATAAGCTTGGCACAGACCTTGAGTACACTTTAAAGGTAGTACCTCAAGTATTGTCTTGCTATAAAGCAATGTCTGCCCGGAAAAGGGCTGGAGGGAGCACAGTTGGAAAGGGCACTGTGATGCCACCGTCAGGCCCTGAAGGTCCTAGTCGTGCTTCCACTGTGTCTACTCCTCCTGATAAGCAAGAGGCAAATAGCCAATCTGAGCCATTACGGTTGTCAGGCATAGTAGCTACTCCGTGTACTTCTGCCACAGCCTAGGTTACCAAGGACGATTTGCCATTGGCTTTAGCCAGCCTAGAGGGTAGGATTGCTGATATGATTGCAGCACCACATGGAGGAAAGAAGCGCTTTAGATCCCCCTCTCCTGAGCCGCCCCCTGAATGAGTTCAGGATTGGGCAGAGGATGTGAAAGATATAGCTGAAGGTGACGCTATAGAAGGTCAAGTTGAAATCTCCACTTCCGGGGAGTCAGAGTCAGAGGAATCTCTATCAGCCTAGCAATCACAGAGATTGTTTATCCAGTCTCTTGCTGAGATGGTCTGGGCTGAGTTTAAACTCCCGCCCCTAGAGACAGGGGAAACCTTTTTTTCCTCTCTAGGGTTATTGCGCCCTCAGAGTTCTCAGTCATTTCCTACGCATTCACTCTTGGAGCAAGAAGTGTATAACGACTGGGATCATCCGGATAGGATATCCTATGGAGGATACATTTTCTAAGAGATGGAAAATTCCCACTATGGATGCAGCCATTTCTTCTGGCATTAGATCAGCTGAGAGCTCAGAGGTTGATAACCGAGGTTCCAGAAAACGAAAGGTTCAAGGGATTTTACCCAAACCTATTCGTAATCCCCAAACCAAATGGGGATGTGAGACCTATTTTGGATCTCAAGGCGCTGAATCAGTTTCTGAACGTTCGCTCTTTCAGCATGGAATCAATTCCTTCAGTCGTAGCCTCCCTACAGGGTGAGGAATTTCTAGCATCCATAGACATCAAGGATGCATACCTTCATGTGCCTATATTTCAGACCCATCAAAGGTTTCTTTGTTTTGCGATTGGAAACAATAATTTCCAGTTTGTGGCCCCTGCCCTTCGGGTTGGCTACAGCACCAAGAGTGTTCCGAAAGATCCTAGCTCCAGTATTGGCTGTTCTAAGGTCCCGATGCATAATCAATAATATGATATCTGGATGATCTATTACTAATAGATCAATCGGCGGTGGCTCCAAGCCAAAATATCTTTCAGACTGTACATTTTTTGAAACGTCTGGGTTGGATACTGAACTTAGCAAAGTCAGCATTATGGCCAGTCCAGCGTATGGAATACCTGGGGCTTCTTGACGACACGGTGCAGGCAAAGATATTCTTGCCAGCAAGAAGGGTCTCAGACCTAAAGGGTCAGGTTCGGTCTATAGTAAGTAAGATTTCCGTCTATCTGTCTTTGCATGATGTACTGGGGAAGATGGTGTCCACATTCAAGGCAATTCCCTATGCTCAATTACATGCCAGACCCTTGCAGAACAATGTTCTGACTGCGTGGAACGGAAGAATTCAGTCCTTGGAACAGATCATATCTCTGCTACCAAAAGTATGAAAGAGTCTGAATTGGTGGTTGGTGACCAAAAATCTGGAGAAGGGGAAATCCATTCTTCCAGTGACCTGGAAAGTGGTGACTACGGATGCCAGTCTCCCCGGCTGGGGAGCGGTTCTGGAGGAAGCCACTGTCGAGGGAAAATGGTCTTGGGTAGAGAGTCCTCTCCCGATCAATATTTTGGAAATTCGTGCAGTCAGTCAGGCTCTGAAATTCTGGACGCCCAGACTTTGGGATCACCCAGTCAGGGTGCAATCCGACTATGCCACGGCCGTGGCTTATGTCAATGATCAAGGAGGCACAAGGAGTCTATCAGCCCAGAAAGAGGTGGATGTTATCCTGTCCTGGGCAGAGAAGTTTGTGCCATGCCTGTCAGCAGTGTTCATTCCAGGAATAGAGAGCTGGCAGGCAGATTACTTGAGCCGTCAACAGATGTTTCAGCGGGAATGGTCCTTACATCCCGAGATTTTTCAATTGATCTGCCTACGCTGGGGGGGGGGGGGGGGGGGGGTCCCAGACGTAGATCTGCTGGCATCCAGGTTTAACAACAAATTGGAGAAATTTGTTTCCAGGACCAGGGATCCATTCACAGTCAAGAGTGGATGCATTGGTGACTCCTTGGGAGGAGTATTCCCTGATCTATGCCTTTCCCCTGGTACAGCTGATATTCCGTTTGTTGCGCAGGATCCAGCTGGAAGGGAAACCAGTAATTCTGGTAGCTCCAGCTTGGCCGAGGAGGATTTGGTATCCACAAGTCCAGAGGTTGGCAGTGACAAGGCCCTGGGTCCTTCCACTGCGTCCGGACTTGCTCTCTCAAGGTCCGATATTCCACCCTTCTATACAGTCTCTAAATTTGACGGCTTGGCTATTAAGGCTTTAATCTTGGAAGAACAGGGTGTGTCTGGCCCAGCAGTTCATACACTGAAACGCCAGGAAGCCAGTCTCTAGGAATATTTATTACAGGGTCTGGAAATCCTACATTGCCTGGTGTGAAGCCAGGAAATGCCATCCCCGCACATATATTATCAGGAGAATTCTATCCTTTTCTGCAAGCAGGGGTAGATATGAAATTAGCCCTAAGTACAATTAACCACTTTACCGCTGAGTACTGGAATAGTACTGCGGCAAAGTGGCACGATCCCGTCTGACGACGTAGACCTACGTCGCCAGACTCCTCCCCTGTAGGCGGCGCTCATGTTTTCATTCACAGCGGGAGTCGGGCCAGGGGAGGAGCAGCGGCTCTAGTGTCGGGGATCTAGTGTGGAGATCCGCCCGCCTGTGTAAACAGAGCGGGCGGATCTCCTCAGTGACAGGGAGTGACAGATCGGAGTGTTCAGCATAGCTGGACATCCGATCTGTCCCTGTCTCACACAGTCACCTCCCCCCCCCACACGTCAGTAAGCACCAGGCATACATTAACCCCTCCCTCTCCAATAAAATTAACCCCTTCCCTGCCAGTGTAATTTTTACAGTAACAGTGCATATTTATAGCACTGATTACTGCAGTAATGTCACTGGTACCCCCAAAAGTGTCAAAAATGTCAGTCAAGGGTCCGATCTGTCCGCCCCAATGTCGCAGTCCCGCAAAAAAAAAAAAAAATCGCAGATCGCCGCCATTACTCGTTAAAAAAAAAAACACCAAAAATGACAAAAATCTTTCCCTTTGTTAGTAAACGCAATAACTTTTGCGCAAACCAATCAAAATACGCTTATTGCGATTTTTTTTTACCAAACATAGGTAGCAGAAAACAAATTGGCCAAAAATTATAAAAAAAATTGGTTTTTACATCTTTTTTGGGGGGAGTTTCATATAAAAAAATGTTAAAAATATTGTTATTTTTTCAAAATAAACGCTCTTTTTTTGTTTATAGCGCAAAAAGTAAAAATCGCATAGGTGATCAAATACCACCAAAAGAAAGCTTTGTTTGTGGGAAAAAAAGGACGTCAATTTCGTTTGGTTATGACGTCGCACGACCGCGCAATTGTCAGTTAAAGTCGCACAGCGCCGAATCGCAAAAAGTGGCCCAGACGTAAGACAGCAAAATGCTCTAGTGGTAAAGTGGTTAAAGGGCAAATTTCAGCCTTATTGTTTTTTTTCCAGGAACCGATCGCTTCCAATTCGTTGGTTCAAACCTTCGTCTGGGGAATATTGCGTTCGCTTCCACCAGTGAAGCCACCATTGTGTCCTTGGGACTTAAATTTGGTGTTGGTAGTTTTGCAAAAACAGCCTTTTGAACCTCTGGGGCTGGTTCCCTTGGTTGTTTTTTTACCAAGAAACTGGTCTTTTTTGATTGTGATAACTTCGGCTAGAAGAGTATCGGAATTAGCAGCTCTTTCTTTTAAAGATCCATTCTTGATATTTTATCAAGATAGGGTTATTTTACGTCCTCACCCAGATTTTTAGCCGAAGGTAGTGTCCGCCTTTCATTTGAATCAGGACATTATACAACCTTTTTTTCCAGATCCTCACTCAGAGGAGGAAAAACTATTGCATTCCCTTGATGTAATGCATGCACTTTAATTTTATTTACAGGAAACAGCTCAGATTCGTAAGACCGAGAGCTTGTTTGTGCTGCCAGAAGGCTCCAGGAAGGGGTTGGCAGCATCTAAATCTATGATTTCCTGTTGGATTCGCCAGGTTATTACCCAGGCGTATGGTTTAGTAGGAAAGGTTCCAACTTTTCCTGTAAAGGCACATTCTACCAGAGATGTAGGTGCCTCTTGGGCAGATCACCATCAAGCCTTTATGGCTCAGATTTGCAAGGCCGCGACCTGGTCGTCGGTGCATACGTTCACTCATTCCTACAGAGTGGATGTTGGGACCCAGGAGGAGTCTGTTTTTGGCCGCAGTGTACTGCAGGCGACGGTGTAATCCTTCTGCTAAGGGTCAGCTGGCGGTATTTTTTGTGTCCCGTGATGTACGAAAAGAAAAATAGATTTTTAATTAATACCTGTAAAATCCATTTCTTGTGGAGTACATCACGGGACACAGAGGTCCCTCCCCTCTTCTATGGGGTCTTTTACTGCTTGCTACAAAACTGAGTTACTTCCTGTAAGGGAGGGGTTATCTAGGGGGTCATCGATTCTGATTGGTTGCCAGTGTCCTTCACCTATAGGTGGCTATATAACCCATATGTTGTGATTATGGCTCTGTGTCCCGTGATGCACTCCATGAAATGGATTTTACAGGTAAGAATGAATTAAAAATCAGTTTTTTTGTTTTTGTTTCACACGTTCAGTACAATAAAAATGGGATTTTTGACTTAACATAAAATCCATTTCTCGGAGTTCATTGACTGACACTCCTCTCAGGATTCTGAACCATTGGGTTATATTGCCCCCTACAGGAGTAGAACACTAGGCAGAAAAAAAACATGGCTACGTCTATGGGCAGTGCTAGGTGGTATACTCCCCCTCTCTGCTAAAGGTCTTCAGTTTAATAACAAGCAATTTCAGAAGTAATATAACTCCATAGGAGGGTGGGTGCGTGTCTGTCAATGAACTCAGACAAATGGATTTTACGGTAAGTCAACGCCACACACCCAGGATTCTGAACCATTGGGATGTCCCCAAGCAGTTCCAAACATGGGTGGGACAACCAAAAATTCCCAAGGCTGCCACAATAGCCAACCAGGTAACAGGAGCTCAACAAAAAAAACAACTGGAGCCCAACCTAAACAATACACCCCCAAAGAGAAGGGCAACAAAAATAATTAGGGGAATGGAGGACATCAGCTATGAGGAAAGACTACAAGCACTGAACTTATTCTCTCTGGAGAAGAGACGATTGAGGGGGGATATGATATCAATGTACAAATACTGTACTGGCGACCCTAGCATAAGGAACAAACTATTCAGAGAAAGGAGATACAATAAGACACGTGGCCACTCACTAAAACTTGAGGAAAGGCGGTTTAACCTTAAAGTGCGTAAGGGGTTCTTCACTGTAAGAGCGGTAAGGATGTGGAATTCTCTTCCGCAAGCAGTCGTATCAGCGGGGAGCATTGATAGTTTCAAAAAACTATTGGATGGACACCTTAAAGACCACAACATACAGGGGTATACAATGTACGGTTAAAAGCAAACACACACACACATCATAGGTTGAACTGGATGGACTTGTGTCTTTTTTCAGCCTCACTAACTATGTAACTATGTAACTATGTAAGAGGGAACAGACCCTCTAAACAGCAGCCTGCAAAACCTTGCGGTCAAAGGAAGCATTCATAGATGCCAACACATCCACTTTTAAGAATTTAGTGGAAGTGTGCACCGACTACCAGGTGGCCGCCTTACAAATCTGCGCCACTGACACCTGATGACGGAAGGCCCAAGAAGCACTAAGTGCCCAGGTAGAGTGAGCCGTGACAGGGAAAGGAGGAACTTGACCCTGATCGAATAGGCCTGAGTCACCGTCTGTCTGATCCATCTGGAAATGGTCGCAGAAGAGACAGACATCCCTTTTCTTGGCCCATCCATGATCACAAACAGTGAGTCTGACCTCCAAAAAGCTGCCAGATACACCCGAATTGTCCTAACCACATCCAGGGCATGCAACGCAAATTCCTTAGGATGTTTGGGCCTGGGACACAGGGAAGGCAACACAATGTCTTAATTCAAATGGAAATCTGAGACTACCTTCGGAAGAACAACGGACATGGGCGAAGAAACACCTTACCTTTGTGACCACAAAGTAGGGGGTACGACAAGATAATACTGCCAGTTCCGACACCCTGCGAGCAGAGGTGATAGCCACCAAATAAGCCACCAAATAAGCCACCTTCTGGGACAGCGTAAGCAGGGGAATTTCCCAAATATTCTCAAAGGGAGGCTTCTGGAGAACTGAAAGCACCAAGTTCAGATCCCTTGGCGGTAAGGGAGACCGCACCGGTGGAGTCAGATGTTGGACCCCTTGAACAAAAAGGTACGCACCAGAGAGTGTGTGGTCAGGGGTCGCTGAAAGACCGCCAAGGCCGACACCTGGTCCATGATGGTACTCAAGGCCAATTTCTGCTCAACACCCTGTTGAAGGAAGGCCAAAATCCAAGCTACTGAAAAAGAAGAAGGGTGAACACCAATCGACTCAAACCACAAAATGTACGCATTCCACGTACAACGGTGAATCTCCCTATGAGGCAGATATCCTTCAGCAGTGTTGGAATCACCGTTCCAGGCAAACCTCTATCCTTCAGCACCTGGCTTTCAACAGCCAGGCCATCAAACCCAACGACTGTAAAGCAGGATGGAAGATTGGTCCTTGGGACAAGAGATCCTCCCTCAGAGGCAGTCTCCAAGGGACCTCGGAGACCAGGTCAGTGTACCAAGACTGGCGAGGCCAGCCTGGGGGCCACTAGAATGACCAGAACCCCCTTGGCCTCAATTCTACGCAAGAGCTGCAGCAGAAGTTTGAGAGGAGGGAAAGCCTAAATCAGAGCACCTGTGGCGTCCGCCAGAGTATCTCGTGACCCTGCCACAAACCTCAGTACCTTTTTGTTGAGCCGGGACGCCAACAGATCCACCTTGGGAGTGGCCCACCGGAGACATATCTAAAGAAAACACATTTGAATGAACGGACGGCCCCCCTTGGTCCAACTCCTGCTGACTGAGATAGTCCCGTCTGCCAGTTTTCCACTCCTGGAATGTGTACAGCGAAAAAGGGCCAAAAAGAAGGGTTCCACCCACCGGAGAATGCTGGATACTTCCAGGGCTGCCAATACACCCTTTGTTCCTCCCTGGTGATTGACATAAGCCACCGTCGTTGCATTGTTAGACTGAATCCGCACCGTAAGCCCCCAGAGTCGATCCGTCCAGTGATCCAGACACAGCCTGATTGCCCGGAGTTCCAAGACATTTATTGGCAGACCGGACTTTTCAAGTGTCCAAACACCCTGAGCAGAGTTTAGACCCAGGACACCTCCCAACCCAGACAGACTGGAATCCGTGTTGACCACTGTCCAATACAAGGAAAGAAAGGATTTGCCCTGCCGAAGAGCCAAGGACAAAGCCACCAGACCAGAAACCCCCTGATTGCCCGGCTCAGCCGGATCCGATTGTCCAGAGACTTCAGACACTTGTCCAATTTGACCAGGATCTCACTTTGAAGGGACCTCTATGAGCTGTGCAAATTGAACCACCTTGAAGGCATTTACCATCAGGCCCAGCCACCGCATGCAAGTCCAGAGAGATGACCATGTGCTGGACAGCAGGAGAGGAATCGCAGCATGCAACTTCTGGAATTTGTCCAGAGGAAGGAACACTCTGGCCAGAGCTGAATCTAGAGTCAGACCCAAATAATCCAATTTACTGGATGGAATCAGAGCAGACTTCTGGTAATTTAGAAGCAAACCCAACTCCTTCAGGGTCTATACAGTGATCTCCGCGTTGTCCATCAGGGCAGAAGAAGGCTCTGTTTGCAAGAGCAGGTCATTCAGATAGCCCAGTACCGCAATCCCCCGCTGAAGCAGCAACGCCAGAGCCGGTGTTCTGTGAAAAAAACCTACCCGTGAGAAATGCCTACCCTCGTCACTTCCGGTGCACCTACGTCAGCAGAGGGTATGAAATGTTCACGGTAGTGTGTTATACACCGCATCACCACATTAAAATATCTCCGCTGCAATATGAGTCATCTCCGCTCCTATCCCTGTCACTTCCCTCATCTTGGCTACTAAATGTAAAAGCGGATCACGGAGCCGAGATCTCCGTCATTTACATTTCATACACCCGCCGCCGCTTTTACATTTAGTAGCCAAGATCAGGGAAGTGACAGGGATAGGAGCGGAGAGGATTCATATTGCAGCCGAGCTGTTTTAATGTAACCGCCGCTGTGTATCGTTACACACACTGCAGTGAACAATCCATACCCTCCGTGCATGCGCACTTGTCAATTCCTCAGCTGTTCAATGACGTATCCGGGGCTTTGAGCATGCGCACTGCTACATTGCTCAGCTGTTCCTGACAGGAAGTGACGAGGGTAGGCATTTCTCACGGGGTAGGTTATTCTCACGGAACACCGGGTCCAACATTTTTGTGAAGACTCGAGGAGCAGAGGCGAGATAAAAGGGTAATTCCACAAATGGATAATGTTGTTCTTATACAGCAAAGAGGAGGAAGCTCTGGTGTTGGGCACATATTGGAATGTGCAGGTAAGCATTCTTGATATTAATAGAAGCAGAAAAATCCCCCTGATGTAGGGATGCCACCACCGTGGGAATGGACTCCATTCTGAATTTCTGTACCCGCATAAAGAAGTTCATGGCCTTGTAAATTCAGAATCTGACATACCTTGCCCTCTCTCTTTGGGACTGTGAACAGGTTTGAATAAAAACTCTGAAACCGTACTGAGGCCTGAACCGGGACAATCACACCCTGAAACAGCAGGGCTTGTACCACCCCCAAAGAAAGCTTGCAATCGGTCTGGGGACAGACGCACATTGGAAGGGAAGAACCTATCAGAAGGATAAGAACAAAATTCAATCTTGTAGCTGAACAGTATCCCTTCAAAGACCCATTTGTCATTCACCAAAGAGGTCCCCCCAGGCATGGATGAGTGTGCACCTTCATGCTGAGGGAGCCTTGTCCATGGGTCTAGAGAATCCCGCTTTCAGCTTGCCAGGGCCGCTTGGAACCTCCCGAGGAGGACTTGAAAGGTTTTGAACCCTTTGTCATTTGATTCTGAAAGATGAAAAACTTCCTGTGAGCCGAAAAAGACGGGCCACGTCTGCGACAAGGTTCCTTACCCTTTCCAGCCTGTGAGACTCTTAATGATGACATCCAGGGTACCCCCAAACAGGCGATCATCCTGAAAAGATAAATCAGCTTTTTTAGAGGTCTGGTAGGCAGATTGACACTTAAGCCACAATACGCGCCAATGCCGAAAGTCCGCTTACAGAGCAGGAGAGCCGCATACAAAGAGGCATCACAGATAAACTGCAGCCCCTGGACCAACTGGTCCACCAGTTCAGCAAAGGTAGCTGCTCACCCTCTAGGTCACAGCGCAAAAGTTTAGCCCACTCCGTCAGTTAACACCAGGGCGATGGAGAACATATTGCACGCCACAGCCTCTGTTTTTCTGTCAGCCGGATCTTTAAAGGCTGGCGATTCCTCAACCGGAATCATGGTTGCCTTATTCAACCTGGAAACCGGGTAGCCCACTTTTTAAGGAGGAACCCCTCAGAGGGGTACCTCATCGCAAAGCGTTTAGGAACCACAAAGGGACGTTTTGGACTCTCCCACTCTTTTGCAACAAATGTGTCAAAATAGGAGGGATAAGGAAACACTTTTGCCACGTGAGACGGCTTGTGAGAGCCAAAAGGAGACAGTCACCTCCGCAGTTTCAGCTGCATCCTCCATTTTTACATTTTCACGCAGATACAATCAGTGTGTCCACCAGCACCTTCTCGTGCGCAGCTACAGGTGTGGAGGAATTATCCTCACTAGCCGATAATTCAGGGAGTGTGGCCGCAGACCCCGCAGGGTGGGCCCTGTCCGTGGTGGCTGAGTTCAATTCAGGATCTGAGGAGACAGATGAGGCAGGGGAAGGTGGGGGGGGGGGGGTGCTTTTTGCTAGCCCACCGCCCAAAAGCCACCTCCACCCGGGACACAAAGGATTCCAGGACCGCCGTCAGTGCATCAAATGATGGTTGGGACCCTGAGGGACCTGCAGCCTCAGAGGGGGTTAGTTGGGGAAAAATGCTCCAAAAACTCCACCATTAAAAAGGGGTACCCCCACAAACAGTGTCTAGCACTGCAAAAGGACACCCACCACGCTGGTAGCACCACTAGGTCGCCAGCAAACAGAGCACCCCACAACATGCAGCAGAGAGAGGGAGGAATCCCACCAGGACTCACCACCCTACCCGAGTAGCACAGACTGCACTTGTTCCACATGCGGCATCCAAGAGAAAGACCCAGTAGTCAGTATCAGAGGAAAAGGAGGTGCACCCACAGCAGAGATCACCGCCAAGAGGCTCCTCTGTAATGGCCCGCCGCTCTGTAGCTTGCCGGACCAATGAAAAATGGACGCCAGACTACACAAACATGGCCGCTGGCCATTGAAAAACACCAGGCTTCAACAAAATTGGATTTTTGACTTACCGTAAAATCCTTTTCTCTTAAGCTCATTGACAGACACAGTCCTCTTTGATTAATATCAGTAGGGTTATACTGCCCCCTACAGGAGTAGGACACTAGGCAGGAAAAACGTTCTGGCCACACCTTAGGGGCAATCCCCGAGGGTATATCCTCTCTCTCCCTGCTACAGGATGTCAGTTATGTCACAAAGCAGTGTCAGAGAATTTAACCACTTTGCCACTGAGTACCGTAGTACTACTGCAGCAAAGTGGCTCGTTATCGTCTGACGACGTAGACCTACGTCGTCAGACACTACCCCTTGTGGGCGGCGCGTGAGGCTCGCTCCCGCTGTATTCAGTCACAGCGGGAGTCGGGCCAGGGGAGGAGCAGCGGCGATCGCGCGCTGCTCTGCCCCGATCGTCGGGGATCTAGTGTGGAGATCCGCCCGCCTGTGTAAACACAAGCGGGCGGATCTCCCAAGTGACAGGGAGTGACAGATCGGAGTGTTCAGCTTAGCTGGACATCCGATCTGTCCCTGGCTCACACAGTCACCTCCCCCCCAACACGTCAGTAAGCACCAGGCATACATTAACCCCTCCCTCTCCAATAAAATTAACCCCTTCCCTGCCAGTGTCATTTTTACAGTAACAGTGCATATATATAGCACTGATTACTGCAGTAATGTCACTGGTACCCCCAAAAGTGTCAAAAATGTCAGTCAAGGGTCTGATCTGTCCGCCGCAATGTCGCAGTCCCGCAAAAAAAAAAAAAAAAAAAAAAAAAAAAAAAAAAAAAAAAAAAAAATCGCAGATCGCCGCCATTACGCGTTAAAAAAAAAAACACCAAAAATGACAGAAATCTTTCCCTTTGTTAGTAAATGCAATAACTTTTGCGCACACCAATCAAAATACGCTTATTGTGAATTTTTTTTACCAAACACATGTAGCAGAAAACAAATTGGCCAAAAATTTAAAAAAATTTTGATTTTTACATTTTTTTGGGGGGGAATTTCATATAAAAAAAATGTGAAAAATATTGTTGTTTTTTCAAAATTTACGCTCTTTTTTTGTTTATAGCGCAAAAAGTAAAAATTGCACAGGTGATCAAATACTACCAAAAGAAAGCTCTGTTTGTGGGGAAAAAAAGGACGTAAATTTCGTTTGGGTATGGCGTCGCACGACCACACAATTGTCAGTTAAATTTTCACAGCGCCGAATCGCAAAAAGTGGCTCAGACGTAAGACAGCAAAATGCTCTAGTGGTAAAGTGGTTAACCCAACCCAACTCAAAAATAGAGGGGCGGGTACTGTGTCTGTCAATGAGCTTAAGAGAAAAGGATTTTACGGTAAGTCAAAAATCCAATTTTCTCTGTCGCTCATTGACAGACGCAGTCCTATTTGATTAATATCAGTAGGGACGTCCCACAAATGAGGGGTGGGATAACGGAAATCAAATTCCAATCCAGAAGGCCCAACCGGTGCCAACCAGAAGTCTTAAAGGCTCATCGGACAAAAGGATGAGACTCAACTGAAAACCCAACAGAAAAAAACCCTCGAGGTAGACCAACGGTCTCCTCAAACAGCGGCCTGCAGAACCTTGCGGCCAAAAGAGGCATCCGCCGATGCCAGCACATCAACCTTATAAAATTTTGTAAAGGTATGAACCGACGACCAGGTAGCCGCCTTGCAAACCTGAACCACTGACGCCTGATGGCGGAAGGCCCAGGAAGCACTAAGCGCCCGAGTGGAGTGCGCCTTAACAGGGAACGGGGGAACCCATCCCTTAATAGAATAAGCCTGTACCACCGTCTGTCTGATCCATCTAGAGATAGTCGCGGCAGACGCAGGCAACCCCTTTCTAGGGCCATCCGTGATCACAAAAAGTGAATCCGTCTTACGGAAAGATTCCGTAGTAGTCAAGTACACAGGGAAGGTAGCACAATATCCTCATTTAGATGAAAATCTGAAACCACCTTAGGAAGGAAGGATGGATTCGGACGAAGAACCACCTTATCCCTATGAACCACCAGATATGGGGAACGACAGGACAATGCGGCCAGTTCTGACACCCTGCGTGCAGAAGTGATAGCCACCAAAAAGGCCACCTTCTGGGATAAAGTAAGCAAGGGAATCTCCCTAATATTTTCAAAGGGAGGTTTCGGAAGAACCGACAACACCAAATTAAGATCCCAGGGCGGCAAGGGCGCGCGCACCGGCGGAGCCAGGTGCCGCACCCCCTGGATGAAATTCCGCACAAGGGAATAAGTAGCCAGAGGCCTCTGAAAGAAGATTGCTAACGCTGAAACCTGACCCTTGATAGTGCTCAAGGACAGTTTCTGCTCAACCCCCTGTTGCAGAAAAGCCAATATTCGGGCCACAGAGTAAGAACGTGGAGGAAACCCAAGGGATTCACACCACGCGATATAAGACTTCCATGTGCAATGATAGACTTTTCTGGAAGTCGCTTTCCTCGCTTTAATCAGAGTAGGAATAACTGAAGCTGACAACCCCTTGTCCTTCAGCACCTGGGTCTCAACAGCCAGGCCGTTAAAGCCAGCGATCGTAAAGCTGGATGGAAGATCGGTCCCTGAGACAGCAGATCCTCCCTGAGAGGAAATCGCCAAGGAACGTCCGCGACCAGCCTGACCAGGTCGGCGTACCAGGCCCGACGAGGCCAGTCCAGGGCTACCAGGATAACTGGAATTCCCTCCACCTCTATCCTGCGAAGAAGTTTCGGCAGCAACTTGAGAGGAGGGAAGGCATACAGTAGCCGATACTGCCCCCACGGGGCGACCAGCGCGTCTGCGGCGTCCGCTAGAGGATCGCGGGAGCGAGCTACAAACCTCCGCACCTTCCTGTTGAGCCGAGATGCCAACAGATCCACATCCGGGGTGCCCCAACGAAGGCACAATTGGTGAAATACCTCTGGATGAAGAGACCGTTCCCCTTGATCCAGAATCTGACGGCTGAGAAAATCTGCCTGCCAATTTTCCACCCCCAGAATGAATACCGCGGAGAGGGCTGGAACAAATCGTTCTGCCCAACGAAGGATGCCGGCCACTTCTACGGCCGCGAGGACACTCTTGGTGCCCCCCTGGTGATTGACGTAAGCCACTGCCGTGGCATTGTCCGACTGGATCCGCACCGGGCTGCCCCGGAGCTGCTCGGTCCAGTGAATCAGACAAAGTCTGATCGCTCTCAGTTACAATACATTTATCGGTAACCTGGATTCTTCCAGGGACCAGAGCCCCTGAGCAGATCGTCTGCCGAGAACCCCACCCGGATAGACTGGCATCCGTGGTGACAATCGTCCAATAGATTGGAAGAAATGACTTCCCCCCTGACTGAGCATTGGTGACCGAAGCCACCAAACCAGGGATTCCCTGGTCCGTTCGCTCAGCCGGATCCGATTGTCCAGGGAATCGGGATTCCGGTTCCATTTGAGAAGAATCTCCTTTTGGAGAATCCGGGTATGAGACTGGGCAAACGGTACTGCCTCGAAGGAGGCCACCATCAGTCCCAGAACCCTCATGCAAGTCCGCAATAACTGAGTCGCCGACTGAATCTTCCGGAGTTTCTCCGCCGGGAAAAACACTTTTGCCAAGGATGTATCCAAAGTTAGGCCCAGATAGTTCAGTCTCCTGGTGGGGACCAGGGATGATTTCTGCCGGTTCACCAGCCACCCGAACTCTTCCAAAGAGATCATCGTGATCTCCAAGTTTAGCAACAGAGCCTGCGGAGACTCCGCACGGAGTAGAAAATGGTCTAGGTAGCCTAGAACCGATATGCCTTGCTGTCGCAACAGCGCCAAAACCTTTGTGAATACCCGGGGAGCAGAGGCGAGACCAAAGGGTAACGCCGCAAACTGATAATGGTTCTCTCCCACGGAAAAGCGAAGGAAACGCTGATGTCCTGCATAAATGGGAATGTGAAGATAGGCATCCTTGATGTCTATGGATGCCAGAAAATCCCCCTGATGCAGGGAGGCCACTACTGTGCGAATGGACTCCATCTTGAATTTTTGCACCCGGACAAAATGATTGAGTGCTCTCAAGTCCAGAATTGGACGCACCTTGCCCTCTTTTCTGGGTATTGTGAATAGGTTCGAATAGAACCCTTGAAAACGTTCTGTCCAAGGAACGTGGACCACCACTCCTTGTTGCATCAAATCCGTCACTGCCCCCCCCGCAAAGCTTCTAAGCGATCAGGGGATAGTCGGATATTGGAAGGGAAGAACCGCACCGGTGGAAGTGATCGAAATTCGATCTTGTATCCCGACCGTATGACCTCTTGAACCCATTTGTCTGGAATCCTGGAGAGCCATGGGTCCGGAAACCGGTGAAGATGTCCCCCCACCCCAGATATGGGTGGGGGCGCACCTTCAGGCTGTATTGGTCTTATCTTCAGGTCTGGCAGAGCCGGGCCTTTGTTTACCCGACCAGCGCCCTTTGAAACCCCCTGGGGGGGCTTTGGAGGACTTCGCCTTATCGCCCGCCCCAGAGGAGCGAAAAAACTTTTTATGAGCGGAAAAGGAAGGTCCCCGTCTGCGACGCGGTGCTTTCCCCTTAGTAGTCTGTGGAAAAAAGGTGCTCTTGCCACCAGTGATACCCTTGATGATCTCATCCAAGGTGGCACCAAACAGGCGATCCCCTTGAAAGGGGAGATTAGTCAGAGCTTTCTTGGAAGCTTGATCCGCCGACCAGCACTTTAACCACAGCATACGCCGAAGGACCACCGCCGAGATCGATACGCGCCCCATTAATGGAGCGGCGTCACAGACAAACTGTAGCACTTGTACCATCTGCTCAAGCAAGTCCGATACTGCCGGGGGGAGACTTCTCCCCTCCAGATCTCGGCGTAACAACTTGGTCCACTCTGTCAATGTTTGTGCAACCAGAGCAATGGTGAACACTGGCCTTAAGGCTGACCCTATCAGGGAAAATATCTAGCGGGATATAGATTCTGCTTTACGGTCCACCGGATCCCGAAAAGATGGAGCGTCCTCCACCGGGATAACAGTAGCTTTATTTAATCTGGAAATCGGTGAATCCACCGACGGTGGTACCGTCCATTTATTAAGGAGGGATTCTTCAAACTGATAGCGTCTAGCAATCCGTTTGGAAATACCAGGGGCTCGTTTTGGACGGACCCATTCTTCCTTAATTATATCTTGAAAACATTTGGGCAAAGGAAACCTTTGCCATCTTGGTAGGCTTGCGAGTACCAAAAGCAATTTCAGTATCAACTGCTTCCGTAGGTATAAGCTCAAATCTTAAGGTTTCCCGCACAGACACAATCAGTGCATCTACCAGCGCTTCATCTTGCGCTATAGCGGAGGCAGAAATGTCTTCCTCGCTATCCGAGTATATGGGATACGAGGCACTAGCCCCAGAAGAGGGACCTGCAGCCGCCGCGACAGGCTCAGAATCTGTATCTGAAGTGTCAGACGAAATAGGGGTAGGCGGGGGTCGCTTTTTCGCCCCCCCGTCCCTGACAGGCCACCTCCACCCGGGATACAAAAGACTCCAAAACCGCTGACAATGCATCAATAGTAAGTGGAGAACTGGAGGGTCCTGCGGCCACCTCGAGGGGATCAGGTGGGGATACATGTGTGTCAGGGTCCATGATAAACCCAGGAACACCTGTCAGCAAACAAAGATTGCAAAAGAAAAAACTTTTTTTTTTTGTATGTAATCTCCCAGCGCAACAGCGCCCCTCAGTGCCACCTGCTTCGGACCCCCACAGAGAGAGAGAGAGAGAGAGAGAGAGAGAGACAGACCCCAAGGGCTCACCACCTGATGCACAGAAGCTTCTACCGAACTGCTCTCAGCGCTGTCCTTACAGAACAGGAAGTCTTGTGGATCGATTTACCCGGGTAAAGGAGGCGGCTCCGCCCCTTTACACACCTTCCGGCACTCCCACCACTACTCCTCGAGGTAGCTGGGTGTATCCAAGATGGCCACCGCCATACAGGAGACATTAGGCTACGCCAAAATGGCGGCCCGCGGAATGATGGCGGCTCCGTGCGGCCCGTGGAAGGATGGCGGTCCGTGCAGCTGCATCGCTTAATAGAGGACTCCCGTGCGATAGGTAGGTGCCTGATAGTATCAACTTTACTTGCAGTGACAGACTCCTATAGATTGTCAGCTCCCAAACCAAGTCTCCTGGAGTGGTATACCTTATTCACCAACTCACACTAGCAAGGGGGAGATATGTGAAGTGTGTTACAGGATAGAGGGGAACCCCGGATCATGAGGGTCCGACCATCCACAGAGGGGCCCGCATCTATTCCCAAAACCCAACAGGGGGAGAGGGGGAACATTCTACTCACCATACCGGAACAGGTGGGCACCCACTCCTAATAGAACCCCTCTCCACCGAGGTGGGGGGGGCTGTCGACCAATATGGACGCCGCGACTCAGTTTCCTGACTGGTCGTAGGCGACCTGGCGAGACGTTTAACTCGCGGGCCCAGTCCCCATCCAGTGGGACTATGTTGCGGCCGACCCAGCGCGGAGCTAGGGCCTGTACGCGCTCGTAGGCTGGCTGGGGTGACCACTGGATCTCAACATCCAGCCCGTCGCCCAGCTCCAGCATAATTGCTTGAAGATCTCACAGGAACAAAAACTGGAGAGAAAAAAGCTAACTAAAAAGATTTATCTAAAAAAGCTTGCCAGGACCAGAGATCCCAGCAAGGAACTTAGGTCCTTACTCCTGACTAGGCAGAAAAAAACTGACATCCTGTAGCAGGGAGAGAGAGGATATACCCTCGGGGACTGCCCCTAAGGTGTGGCCAGAACGTTTTTCCTGCCTAGTGTCCTACTCCTGTAGGGGGCGGTATAACCCTACTGATATTAATCAAAGAGGACTGCGTCTGTCAATGAGCGACAGAGAAAATGGCTGTTGTGGGGCTCCACGAGGCTTCCAGGGACCTAGAAGGGATCCCTGGAGCCCAGGCAGCAAGCACAAGGGAAGGGGGGAACCGGGCACAGGGCCCTCATAGCAGGTAGTGTCCCCCCTCCCTCAACCGATAGCCCAGTCGCCGGCGGTGCAACCCCCCCTTCTTTCCTGCCCCCACCACCATTACATTACATACACCAGCCCCAGACACATCCCAGGCCACCACACTACCCCAGATGGGGATGGGGGGCTAGATGACCCTCAGAAACTACCAATATTCAGGGGGGTCTGATGGGAAGGACGGGAACCCACGGGTCTGACCGTCCCAGGGAGGAGCCTGCATCCACCCCAAAAAACTCCAGGGGGAGAGGAGGGACAGCTATTCACCACACCAGGAATCAGGTGGGCACCACTTCAGACAGAACCTCCTCGCCATCGAAATGGGGGGCTGTCAGTCAAGAGGAATGCAGCAACTTAAGCCGAGACCCGGTCGTATGTGACCTCGTGAGGCGTTTAACTCGCAAGCCAGCCCCTGTCCAGTGGGGACGGCGCGCGCGCCAGACTGGGGTGACCACTGCATCTAGATTATTCAGCCCGTCGCCCAGTTCAGCAGCTGATTGTAGATCTCGCAGGAAAAAAAACAAACAAACACAGGAGAAAAAAAGCCATTTAAAAAGGAATATTAATTGCCAGGACCAGGGATCCTGGCAGGGAACTAGGTCCTTACTGCTGACTAGGCAGAAAAAAACTGAAGACCTTTAGCAGAGAGGGGGGGGGAGGGGGGGGGGCGGGGGGGGAGTATACCACCTAGGACTTTTTTTCTGCCCAGTGTCCTACTCCTGTAGGAGGCAATATAACCCAATGGTTCAGGATCCTAGAAAGCTGTGTCTGTCAATCAATGAAAGCGAAATACACATTCCCAGTAAACTATAAAAATGCTTACCCCATCAGAAACCAAATGGAACGGGAGTAACCATTCACAAGATAAGGCGATACCCACGCAGTGTGGAAGGTAAAAAAGAAAAACTTTATTCAAGAATTGAAGAATAACAACACATAGTCACACGTATCTGCAAACACAATCACAAGACATGACAAACATAATTAAAGAGCATCCCAATGACAGTGCAGGTGGATAAATGCAGGGGATATGTAACTCACAGCTGTAAAATAAATATCAGAACTCCCACTATGCTGTAAAAACCACAATAGCAATATAGTAGTTGGCATGAATTGCATGACTTGAAGTCAACTTGAAACGTGAGTTGAGAACAACTGTAATGAGTATATCACACTTCAAGAAGTTAGATTCTGATGTTGCAGGTGTGGATCACTCTTCAAAGTACTATATTTCTGATAAGGCAGCATGAGCTGATCCAATTAATCAGCATAGTAAGAGGGCACACCTGAAAAAAACATTTGCTGGTGTAAATACAAAGTCCATCCAAAAGGAAATCCTAAGGCCCCTTTCACACAGGCGGACCGTTCAGATCCGCCTGCCGTTTTTTTTTGGCGGATCTGAACGGTCCCCCCATGCATCTCTATGGGGGATCGGATGTCAGCGGAGACATGTCCGCTGACATCCGATCCGTCAAATCTGGACGGATGGAAACCCTATTTTCCATCCGTCCAACGGATCGGATGAGAACGGACCGACTGTCCGTTCCCATCCGATTTCCCCCATAGAGATGCATGGGGAACTGACAGCTGTGTCTCCGCACACAGCACGGAGACACAGCTGTCATCCTCCTGCTCAGCGGGGGATCGGCGGCTCGATCCCCCGCTGAAAAAAACTGAATCCGTCCGGATAGTGTGAAAGGGGCCTTATACTAACTATAGGTGAATGGAAAAACCGTATATTCCACTGACGATCAAGGAGTATAATAAACTGAAATTCAAACACACATCCACCTTGGATAGACGATTCAATGCAAATATCAGAACTCCCACTATGCTGTGAAGCACAATAGCAATGTAAAAGTTGACATAAATTGCATGATTTGGAAGTAAACTTGAAACGAGAGTTGGGAACCACAATAGTAAGTAAGTATATCATATTTCAAAAAGTCAGATTCAATGTTGCAGGAGTCGCTCTTCAGAGTGCTATATTTCTGATAAGGCTATATGAGCTGATCCAGTTAGTCAGCATTGTAAGAGGACACACCTGATGAAACATTTGCTGGTGTAAATACAAAGTCCATCCACTGCTATACTCACAGCACTTTATATCGGATAAAGGAGAAGCTAGCTCATGGGATCACCCTCTTCAGCCTCATCTCCCCTTGCTAACACAGATTCTTCATATGGACACTCTGAAACTGGATCCTAACTTCACCAGCCTGGTTACGATCAACTCTGGAATTTTATATTGGGAACACAAGTAACTAAAAGCAGTGAGTATTACACTCCCCTCATTTGGGTGATATAGCATTATCCTGCTTAGTTTGAACTTTCATTCATTATACTCCTTGATTGGAAAACCTGTCATCAGTGGAATAACAGAATTTTTGTAAGAACTTCCCGTAAAATTATTTTCTCTGAGTCCTCTGACAGTCGCCGCCCACTCATACAGTCTTCACTTATGGGTATTGTCCTTATCCATAGGGGTAAACTAGGCAAAAGATTTTTGTTAAAATCATACATAAAAGCATTTGCATGTACACACCCACAGGGGGCTGTCACTCTGGACCATAGCCTCATGCTAGCAGCATTCCCAACTCAGTGTGGTAGCAAGCAGTATATAGATCCAACAACCCCAAAAGAGGGGCGGGGGGCGGCGACTGTTAGAGGACTCAGAGAAAATAATTTTAGGGTAAGTTCTTACAAAAATTCTGTTTTCTCTTACGTCCTCTGACAGACGCCGCCCACTCATACAGTCTTCACTTATGGGACGTGTCAAAGCAGTGTAGACTTGAGGGGTGGGAAACGCGACCGCCACAAAAGGTAACACAACCCAGGTCAGAGAAAAGATGCTTATCTTCAAGATAAAGGCAAAACACTGGGTAATAGGAAGCTCACCATGAGCCAACAAAACTCAGGAAAGCAAAAAAACCAAGGGGTGAATCCCCCGACAAGAGAGGACAGACGCAAAACTGTCACGTCCCCCTAAAGCACAGCTGCACTCAGAACTTTGCGTCCAAAGGAGGCATCGGCTGATGCCAAAACATCAAGTTTGTAAAAACTTTGTAAAGGTATGCACAGATGACCAAGTCGTTGGTTAGCACACCTGGGACACCGACGCCTGATGGCGAAAAGCCCAAGACGCACTCACCGCCCTGGTAGAGTGTGCCGTGACAGGGAAAGGCGGAAGCTGTTCCCTAAGCGAATAGGCCTGTCCGATCCATTTAGAATTGGTTGCCACAGAAGCAGCCGTACCCTTCCGAGGACCCTCAGGAAGGACAAAGAAAGAATCCGACTTTCTGAAGGATTCAGTAAACGACAGACCCTGATCGCCCAGACAACATCCAAGGAATGCAAGGCAAACTCCTTAGGGTGCTTAGGCTTCGCACACAGCGAAGGCAAAACAATATCGTCAGTGAGATGGAAATCAGAAACCACCTTCGGCAGGAAGGATTGAAGAGGTCGCAAGACCACCTTGTCCTAATGGACAACCAGGTAGGGAGAGCGGCAGGACAAGGCCGCCAACTCAGACACTTTGCGAGCAGATGTGATAGCCACTAAAAAGGCAACTTTACGTGACAGAGCCAGCAGAGAAATCTCCCGGATATTTTCAGAGGGAGGACGTCGTAAAAACGGCCAGGACCAGATTCAAGCCCCAAGGAGCTAATGGCGCCCTCCTAGGGGGAGCCAGATGATGCACACCTTGAACAAAAGCGCGGATCAAGGAATTTGACGCCAGAGGGCGCTGGAAAAGAATAGTCAGCGCGGATATCTGACCCTTAATAGTGGTCAGCGCCAAACGCTCATCCACACCAGATTGCAGGAATGCTAACACCCTCGCCACCGAAAAGGAGCGAGGATGAAAACCCTGAGAGATTCACACCAGGCAAAGTAAGCCTTCCAGGTACGATAAGAAATCTTACCAGACGAGGCCTTCCTAGCATTGAGGAGGGTAGGAATGACCGCTGACGAGAGACCTCGATCTCTCAAGACCTGGCTTATAACAGCCACGCCGTCAAAGCCAGCGACTGTAAAGCCGGATGGAAGATCGGCCCCTGCAACAGCAGATCAGCTCGTAAGGGGAGCCGCCAAGGAGGCTCGACGACCAGTTGCATTACGTCCGCGTACCAGGACCGGCGCGGCCAGTCTGGAGCCACTAGGATCACCAGCTTTGGTTCCGATGCCAACCTGCGAAGGAACCGGGACAACAATTGAATCGGAGGAAAGGTAAAGATCAGACGATACTGAATCCACGACACCACCAGCGCGCCCGAGGCGTCTGCCGGAGGATCGCGAGTTCTGGCCACGAACCTTTCCACCTCGTTGTTGAGACGAGACACGAACAGATCCACATCCGGGGATCCCCATTGTGCACACAGCATCTGAAACACCTCCGGGTGTAGGGACCATTCCCCTTGGTCCAGGGTCTGGCGGCTCAGATAGTCGGCTTGCCAGTTCTCCACACCCGGAATGTGAACTGCCGAAAGTGCCATGACCCGCGTCTCGGCTCATGACAGAATCTCGGCCTCCTGGTGCCCCCTTGGTGTTTGATGTACGCCACCGCAGTAGCATTGTCCATCTGCACACGCACAGGGCGGTCCTGCAGACGACCCGACCAATGCAACAAACATAGTTTGATCGCTCTCAGTACCTTTCCAAGGAATGAGGATATCTGTCCCACCAGGCCAGAATCTTTGCATGCAGAGATCGCATGTGGAATTGTGCAAATGGCATCGCCTCAAAGGCTGACACCATCAACCCCAGGTCCCGCATGCAGGACCTGAGTGATGAGGAACGTTGTCCCTAAGGGACCTGACCTCGCTCTGTAGAGTCCGGAGTTATACCTCCGGTAGGAAGTATTTTGCTTGAGCAAAGTCCTGAACCATCCCCAGGTAGGGGAACCGGACAGAAGAGGACAACGTCGACTTCTGGAAGTTGATGGTCCACCCAAACTCCTGGAGCATCTGAACCATGGTAGCCAGATGGCGTACCAAGGTCGCACTGGAACTCGACCTTAACAGGAAATCGTCCAGATATCCCAGGATTGCAATCCCCTGTGCCCGCAACAGGGCCAGGACAGGAGCCAAGACTTTGGTAAACACCCTTGGAGCTGAAGCAAGACCGAAAGGCAACGCCACGAACGGATAGTGCTCCTCCGCAATCGCGAATCGGAGGTACCTCCGATGATCCTCGTAAATGGGGATGTGTAAATACGCATCCTTGAGGTCGATGGATGCCAGGAAACCTCCCGGACTCAGAGAGGCCACCACCAATCGAATAGATTCCATTTGGAATTTCATAACTCGCACAAAGCGGTTCAGAAACTTTAAGTCCAGAATCGGACGTAATGTGCCCTCCTTTACGGGCACCGTGAACAGATTTGAGTAAAAACCCCGACATCTGTCCCGATGAGGCACCGAGACAATCACCCCCTGGGCGAGCAGATCCTGCACCGCCCGATGGAGATCGAGGAGACGATCCGGGGTTAAATAAAGATTTGAGGGGAAGAATCTGTCTGTCGGGCGTGATCGAAATTCGATCTTGTACCCTGATCGGGTGAGTTCCTGAACCCACCTGTCCGGAACCTTGGACAGTCAAGGTGCGGGAAACAGCGCAGACGCCCCCCCCCAACCCCTGAAGCCCCTGGGCGAGCAGATCCTGCACCGCCCGATGGAGATCGAGGAGACGATCCGGGGTTAAATCAAGATTTGAGGGGAAGAATCTGTCTGTTGGGCGTGATCGAAATTCGATCTTGTACGCTGATCGGGTGAGTTCCTGAACCCACCTGTCCGGAA
The DNA here is from genome assembly GCF_965119305.1 of Pelophylax lessonae. Lineage (NCBI taxonomy): Eukaryota > Metazoa > Chordata > Amphibia > Anura > Ranidae > Pelophylax > Pelophylax lessonae. The sequence goes on along the minus strand of NC_138770.1, from coordinate 186,058,756 downwards.
CCTTGGACAGCCAAGGTGTGGGAAACAGAGCAGACGTCCCCCCACCCCTGAAGCGGGTGAGGGCGCCCCTTCAGGCGGGGGCGGACTGGGACGGTGTGTTAGGGCGGGCGGCTTTCGGCTTGCCCGCCCAGGGCTTCTTCAGACCACTCGGGCCCTTGAAGGGTTTGCCGTTGTCTTGTGCCCTAAAGGCACGAAAGGACCCCTGGTTTTAAAGGAAGTGCCCTGCTTACCGCGGAAAACTTTTTTTTTCCGGCCATTTGGGGTAGAAGAGTCACCCCCTTAACCAACACATCCAGGGATATTCCAAAAAGTCTTTTCCCCGCATAAGGGATGTCAGACACCGTCTTTTTGGGAGACTGGTCAGCCGACCAGCTTTTTAACCACACGAGACATGTGCACCGCGCATGCAGACAAACGTTGAGACCAGAGGGGCCCCATCCAAGGCCGTGTCACACAGGTATAGAACCGCTTGATAACCCGGTCTATCATGGCCATCGTAGCAGGGGGAGCAGAATCCTCCTGCATGGTGCGTTGAATAACTTTAAGCCACTCCAGCACAGCCTGAGAGACCAGAACTGAAGCGAACACGGGTTTCAGCAAGGAACCCGCCACCATATAGCAGTGGCGGGTAATAGACTCCACCCTTCTGTCCGCCGGGTCCCTAAACACCGGAGAATCCTCCGTGGGCATTAGAGTGGCCTTATTCAACCTGGACACAGTGTGGTCCCCTTAGGGGCCACAGGACCGCCGCGCGAATCCGTGGGAGACGCGAAGGGATAACGGTACTCAAACCGCCTAGGTAACACAAAGTTGCGCTTAGATTGCGTCCTTGTTTATTCACCGTTGCATGAAATGCGGCGTAACAGTAAAAAACCTGAACCGATTTCTGGGTTCTGCGGGTCCCAAAGGATGACCGTGTACCCTGCTGGTGGGGCTCATCCTCCAAATGCAGTGTTTAATTGACAGAACTAATGAGCGCAGTCATAGCAGCGCGATTTCTGGCAGCCCTGGCGGGGGAAACTCCCCCCTCCTCCACTTCCCCCTCCCCCTCCGACTGAGACCCCTCAGGGGTACACTGTCAGTGACAACCATATCAGAATCTGAATCAGAAGAAGGTGAAGGTCTGGACCTTTTTCTAAAAGACCTTTCAGACCTCAGCAGATCCACCTTTAATGATAAAGCCGCAAGTGCAGCGCTAAGGGAGCTCTGCTCAGAGAACCCAGGCGTACCTGAATCCTCCACCAGAGCTGGGGGGGGGAATTAGCTGTCCTGGGAATTTGGAAAGCGCTGGCCCTTTAAGTAGGAACTGATGAGGATCGCACCGCGAGGTACCACAGCAGAAATGAAATTGTCACAAGCAAACCGGAAAGTGACTGCCAGCACGAAAAAATGACCCAAGAAAGGCTAAAAGACCCCCAGAAGTGCATACATACAACCTCCACGCTTTGCTGGAACGATCTGCGGTCTGAGGAAAGGAAATGATGTCATCAGCTAGAGGACACAGACTAAGGGAAAATGGCTGCCCATGTAATGTAATGGGGAGGCTTCGGGAAAATGGCCGCCGAGCCCATGTTTTGGAAGGACCTTGCCACATCCAAGATGGCACCGGAAAGGCACGAAATTGCTGCAGGGAGGAGCGCAGAGCCCATAATGAAGCTGAATAGCGCGCCCACACTAAAAATGGCGGCCCCGTGATTTTTCCGAGCGGGCCGCACGCACATGTCTGGCACCCTCAAAAATTACACAAAAGGGACACATAGGGGAGAGGGACCCCCCCGCGACCCCCCCACAGTGCGGCAGAACCGCAATAGTGCCCACAGGGACAGGGAGAGACCGGGAAGGACACTGACAGACATGAGGGGAATAATACAGACATCACAGGCAGACTGTCATCCCCAACACAGAGGACCCACAGACATCCCCCACATAGAGGGGTTACTCACTGACCAGCGATAGCGTGGGTGCCGCCGTGAGACGGGAAGCCTCCCACCCTGGGTGGGGGTACCGTCAGCCAACAGGACGCTAACTACACGCGGCGTAACGCAGTAGAGCCATCCTAGCGAAGTAGCCACATTCGCGGGCATTTGTCCCTGAGGACAGGGACAGGTCGTTTGCGAGGCCTGGGCGTACGCATAGCCTGCTAAATGCTCGATGGCAGGCTGGGATTCCATAAGGTTCTCTGTCCTGACACACCAGGACAACCAGTCCGATTCCCAGTTCCGCAATGCTGTAGTCTTCTGAGTCTGACTAACTAAGCACAGGAACAAATAAAATTCTATCATGAGAAAGAGAAAAACACTTTTTCAAAAATAAAATGAAATAAGAAAAGTAGAGAGGCTGAGACCGCAGCCCCAGCCAGGGAAAGCCGGTCTACCCCTTATCTAGGCAAAAGACAAACTGAGTTGGGAATGCTGCTAGCATGAGGGTATGGTCCAGAGTGACAGCCCCCTGTGGGTGTATACATGCAAATGCTTTTATGTATGATTTTAACAAAAATCTTTTGCCTAGTTTACCCCTATGGATAAGGACAATACCCATAAGTGAAGACTGTATGAGTGGGCGGCGACTGTCAGAGGACGTAAGAGAAATACTGTTTTTCCATTTCACCTGTAGTCCGTCTCAGAATCTCCTTTTGGATGGACTTTGTATTTACACCAGCAAATGTTTCATCAGGTGTGTCCTCTTACAATGCTGACTAACTGGATCAGCTCATATAGCCTCATCAGAAATATAGCACTCTGAAGAGCGACTCACACCTGCAACATGGAATCTGACTTTTTGAAATACGATATATTTACTATTGTGGTTCCCAACTCACGTTTCAAGTTGACTTCAAGTCATGCAAATTATGCCAACTTTTACATTGCTATTGTGCTTCACAGCATAGTGGGAGGTCTGATATTTGCATTGAATCGTCTATCCAAGGTGGATGTGTGCTTGAATTTCCATTTATTATACTCCTTGATTGGAATACCTGTCATCAGTGGAATATACTATTTTTCCATTAACCTATAGTTAGTCTTAGGATTTCCTTTTGGATGGACTTTGTATTTACACCAGCAAATGTTTTATCAGGTGTGTCCTCTTACTATGCTGATTAATTGGATCAGCTCATGCTGCCTTATCGGAAATATAGCACTTTGAAGAGTGATCCACACCTGCAACATCAGAATCTAACTTCTTGAAGTGTGATATACTTATTACAGTTGTTCTCAACTCACGTTTCAAGTTGACTTCAAGTCATGCAATTCATGCCAACTACTATATTGCTATTGTGGTTTTTACAGCATAGTGGGAGTTCTGATATTTGTTTATTTCACAAGCTGTGAGTGACATATCCCCTGCATTTATCCACCTGCACTGTCATCGGGATGCTCTTTTAATTATGTTTATGTCATGTCTTGTTATTGTGTTTGCAGATACGTGTGACTATGTATTATTCTTCAATTTTTGAATAAAGTTTCTTTTTTACCTTCCACACTGCGTGGGTATCGCCTTATCTTGTGAATGGTTACTCCCATTCTATTTGGTTTCTGATGGTTCTACCCCCATAGGTTCCCCACACCCCCTCTGGGGTGAATCGGTGAAGGATTACCCCCCATCAACCAGTTTTGTGACTGGGACGTTTTTAAAAATGCTTACCCCAGCAGAGTTTACAATTTTCAGTACTGTTGTCTCCTGCTCTTAGTGGCGCTTCCCTGAACATCCAGTCATCATAAGAGAATATTAACAGTAGACAGTGCAGTCTCCAGCCAGTTTGCTAGCTTGGAAAGGGGGGACGTTAGAATCAGGGGAGTGCCTTACTACCCTACAGGACTGTGTATTTCTATTGATGCACACAGTACAGTACAAGGAAAGGAGAGTTCCAGTTCCTGCATGCAAGGGTGGCTCCATAGGACACTGCAAGTGAAAGAAGCCCCCCTGAATTGGGAAGCCTGGGGCATTGGGCATGGCACCAGCTTAAACTAAAGTAAGGATTTAAGGATGAAAAAGTTGCATACACCATAAATTACAAAATCAGCTGCTCAAAGGGCCTAAAAAAAAAAATCTGGCTTATCTACAAACTGCAGGATCAGCAAATGTGGTATATTGAAAGTGAGGAACTAAAAAGGGCCAACAGGACTACATACCCGATGGTGGGCCTCATTTTTTAGGTGTCTATGAACTGTCTGCTTTGCACAAAACTACTCAAGGAAAACTAATTTGAAAAAAGACAGATGAATAAATGGACTTTGGCTACAAGGATAATCAATTTCAGATATCTTGGTCTGATATACAGAACAAAACTAGAGAAAAAAAGTGGTGGGGTTGTCCATAGGTGGACTCATTTTGAAACAAGGAATGTTGTTTTTATGGACAACACTTTTTCAATTTTTCTTTGCTACAATTTTCATAAAGTCTTAAAAACTAATGCATCACGTTTCATGAAACACAATATGCAGTGCTGCCACTGAAGACCTTCCTCTCAAACTCTCAAATGTTAGCTGCCATGCTGATCCATTGAATTTGATACTTTGAGCCACTGACCCAGCACAAGCATGAAGTCAAGAATCCTAGTCGCCACACTCAATCTATGTCAATGACCATTTTGTTAGCTGGCATAGTACATCAAATCAAGTAAAAAAAAAATAAATACAGAAGTAGCAGCACCTCTCTGTATTTATTTACAGTCAGGAAAGATTTGGCCATTTCACCCCAGAAAACGCAGGCAACGCTCATTAGGTTTATTTAAAAGAGAAGGGATTAAAAAAAAAAAAAATTATACTCACCTAGGTGGATGCAGCATTTGTGCCCCGCCGGGTCTGCAGTGAGTGATCAAACGCCGCTACTCGCTCAGTTCTCCCCCGGCACTCTGAACAGTCATAACTGCCAGTCAGCAGCTCTCTGCTCTCCTCTCCAGCGCTTACTCAAGTGTTGAGCTGTGGAGAGGGTGGGAGGGGCTGGCTCAGGCTCTCAGCCGATTGATGAGAGGTCAAGCCAGTTGCCGGCCCAGGTACCTGGGTGTATCCCAACCATACGGTTGGAATCTTTCCTGAGCTTGGACCGGCTGTGTGATGTCAGCTGACAGCGGGCTTTAGCCCAAATCACAGGAGTGCAGAATGATCTGCACTCCGGTGATCCATAGGATTAGTATGGCCAAACAAAACTTTAGCCATACTTCTCCTTTAAAGCTGAACTCCAGGTTTGTCCAGCTTGGACCAATATAATTATGCAATTAAGATCATACCTGGAGTTTAGCTTTAACTAAACTTGATGGATTAGGGATAGAATTTGAAACACTTGAACCAATTACCGTATTGAATGGAGTACACTGCACTACAGTTGAAAAGAAATTACCAAAGTTGCCTTCACATGCTCCGAGGCAGTGAAAGGTCACGTTATATTTAACTACCAAAAAATTGTTGGGCCACACAATGTTTAATATGTTGTTCCCCACAGCTGACCTGGAAGTTTAGCAGGTGTGCCAAACAAATGTATCTCGACACTTTTGGCCATACATGCAAAAGATTCTTCTGCCAGGATTCAAAACCCAAGTTGAGTCACCTAAAAACATGTAACTGCTATCTCTTGTGTATGGATAACAGAAGGATTTGGCATGTTAACTTTAAAAAAGTGTTCAATGAAACGTAAAGGGATATATCTGTACATGTTATCATGCCCTATAGTAGTAATCTTGGCATAACGCTTAATAATGACTGATGAGCAACCAATCTACCACACCATGTGACTAGCATATGGACAAACAAGCCCACAATATATCATTGTTTGAACTCATAATGGAATTACCCTCCATCTTCTGTAGTTTAGGCATGCTCCTGTTGAATAGGGAATATATCCTCTCACATTCGCGGTCTCCATCTATATCCAATGCTACGTCAGCTGGAACATTTCTGTTAAAATGAAGATCAGAGCAAGGGATTAAATTAGTACATGACATACTGTACCAAACACAGAACACTCTGATACACAGTTACAGGGACACCAATTCCCATGTCATGGATGAGATAGAAGCCAGACACTTCTTGCAGACAGCTTCAACTTTATCGGGCTCTAGACACAATTGCAGAGAACTTAACAGTGCACAATGTATAGCTTTAAAGGAGATTTACACTTTAAAGTGAACCATTCCTCTAAATATTTCCATATAGTAAAATAAGCCTTACCCACATCCTCTCCAACATAAGCGGTTTCCCAATATAACTTATATTTCTGAAAGTTAGTGACATTCTGTCCTTTCAGAAGGATGAAATTCTGCAGGAAGGTAGTATCCAAATTATGTAATTCCGCGGAAGGTTACTCACACAGCAAAGCAATCAACCCATGAGGGTCATGGTTCAAGGGGAAGTGCATTCCCAAGTGTACACACATACAGTGCATCCGGAAAGTATTCACAGCGCTTCAGTTTTTCCACATTTTTTTGTTACTGCCTTTTTCCAAAATGGATAAAATTCATTATTTTCCTCAAAATTCTACAAACATTATCCCATAATGACAACATGAAAGAAGTTTGTTTGAAATATTTAAAAAATGTATTAAAAAAAAAAATATTACATGTACCTAAGTGTTTACAGCCTTTGCTCAATATCCTGTGGAAGCACCTTTGGCACCAAATACAGCTTCAGGTCTTTTTGAGTATGATGCTACAAGCTTGGAACACCTATTTTTGGGCAGTTTCTATCCTTTGCAGGACCTCTCACGTTCCATCAGGATGGATGGGGAGTGTCGGTGCACAGCCATTTTCAGATCTCTCAACCGAGTTCAAGGCTGGGCAACTCAATGACATTCACAGAGTTGTCCTGTAGCTACACCTTTGTTATCTTCGCTGTGTACTTAGGGTCATTGTCCTGTAGGAAGATTAACTTTCGCTCCAGTTTAAGGTCCAAAGCGCTCTAGAGCAGGTTTTCATCAAGGATGTCTCTGTACATTGCTGCATTCATCTTTCCCTCAATCCCGACTAGTCTCTCAGTTCCTGCCGCTGAAAAACATCCCCACAGCATGATGCTGCCACCCCAATGCTTCACTGTAGGGATGGTATTGGCCAAGTGATGAGCGTCAGGGCCGGCCTTAGGTGATCAGGCGCCCTGTGCGAGCTAATCCCGTGGCGCCCCCCCGCACGCATTTTCTTGCAACTTTTTTGCACTTTGACTTTTCTTTTTTATGATCACTAATAACCTTAGCCCCCCTTACATCAGAGACCCCCCCACACAGAGCCCCCTCCACACAGAGCCCCCCGTCACATCAGAGACCCCCCCACATCAGAGACCCCCCACACAAAGCCCCCCCCACACAGAGCCCCCCGTCACATCAGAGACCCCACACACAGAGCCCCCCTCACATCAGAGACCCTCAACACAAAGCCCCCCTCACATCAGAGACCCCCCACACAAAGCCCCCTTACATCAGACCCCCCCCTCCCCACGGAGCCCCCCACATCAGAGAGCCCCTGCACATCAGAGACCTCCCACACAAAGCCCCCCTAACATCAGAGACCCCCTACACACACACACAAAACCCCCCCTAACATCAGAGACCCCCTACACACACACACTCAAAGCCCCCCTAACATCAGAGACCCCCTTACACACACAAAGCCCCCTAACATCAGAGACCCCCTACACACACACACAAAGCCCCCCTAACATCAGAGACCCCCTACACACACACAAAGCCCCCCTAACATCAGAGACCCCCTACACACACACACAAAGCCCCCCTAACATCAGAGACCCCCTACACACACACAAAGCCCCCCTAACATCAGAGACCCCCTAGGCCGCAGTCGCCGCTCACCTCCCGCTGTGCGGCCTGAATCGCCTGATCCTTTGCGAGCTGTGATGGCCGCACGGCGCCCTTGTTGCCCATGGCGCCCTGTGCGGCCGCACAGCTCGCACACCCCAAAGGCCGGCCCTGATGAGCGTTGCCTGGTTTCCTCCAGACATGACGCTTGCCATTCAGGCCAAAGAGTTCAATTTTTGTTTCATCAGACCAGAGAATTTTGTTTCTCATGGTCAGAGTCCTTCAGGTGCCTTTTGGCAAAGTTCAGGCAGGCTGTCATGTGCCTTTTACTAAGGAGTAGCTTCCATCTGCCACTCTACCATACAGGCATGAATGAGGGAGTTCTGCAGAGGTGGTTGTTTTTCTGGACGATTCTCCTCTCTCAACAGAGAAACACTGGAGGTCTGTCAGAGTCACCATCGGGTCCTTGGTCACCTCCCTGACTAAGGCCCTTCTCCTCTGATCGCTGTTTGGGCGGGCAGCAAGCTCTAGGAAGAGTCCTGGTGGTTCCAAACTGGACGGAAGATGGAGGCCACTTTGCTCATTGGGACCTTCAATTTCTGTACCATTCCCCAGATCTGTGCCTTGATACAATCCTGTCTCAAAGGTCTACAGACAAGTCCTTGGACTTCACGGCTTGGTTTGTGCTCATGGCAAAGGCTGTGAATACTTATGTACATGTCACGTGATTTTTTTTTCCTTTTTTATTTTTATTATATTTGCAAAGATTTCAAACAAACATCTTTCACCTTGTCATTATGGGTTATTGTTTGTAGTATTTTGAGGAAAATAATTAATTTAATCCACTTTGGAATAAGGCTGTTACATAACAAAACGTGGAAAAGGTGAAGCACTGTGAATACTTCCGGATGCACTGTATATATGTACAGAAACCCCAAACTATCCCCACCACATGAACAAATAGCCACACAATGTACACTGTATTTGGCAATGTACACTAAACTTTGGTTAAACATGCTGAAAGGGGCCTATGCACGGCTATCTGTGCTGACCATGTTCTAGTTCATTCAGCAGATTTGAAACAGCAGTTAAGGAGACTGATGAATGCTCAGCTTGGCAACAGCTGCTGAGATAGGAAAGGAGGCCCAAGGACATGTTCCAGAGTCATGCTGAGCACATGGGATGTGGTCAGGCATATACTCACTAAACGATTTATTAGAAACACCAGTATACTTGCTTATTCATGCAATTATCTAATCAGTCATTCATATGGGAGCAGCCCAACTTCAACTCAATTTCATAAAATCCTGCAGCTACAGGTCAAGATTTCAGTTTATATTTACATCAAACCAGAGGAGTAATTAGAACCTTCGGGGCCCTGGTGAAAGAAACCATGAAGCCCCCCTCCTTTGAAAAAGTATGACTTTTATACATTTTTTTTTCACTATATAAAACATTTCTATTTCGGATTTCAACTTACTGTAACCAACAGTGGTGGGGTGGGATAGTAATGAAATCAGTGGCAGTGATGGTGGTGGGATAGCGATGACGCCAGTGGTGGCGGGATAGGGATGAGAACAGCAGCAGTGGTGGTGGAACAGGGATGAGATCTGCAGCAGTGGTGGTGGGGGGGAGGATAGGGATGAGATCAGTGGCAGAGGAGGTGTGGGGGGGTAGTGATGAGATCAGTAGCAGTGGTGGGGATGGAACAAGATGAGATCAGTGACCATGGTGGTGGACAGGGATGAGATCAGTGGCAGCACTGGTGGGATAAGCATGAGAGCAGCGGCAGTGTTGGTGGGGGGAAGATAGAGATGAGATCAGAGGCAGTGGTGGTGTGGGGGGTAGTGATGAGATCAGTAGCAGTGGTGGGGATGGATAGAGAGGAGATCAGCGGCAGTGGTGGTGGGGGTGTAGGGATGAGATCAGCGGCAGTGGTGGTGGTGGGGGGTAGAGATGAAATCAGTGGCAGTGGTGGTGGATAGGGATGAGTTTAGTGGCACTGGTGGGGGGATAGGGATAAGATCAGTGGCAGTGGTGGTGGAGGGAGGAAAGGGGATAAGATCAGGGGCAGTGGAGGGAGGAAAGGGGATGAGATCAGTGGCAGTGGAGGGAGGAAAGGGGATGAGATCAGCGGCAGTGGAGGGAGGAAAGGGGATGAGATCAGCGGCAGTGGTGGTAGGAATAGGGATGAGATCAGCGGCAGTGGAGGGAGGAATAGGGATGGGATCAGCAGCAGTGGTGGTGGGGGGAGGGATAGGGATGAGATTAATGGCAGTGGTGGTGGGGGGGAGGGATAGGGATGAGATCCATGGCAGCAGTGGTAGAGGGAGAGATGATGGGATTTTTGACTTACCGTAAACCCATTTCTCTGATGTTTTTTGAGGGAAACAGCTCCTGATATTGTTAACCATTGGGATATACTGCCCCCTACAGAGATGTATAGTAACGAAGTAGAACTACTTAAGTATTGTACTTAAGTACCGAAATGCGGTATCTGTACTTTCCTAGAGTAGAATTTTTTTCTCCTACTTCTACTTTTACTTCACTACATTTTTTCGATGATTTCGATACTTCTACTCAAGTATTTTTTTTTTGTGCTGCATAGTTACTCGTTACTTTTAAAAAAAATTACCACTGCCAGAACAGTAGATGGCAGGTTGCATAAAGCTCAAAAAAATGTGTATAATGTCATTTGTAAATCAGCGCATACGAAAATAAAGGCTGTGTATAATAAAAGCTGCTATACCAAATCTTTCCAATAAAAAGAAAATATGAAACAAACAAATAAATGGTGCTACAGCGCTTAAAGTGCATCAAGAAACTACTAACAAACACAGGTTAATCATTTGAATAAATCATTTGAAATAATAAAAACAATATGATGTTCAAACTTTTGACTTATTTCTTTAATAACTACATAACACAGTACTTGTACTTCTACTTTCAGTACTTGAGTAGAAATTTTTTTTCAAAACTACTGGTACTTTTTACTTTTAGTACTTAAGTAGCAAATTTTTTGAAAAAACTACTTGCAATACTTAAGTAAAAAAAATGTTGAATACTTTAGTACTTCTACTTAAGTAACTTTTTCTGCGAGCACTTCCACTTCTACTCAAGTAATTTTTTGATCGAGCACTTGTACTTTTACTCAAGTAGAAATTTCGAGTACTTTATACAAGTCTGCCCCTACAGGAGTAGGACACTAGGCAGAAAAAAATCGGATTTTTGTAAGATCTTACCGTAAAATCCTTTTCTCTTAGCTCATTGACAGACGTAGTCTTCTTGATTCACAAGAACTGGGTTATGTTGTCTCCGCAGGAGCAGGACTAGGCAGAAAGAAAAAACGTTCTGGCTCCACCTTAGGGGCAGTCCCTGAGGGTATATCCTCCCTCTCTCTGCTACAAGGCATCAGTTCTGTCACAAAGCAGCAACAGAGAATTTAACCCAACCCAACTCAATGATAGAGGGGCGGGTACTACGTCTGTCAATGAGCTAAGAGAAAAGGATTTTACGGTAAGATCTTACAAAAATCCGATTTTCTCTGTCGCTCATTGACAGACGTAGTCTTCTTGATTCACAAGAACTGGGACATCCAGAAGCAGTGCCACAAATGAGGGGTGGGATTGACCGAAATCAAAATCCAATCTAGAAGGCCCAACCGGTGCCAAACTAGAAGTTTTAAAGGCTCATTATAAACAAAGAATGAGACTCAAATGAAAATTTCCAACGGAAAAAAACCCTCGAGGCAGACCACTGGTCTCCTCAAATGGCGGCCTGCAAAACCTTGCGGCCAAACGAGGCATCAGACGATGCCATTACATCAACTTTATAATGTTTTGTAAAGGTATGCACCGACGACCAGGTAGCCGCCTTGCACACCTGGACCACTGACGCCTGATGGCGAAAGGCCCATGACGCACTAAGTGCCCGAGTGGAGTGCGCCTTAACACGGAACGGGGGCTCCCGACCTTTAATAGAATAAGCCTGTACCACCGTCTGTCTGATCCATTTGGAAATAGTCGCGGCAGATGCAGGCAACCCCTTTTTGGGTCCATCCGGGATCACAAAAAGTGAATCCGTCTTGCGAAACGAGTCTGTCGTTTTCAAGTATACCCTGATCGCCCGGACCACATCCAAGGAGTGTAAAGCAAACTCCCGAGGATGACTGGGCTTAGGACACAGGGATGGTAATACAATTTCTTCATTCAGATGAAATTCTGAAACCACTTTTGGTAGGAAGGATGGATTCGGACGAAGAACCACCTTATCTCTATGAACCACCAGATATGGGGAACGACAAGATAAAGCGGCCAGTTCTGACACCCTGCGTGCAGAAGTGATAGCCACCAAGAAGGCCACCTTCTGGGACAACGTAGGTAGAGGAATCTCCCTAATATCTTCAAAGGGAGGTTTCTGAAGAACCGACAATACTAAATTAAGATCCCAGGGTGGTAACGGCGCGCGCACTGGCGGAGCCAGATGTCGCACCCCCTGGATGAAATTCCGCACCAAGGAATGAGTAGCCAAAGGCTTCTGAAAGAAGATAGCTAATGCTGAGACCTGACCCTTGATAGTGCTCAAGGCGAGTTTCTGCTCAACCCCTTGTTGCAGAAAAGCGAATATTCGGCTAACCGAATAAGACCGTGGACGGAACCCCAGAGGTTCACACCATGCAATGTAGGACTTCCATGTACGATGATAAATCTTTCTGGAAGTCGCTTTCCTTGCTTTAACTAGAGTAGGAATAACTGAAGCTGACAATCCCTTGTCCTTCAGCACCTGGGTCTCAATAGCCAGGCCGTTAAAGCCAGCGATCGTAAAGCAGGATGGAAGATCGGTCCCTGAGACAGTAGGTCCTCCCTGAGAGGAAGTCTCCACGGGACGTCCGCCACCAGTCTGACCACGTCGGCGTACCAAGCTCGGCGAGGCCAGTCCGGAGCTACCAGGATTACTGGAATTCCTTCCTCCTCTATCCTGCGAAGAAGTCTTGGCAGTAACCCGAGAGGAGGGAAGGCATACATTAGCTGGTATTGCCCCCACGGGGCGATCAGTGCGTCTGCGGTCTCTGCTAGAGGATCGCGGGAGCGAGCCACGAATCTCTGTACTTTCCTGTTGAATCGTGATGCCAACAGATCCACATCCGGGGTGCCCCACCGTAGGCACAACTGGTGGAAAACTTCTGGATGGAGGGACCATTCCCCTTGATCCAGAGTCTGACGGCTGAGATAATCTGCCTGCCAATTCTCCACCCCCGGAATGAACACCGCAGAGATAGCTGGAACAAATCGTTCCGCCCAGCGAAGAATGCAAGCCACTTCTTTGGCCGCTCGGACACTCTTGGTGCCCCCCTGGTGATTGACATAAGCCACGGCCGTGGCGTTGTCCGACTGGATCCGAACCGGCTGCCCTGGAGCTGCTCGGTCCAGTGAATCAGACAAAGTTTGATCGCTCTCAGTTCCAATACATTTATCGGCAACCTGGATTCTTCCAGGGACCAAAGTCCCTGGACAGATAACTGACCGAGAATTCCTCCCCATCCGGATAGACTGGCATCCGTGGTCACTATCGTCCAATATATTGGCAGAAATGACTTTCCCTGGCTGAGCATCGGAGACCGAAGCCACCAGACCAGAGACTCTCTGGTCTGTTTGCTCAATCGGATCTGATTGTCCAGGGATTCCGGATTCCGATTCCATCTGAGAAGAATCTCTTGCTGAAGAATTCGGGTATGGGACTGGGCAAATGGGACTGCTTCGAAGGAAGCCACCATCAATCCCAGAACCCTCATGCAAGTTCGAAGAGAAGACCAGCTGTTGGATAGTAACAACTGGACTGCTGATTGAATCTTCCGGAGTTTCCCTACCGGAAGGAAAACTCTTGACCTGACTGTGTCTAGAATTAGACCCAGATATTCGAGCCTCTGGGTGGGAACCAGAAATGACTTTTGCTGGTTCACCAGCCACCCGAATTCCTGTAAAGAAATTATAATAATTTCTATGTTTTGTAGCAGGGTCTGAGGAGACTCTGCATGAAGCAGGAGATCGTCTAGGTAACCTAGAATCGATATGCCTCTTTGGCGCAGTAGTGCCAACATTGGGGCCAACACCTTCGTGAAGACCCGAGGAGCCGTGGCGAGACCGAAAGGTAACGCCACAAACTGATAGTGGTTCTCTTCTACGGAAAAGCGTAGAAACCGCTGATGTCCTGCGAAAATGGGAATGTGAAGATAGGCGTTCTTGATGTCTATGGACGCTAGGACATCCCCTGGATGCAGGAAGGCTGCTACTGTGCGAATGGATTCCATCTTGAATTTCCTTATGTTGAGAAAGGAATTGAGTGCCCTTAAGTCCAGAATTGGACGCACTTTGCCCTCTTTCCTGGGTATTGTAAATAGGTTTGAATAAAACCCTTGAAAACGTTCTGTCCAAGGAACGTGGACTACCACTCCTTGTTGTAGTAAATCCGTGACTGCTCTCCGCAGATCTTCTAAACGATCCGGGGATAGTCGTATATTGGAAGGGAAGAATCGCGCCGGTGGGAGAGATCGAAACTCGATCTTGTACCCTGACCTTATGACTTCGCAAACCCACTTGTCCGGGATTTTGGAAAGCCATGGATCCGGGAACCGGCGAAGACGTCCCCCCACCCCAATTATGGGTGGGGGCGCACCTTCAGGCTTTGGATGATTTATCTTCAGGTCTGGAGGGGGCGGGCTTTTGCTTGCCCGACCAACGTCCCCTGAAGCCTCCTGAAGGAGCTTTGGAGGACTTAATTTTTTCACCCGCGGGACGAAAAAACTTTTTGTGAGCAGAGAAAGAAGGCCCTCGTCTTTGACGAGTTCCTTTACCCTTAACATTTTGCGGTAAAAAGGTGCTCTTTCCACCCGTGAGATCCTTAATGATCTCATCTAAGTTGGCTCCAAATAGACGCTCTCCTAAAATGGGGATATTAGCTAATGCTTTTTTGGAACCTTGGTCGGCTAACCAACCTTTTAGCCACAGTGTACGCCTGAGAACCACTGCTGAAACTGATGCTCGCGCCAATAATGGAGTGGCGTCTAACGCCGCATCACACACAAACTGTAACCCCTGTATCATTTGTTCCAACAAATCTGATACCGCCTGAGGGACCTCTTCTAAGTCCCGGCGTAACCACTTGGTCCATTCAGTTACAGTCTGCGAAACCAGACCAATAGCAATTATTGGTCTGAAAGCTGATCCAATCAAGGAAAACATGGTGCGAGACATAGCTTCTATCTTGCGATCCACTGGATCTTTAAAAGACGGAGCGTCTTCTAAAGGAATAACCATGGCTTTATTCAATCTAGCAATTGGTGAATCCACCACAGGTGGTTCTGTCCATTTCTTAATGAGGGTTTCCTCAAACGGATAACGCCTGTTAATGCGTTTAGAAATAGCAGAGGTGCGTTTTGGCAGACTCCATTCTTCTTTGATTGGATTGCCAAAACATTTGGGCAATGGAAAAACCTTCGCCACTTTCATTCGTTTTTTAGTCCCAAAAGGGATTTCAGTTTCAGCTATTTCCGACGGAATACCCTGTAATCTTAAGGTTTCTTGAACAGATACAATGAGTGCGTTTACCAACGCTTCCTCTCGGGCTATGGCTGATGCCGAAACATCCTCCTCACTGTCTGAAGAGACAGTACCCGAGACACCAATCCCAGATGAAGTACCTGCAACTGCAGAAATAGGCTCAGAGTCTGAATCCGAAGTTTCAGATAATAAGGGGTTAGGCGGGGGTCGCTTTCTTGCGCCCTGTCCCTGACAAGCCACTTCCACCCGGGACACAAAAGTTCGATAATAGCTGACAATGATTCAACCGTCAGTGGGGTGCTGGAGGATCCTGCAGACACCTCGAGGGGATCCGGTGGAGATACAGGAGTGGCAGGGTCCATGTTAATTCAGGACACCTCCTGCCAGAAAAAACAAAAAAACTTTTTTTTTTTTTTTTAAATCAAAAAAAAAAATACCTCTTTTTTTTTTTTTTTTTTATGTGTCTCCCCCTAGCGCAATAGCGCCCCTCAGAGTACCTGCTTCTCGATCCCCACAGAGAGAGAGAGGGACCCAAAAGGCTCACCACCCGATGCAGAGAAGTTTCCAACCAACTGCAGTCAGCGTCTGTCTTTTACAGACTGGAAAGAGCTGTGTTCGTTTTCCCGGGTAGAAGGACGTGGCTCCGCCCCCTGTGTACGCCTTCCGGCGTTCCCAGCTCTCCATGAGGTAGCTGGGCTCATCAAACATGGCCGCCCCCATACAGGAGACAATAGACTCCAAAAACATGGCGGCCGGCATGACCTGAGGACATACATGCACCTGGTCTACGGCAAAATGGCGGCGGACCGCCGAAATCGTTTTTCCCAGCACATCCACCTGCATCTCTGCTAAGTGGCGGTTTATCGATCTGCAGGAGGTACACTACAATTAAGGTAGGATTATACCTCCTATGTCTGCTGTAATACTACAGTCTGCTGGGTAGAGTGTTAGCTCTCAAACCAAGTCCACTTCCCACCAAACACATACTGTATTTACAAGGGGGACTTTTAGTGTCAGATATATACTGACCATGTATGGAGGGGCCCATAATTCATACTGCCTCATAACGAGGAAAAAAAAGGGAACGTTTACTCACCATACCGAACCGAC
Organism: Pelophylax lessonae; assembly: GCF_965119305.1. Lineage (NCBI taxonomy): Eukaryota > Metazoa > Chordata > Amphibia > Anura > Ranidae > Pelophylax > Pelophylax lessonae. Next base: position 186,042,353 of record NC_138770.1, on the reverse strand, counting down.
AGGCACCCTCTCTTCACAATACCCTCTCCACCGGGGTGGGGGGTTGTGGACCACTCCGGACACCTCGACTCTCTGGTTCCTGGCGTCCAAGCGAGACTTTTAACTCGTAAGGTCAGTCCCTCCAATGGGACTCCGTCGCGGCCGACCCAGCGCGGAGCTCTGGTCTGCACGCGCTCGTAGGCAGAAACCGGGGTGACCACTGGATCTCAACATCCAGCCCGTCGCCCGGCCCCGCATACTTACTTGAATGCGTCGCGGCCGACCAAGCGCAATGCAATGGTCTGCGCGCGCTCGTAGGCCGGCTGGGGTGACCACTAGTGTCGCCCAGTCCGGCGTTTTTGCTTGAAGATCTCACAGGAAAAAAACACTGGAGAAAACTACCTAAAAAATATTTTTTCTAAAGAAAAAATCTTGCCAGGACCAAAAAGATCCCAGCAAGGAACTTAGGTCCTTACTCCTGACTAGACAGAAAAAAACTGATGCCTTGTAGCAGAGAGAGGGAGGATATACCCTCAGGGACTGCCCCTAAGGTGGAGCCAGAACGTTTTTTCTTTCTGCCTAGTCCTGCTCCTGCGGAGACAACATAACCCAGTTCTTGTGAATCAAGAAGACTACGTCTGTCAATGAGCGACAGAGAAAAAAAGTCTGGCTACGCCTATGGGCAGTCCCAGGGAGTATACTCCAACACTCTGCTACAGGTATTCAGGTTTGTTACAAGCAGTGTCAGAGAAAATATAGCTTCACAGAGGGATGGGTGCTGCGTCCGTCAATGAACATCAGAGAAATGGATTTTACGGTAAGTCAAAAATCCCATTTTCTCTTTCGTTCAATGACGGACATAGCTCCTGATATTCTTAACCATTGGGACGTCTCAAAGCAGTGTTAAACACAAGGGGTGGGAACAGCAAAAAAATACCAAGGCTAAAAACACTAGCCAACCAGGGAACAGGGGCTCAACCAAAACAACTGGAGCCCACCTGAAAAAACACAATACACCCTCAAAGAGGACCAAGTCCTCTAAATAGTGGCCTGCAAAATCTTGCGGGCAAAAGAGGCATCCGCAGATGCCAACACATCCACTTTATAGAACTTTGTGAAAGTGTGCACCAACGGCCAGGTGGCTGTCTTGCAAATCTGCGTCACTGACGCCTGATGACGGAAGGCCCAAGGAGGCACTGAGTGCACACGCAGAGTGCGCCTTGATAGGGAAAGAAGGAACCTGACCCCTGATGGAACAGGCCTGAATCACCGTCTGTCTAATCAATCTGGGAATGATCGCAGAGGAAGCGGACAACCCTGTCCGAGACCCATACGCAAGCACAAATAGTCAGTCTGACTCCATAGCTGCCAGGTACATCCTAATTGCACGAACCACATCCAAGGCATGCAAGGCAATTTCCCTAGGATGTTTTTATTATTTAAATCTTTTTATTAAGTTTTTTTTACAATACAAATCAAAATTCACAACCAAAATGAAAAAAAAAAAAAAAAAGAAAGAAGAAAAAAAAAAGAAGGAAAAAGGAGTATCCATCTACAATTCCTTCAATACAAAGATATATACATAAAACATGAGCAAGAAATAATCTGCACCATTAGTGTTCATAATCACTCAGAGCAATTGGAATACACAATTTCCACTTTGGAATTTAAATCCTTGCTAGTCAATCCTTTAATAACCAATCTAGATGGTCCATAATTCCCAATTTTTTAAGAACATCGGCATTGTGTTAAAACGCAACGCCAATGCTTTTTTATACTCATACGTTAATCTAATATCTGTTAGATTTCCGTAGGATGTTTTGGCCTGGGACACAGGGAAGGCAACACAATGTCTTCATTCAAATAGAAATCAGAGAAAACCTTTGGAAGGAATGACGGACAGGGGCGAAGAACCACCTTATCTCTGTGAACCACCAAGTAAGGTGAACGACAGGATAATGCAGTCAGTCAACGCAATGTCTTCGTTCCCACCTTCTGAGACAGCGTAAACAAGGGAATCTCCCGAAGAGTCTCAAAGGTAAACTTCTGGAGGACCAAAAGCACCAAATTGAGGAGACAACGGAGACTGCAATTGAGGAACCAAATGGCTAACAACCTGAAGAAAGGTACGCACCAGGGAGTGTGCGGCCAAGAGTCAATTTCTGTTCAATCCCCCGGTGAAGGAAGGTCAAGGTCCCCCCAAGGGACTCGCATCACGGGATGTACCTCTTCCATGTACGATGATAGATCTTCCTAGAAGTAGATTTCCTAGCTTTTAACAGCATTGGAATCACCGATTCAGACCAACCCCTATCCTTCATTACCTGTCTTTCAAAAGCCAAGCCGTCAAAGCCAGTGACTGTAAAGCAGGGTGGAAGATTTGCCCTTGGGAGAGGAGATCCTCCTTGAGAGGAAGCTTCCAAGGAACGCCGGTGACCAGCCGCACCAGATGGGCGTACTAAATCCAGCAATCCTGCGTAGAAGTCTTGGCAGAAGCTTGAGAGGGAATGCGTAAATCAGACGATACTGACCCCACAGGGCCACCAGCGCGTCTGTGGCATCCACCAGAAGATCTCGTGATCGTGCCACGAACCTCTGCATCTTTCTGTGGAGCCGAGACGCCAACAGATCCACCTGGGGGGTGCCCCAATGGAGACGCAACTGATGAAACACCTCTGAATGAAGAGTCCATTCCCCCTGGTCCAACGCCTGCCGACTGAGGTAATCCGCCTGACAGTTTCCAACTCCGGTAATGTGTACGGCGGAAAGGGCTGGTGCGAACATTCTGCCCACCTGAGAATGCCAGCTACCGCCAGAGCCGCCAGGACACTTCTTGTGCCCCTTTGCTGATTGACACAAACCACGGCTGTGGCATTGTCTGATTGAATGCGTACTGGACATCCTTGGTGATGATCCGTCCAATGTTCCAGGCACAGTCTGATCACTCGGAGCTCCAGGATATTGATCGGTAGTCTGGACTCTTCCAGGGTTCAGACCCCTGAGCAGAATTTGTCGAGAACGCCTCCCCACCCGGACAGGCTAGCATCTGTGGTAACCCCCGTCAAATACAAGGGGGGGAAGGATTTCCCCTGCCGGAGCACGAAGGCAACAGATCAGGGACCCCTTTTTACCCCGGCTCAGCTGGATTTGGTTGTCCAGAGACTGCGGGTCTTGTCCCACTTGATCAGAATCTCCCTTGCAGGGACTTTGTATGGAACCATGCAAATGGGACGGCCTCAAAAAGGTAGACACCATCAGGCCCAGTACTCCCACGCAAGTCCGGAGGAATGACCATCTGCTGGACAGTAGGAGGAGAAATGCAGCCTGCAGTTTCTGGAGTTTGTCCAGAGGAAGGAGTACTTTGGCTAAGGCCAAGTCCAGAGTCAGACCCAGATAGTCTAGTTTAGTGGAAGGAACCAAGGCAGACTTCTGAAGATTCAGAATCCAGCCAAACGTCCTCAGGGTCCGTATGGAGATCTCCAGGTTTTCCACCAGCGCAGTAGAATACTTGCAGAAGGTCATCCAAGTAGCCCAGGACCGCGATCCACTGCTGACGTAACAATGCTAGCACCGGGGCCAACATTTTCGCCATGACCCGAGGAGCGGAGGTGAGACCAAAGGGTAAAGCCACAAACTGATAATGCTCCTTTCCCATGGCAAAGCAGATGACCGACACATAAGAATGTGAAGCTAAACGTCTTTGATGTCGAAGGAGGCAAGAAAATCCCGATGCAGGGAAGCCACCACAATGCAAACCGAGTCCATTCTGAACTTCTGCACCTGCACAAGCAGTTCAACACCTTGAGGTCCAGGATTGGACGCACCTTGCCTTCCTTCCTGGGGACTGTAAACAGGTTTGAGTAAAACCCCTGAAAACGTTCCGAAGTCGGACCAGGGACAATTACCCTTTGAAGTAAATGGTCTTCCACCGCCCCAAAGAGAGCCTGTAAGTGGACCGGGGACAGTGGCACGTTGGAAGGAAAGAACCTTTCCGGAGGGTAAAAACAAAACTTGATCTTGTTGCCGGACTGTATGACTTAGTGGACCCACTTTTCTTGTACCGGGGAAGTTCACGGGTCCAGGAAAAAGCGAAGAGGTCCCCCGACCCCAGATACTGGTGAGGGCGCACCTTCAAGCTGAAGGGGCCTTGTCCTCGGGTTTGGAGAAGCCAGTTCTTGACTGGTCAGACCATGTTCGCTTGGATGCCTCAGAGGAGGCCCCAGAAGGGCTTCGATTCCTTGTCAGCCGAACCTCAGGGACCAACAAACTTATAAGCCGAGAAGGAGAGTCCAGGGTCCTTGCCCTTAGTAGCCTGTGAAAGAAGGGTGCTCTTCCCCCCCTGTGAGACCTGTAATTTTGTCATCCAGGGTAGCACCAAACAGTCCATCTCCTTTTAGAAGTCTGGTCCGCAAACCAGCATTTGAGCCAAAAGACATGCCGAAGGACCACTGTCGAAACAGAGAGCCGAGCCACTAGAGGAGCCACATCCAAAGAGGCATCACAGATAAACTGCAGCCTCTGGACCAGCTGGTCCGCCAGCTCAGCAAGGCAGGGGGGGGGGCTGCTCCCCCCTTCAGGTCACAGTGCAACAGCTTAGCCCATTCGATCAGAGTCTGCAACAACAGGGCAATGGTGAATATCAGCCTCAGTGCTGAACCAGCCAGGGTGTACATTTTGTAGGCCACAGCCTTCGTCTTCCTGTCAGCCGGATCCTTACAGGCCGGGGACTCTTCAACTGGAATCATGGTTGCCTTGTATAATCTGGAAACTGGAAGGTCCACCACCAGTGGAACAGTCTACTTCTTAACCACTTCCCAACCACCCGCCACCTATTTAATGCGGCAGGGTGGCTCTCTTGCGCAAACCGACGTAGGTCTACGTCGGTCGGCGCGCGGGAATCTAGGGGGCGAGCTCCTGCCCCTACTCGGCAGCGGGGAAGCCGATGCACGGGATAGGCGGCTCCGATTGCCACCCGCGATCAGTCCCCGCTGAGGGAGAAGGACGGTCGGCTGTTGTAAACACAGCCGACCGCTCTTCTCCCTGAAATGATCACAGAGCTCATGTGATCCTTCTATATAGGATCACATGTCTCTATGGTCATTTCACAAGCCACGCCCCCCCACAGTTAGAATCACTCCCCTAGGCTCAAATTTAACCCATTGATCACCCATAGGGTTAACCCCTTCCCTGCCAGTGTCATTATTACAGTAACATTGCATATTTTTAGCACTGATTACTGCAGTAATGTCACTGATCCCCCCAAAAGTGTTAAAATGTCAGTTAGGGGTCCGATCTGTCTGCCGCAATGTCGCAGTCCCACAAAAAGAAAAAAAAAAAAAAAATCGCAGATCACCGCCATTACTAGTAAAAAAAAAAATAAAAATGACATAAATCTTTCCCGCAGTTAGTAGACGCGATAACTTTTGTGCAAACTAATCAAAATACGCTTTTTTTACCAAGGATATGTAGCAGAAAACAAATTGGCCTAAAATGTTTAAAAAATTAAGATTTTTAAATTGGTTTTTTTTTTTTTTTTTGAGAATGTCATATAGCAGAATGTGAATTTTTTTTTTTTTTTTTCAAAATTGTCGCTCTTTTTTGGTTTATAGTGCAAAAAATAAAAATTGCACAAGTGAGATCAGTGGCAGTTGTGTAGGGGGGGATTAGCATGAGATCAGCGGCAGTGGTGGTCCTGGAGGGGGGATAGGGATGAGATCAATGGCAGTGGTGGGAGGATAGGAATAAGATCAGTAGCAGTGGTGGTGGTGGTAGTGGGGGGGGGGGGATAGGGGTGAGATCAGCGGCAGAGGTGGAGAGGAGGGGGGATAAGGATGAGATTAGTGGCGGGAGGATAGGGATGAGATCAGCGGCAGTGATGGTGATGAGGGGAGGATAGGGATGAGATCAGCGGCATAGGTGCTGATGTGGGGAGGATAGGGATGAGATCCATGGAAGTGGTGGTGTGTGGGGGGGGGGGAGGGGGAGGGTTATGGATGAGATCAGTGGCAGTAGAGGGAGGGGGATAGGGATGAGATCAGTGGCAGTGGGGGATAAGGACGAGATCAGTGGCAGTGGGGGATAAGGACGAGATCAGAGATAGTAGTGGTGGAGGGAGAATAGGGGTGAGATCAGCGACAGTGGTGGAGGGGGGGATAGGGATGAGGTCAGGGGAAGTGGTGGCTAGGGGGGATAGGGATGAGATCAGTGGCAGTGGTGTAAGGGGGGATAAGCATGAGATCAGCGGCAGTGGTGGTGGTGGAGGGGGGGATAGGTGTGAGATCAGTGGCAGTGGTGGGAGGATAGGAATGAGATCAGTGGCAGTGGTTGGGGGGGGATAGGGATGTGATCAGTGGCAGGAGTGGTTCAGAGAGGGATAGGGATGTGATCAGTGGCAGGAGTGGTTCAGAGAGGGATAGGGATGAGATCAGTGGTGGTGGGGGGAGGATAGGGGTGAGATCAGCAGCAGTGGTGGAGGGGAGGGGGGGATAAGGATGAGATCAGTGGTAGTGAAGGGGGGGGGGGGTTGGATCAGTGGCAGTGGGGGGAGGATAGGGATACGATCAGTGGCAGTGATGGTGTGAGGGGGAAGGGGGGATAGGGATGATATTAGTGGCAGTGGAGCGGGGATAGAGATGAGATCAGTGGCAGTGGTGGTGTGGGGAGGGGGGTCAGAGGGTTAGGGTTAGGACAGGGATGAGATCAATGGCAGTGGGAGGGGGGGGCGAGGATAGGAATGAGATCAGTGGCAGTGGTGGTGTGTGGGGGGATAGGGATGAGATCTGTGGTAGTGGTGGGGGGAGGATAGGGATAGGGATTGGATCAGTGGCAGCGTGGGGGGGGGGAAGAGAAGGATGAGATCAGCGGCGGTGATGGGGGGGGGGGGGATAGGGATGTGATTAGTGGCAGTGGGGGATAGAGCTGAGATTAGTGACAGTGTGGGGGGAGGGATAGGGATGAAATCAGTGGCAATGGTGGTAGGGGGAGGATAGGGATGAGATCAGCGGCAGTGGTGGTGGAGGGGGGAAGATAGGGATGAGATCAGCGGCAGTGATTGGGGGGGTGAGGATAGGGACGAGATCAGTGGCAGTGGTTACGGGGGATTGGGATGAGATCAGCGGCAGTGTGGGGGGAGGGATAGGAACAAGATCAGTGGCAGTGGTTGGGGGAAGATCGGGATGAGATCAGCGGCAGTGGTGGTGGGGGGGGGGGGTGAGATAGGGATGAGATCAGCGGCAGTAGTGGTGGGGGGAGTATCGGGACGAGATTAGTGGCAGTGATGGTGTGGTGGTGGGGGTGATAGGGATACGATCAGTGGCAGTGGATAGGGATGAGATCAGTGACAGTGGAGGGGGTAGGATAGGAATAAGATCAGCGGCAGTGGTGATGGGGGGGGGGGGGATAGGAATAACATCAGCGGCAGTGGTGGTGGGGGGGGGGAGGATAGGGATGAGAGGAGTGGTATTGGTGGTGGGGGGGGGGGAAGGATGAGATCAGTGGCATGGGGGGGGGGGATAAGGATGAGATCAGTGGCATGGGGGGGGGGGGATAAGGATGAGATCAGTGGCATGGGGGGGGTAAGGATGAGATCAGTGGCATGGGGGGGGTAAGGATGAGATCAGTGGCATGGGGGGGGGATAAGGATGAGATCAGCGGCGGTGCTGGTGGGTGATAGGGATGAGATCAGTATCAGTGGTGGGAGGATAGGAATGAGATCAGTGGCAGTGGTGGGAGGATAGGAATGAGATCAGTGGAAGTGGTGGTGGGATAGGGATGAGATCAGTTGCAGTTGGGGATAGGGATGAGATCAGTGGTAGTGGGGGGGGGGGGGTTGTAATAAGATTAGTGGCAGTGGTGGGGGGTGATAGGAATGAAATTAGTGGCACTGATGGGAATAGGGTTAAGATCAGTGGCAGTGGGGGGGAGGCTGGGTGATGAGATTAGTGTCATTGGTGGTGGTGGGGGGGATAAGGATGAGATCAGTGGCAGTGGAGGGGGGATTGGGATGAGATTAGTGGCAGTCTTCTTGACCCTTGGGTTTATGCTTCCCCCTACAGGAGTAGGACACTAGGCGGAAAGAAGTTTGACTACGCCTCTAGGGCAGTCCCAGGACGTATACTCCCACTTCCTGCTATAGGACTTCAGTTTTGTAACTGGGAGTGTTGGAAGAACATATGACCCAACTCAATAGAGAGGTGGGTGCTGTGTCTGTCAAAGAACATCAGAGAAAAATGGATTTTTGTAAAATCTTACCGTAAAATCCTTTTCTCTTAGCTCATTGACAGACGTAGTCCTCGGTGATACAGCACCTTCGGGTTATGTTGCCTCCACAGGAGCAGGACTAGACAGGAAATTAAAAAGCTCTGGCCACACCCTAGGGGCAGTCCCAGAGGGTATATCCTCTCTCTCTCTGCCTCAGCAAATCAGTTATGTGAAAAAGCAGTCTTTAGAGATTTTAACCCAACCCAACTCAAAAAACAGAGGGGCGGGGACTACGTCTGTCAATGAGCTAAGAGAAAAGGATTTTACGGTAAGATTTTACAAAAATCCATTTTTCTCTAGCGCTCATTGACAGACGTAGTCCTCGGTGATACAGCACCTTCGGGACGTCCCAGAGCAGTATCACAAATGAAGGGTGGGAAAATGAAAATCAAATCCCAATCTAGAAGGCCCAACCGGTGCCAACTAGAAGTTTACAATGCTCATCCTTAATGATGAGACTCAACAAAAAAGAGAAAAATTTTTTTTTTTTTTTTTCAAACAGAAAAAACCCTCGAGGTAGACCACCGGTCTCCTCAAATTGCGGCCTGCAAAACCTTGCGGCCAAATGAGGCATCCGCCGATGCCGTCACATCAATTTTATAGAATTTTGTAAAGGTATGTACCGACGACCAGGTGGCCGCCTTACATACCTGGACCACTGACGCCTGATGGCGAAAGGCCCAGGAAGTACTGAGCGCTCGAGTGGAGTGCGCCCTAACAGGGAACGGAGGACTCTGACCCTTAATAGAATAAGCCTGTACCACCGTTTGTCTAATCCATTTGGCAATGGTCGCGGCAGATGCAGGCAAACCCTTTCTGGGGCCATCCGTGATCACAAAAAGTGAATCCGTCTTACGGAATGATTCCGTAGCTTTCAGGTATACCCTGATTGCCCGAACCACATCTAAGGAATGCAACGCATGTTCCCGATGATGCTTGGGCTGAGGACACAAGGAAGGTAGTACAATATCTTCATTCAGATGAAAATCTGAAACCACCTTAGAAAGAAAAGATGGCTTAGGATGAAGTACTACCTTATCCCTATGAATCACTAGGTATGGGGACTGGCATGATAATGCAGCCAGTTCTGACACCCTGCGAGCAGAAGTAATAGCCACCAAGAAGGCCACCTTCTGGGATAAAGTAAGCAAGGGAATCTCCCTGATGTTTTCAAAGGGAGGTTTCTGTAGAACCGACAAAACCAAATTAAGATCCCAGGGCGGTAAGGGCGCGCGGACTGGTGGAGCCAGGTGCCGCACCCCCTGGATGAAATTCCGCACCAAGGACTTGGTAGCTAAAGGCTTCTGAAAGAAGATTGCTAATGCTGAAACTTGACCCTTGATGGTGCTCAAGGCTAGCTTCTGCTCAACCCCTTGTTGCAAAAAGGCCAATATTCGAGTCACCGAATAGGTACGTGGAGGAAATCCTAAAGATTCGCACCACGCAATATAAGTCTTCCATGTGTGATAATAGACCTTGCTGGAAGTCTCTTTCCTTGCTTTAATAAGGGTAGGAATGACTGAAGTAGACAAACCTCTGTCCTTCAGTACTTGGGTCTCAATGGCCAGGCCATTAAAACCAGCGACTGTAAAGCATGATGGTAAATTGGTCCTTGAGACCACAGACACTCCCTGAGACGAAGTTCCCACGGAACGTCTGCGACTAGCATGTCCAAGTCGGCCAGGCCGGCTTGAGGAGGCCAGCCTAGAATTTCTAGGACCACTGGCGCTGATAGAATCTGAACCAGGCGTCCCTAGAGGTATCTGGCCCCGACCATCCGAGAAAGTCTGGTCGTTTTCTGTTCCCACACATTTATCAGATACCTGATTGTTATCAGGAAGGGTGATCTTTTCTGGTTGAACCTCAGGGACCGAAGTCACCCGACTAGAGGCTACTTGGCCTATCTGGTCAACCAGATCCGATTCCTGTGAGGTATAAGGACTAATCTTAGGAAAAGGTAAAGGAAAAGATCTATTCAGGGAACGGTAACTACCGCTTCCTGTAGTACTTAAATGTTGGAAGGGAAGAATCGCACCGGTAGTAGTGGTTGATGCTCGATCTAATGTCCTGAATACCGGTGAAAACGTCCCCCCACCCTGAAACCGGGTGGGGGCGCACCTTCAGGCTGTGTACTCCTTTGCTTCGGGTTTGGCTGGGTTGGTCCTCTGCTTGTCCGACCAGCCCTTCTTGAACCCTCCTGGAGGAGTCTTGCCTTTCCCGCTTGTACCAGCCGGGCGCCCTTTATGGGCGGTAAAGAAAGGTCCTCGCTTGTTGCGAGGTCCCTTAGCTTTAGCAGCCTGTGGCAAAAAAGTGCTCTTGCCCCCAGTGGCATCCTTAATGATTTCATCTAGGTTGGCCCCAAATAGATGATTCCCCTGAAAAGGGAGATTTGTCAAGGTCTTTTTGGAACCTAGGTCAGCTGACCAGCATTTTAACCACAGCACACGTCTGAGGATCACCGCTGACATAGATGCATGCCCTAATAAGGGAGTAGTGTCCAAGGCTGCGTCACAGATAAACTGTAGCCCTTGTATAATCTGTTCCATCAAATCAGATGTCTCCTGGGGAATATCTTTTCCCCTAAGGTCTTGGCGTACCATTCTCGCCCATTCCGTAAGTGTCTGGGAAACTAGACCAATAACAATTACTGGTCTAAATGCTGACCCTATCAGAGAGAAGATGGTGCGGGACTCTGCTTCCATCTTTCGATCCACCGGATCCTTAAAGGACGAAGTGTCCTCCACAGGGATAACCGTGGCTTTGTTCAGCCTGGAAATAGGTGGATCCACCACTGGTGGTACCGTCCATTTCTTAATGATGGATTCCTCAAACGGATAGCGTCTAGCAATACGCTTGGAAATAGTAAAGGTACGTTTAGAATGCTCCCATTCACCTTTAATCTGATTACCGAAACACTTGGGTACAGGAAAAACCTTCACCGTTTTGATGGGCTTATTAGTACCAAAAGGAATCTCTGTTTCAGTTGCCTCTGCCGGTAAAGCCTCAAGTTTTAAGGTTTCCTGCACTGCCACAACTAGTGCGTCCACCAATGCTTCTTCCTGAATTATAGCGGGAGAAGAAGCGTCCTCCTCACTGTCTGAGGGGGCTTTACCTGAGATAACAGCCCTTGCAGAGGAACCTGCAACTGCAGTGACCATCTCTGAATCTGAGTCAGAGGTGTCAGATAGTATAGGGGTAGGCGGGGGTCGCTTCCTTGACCCCCGTCCCTGACAGGCCGCCTCCACCCGAGCCACCATAGACTCCAAAATTGCTGTAAATGACTCTACACTCTGTGCACCGGAGGGTCCCGTGGTCCCCTCGAGGGAAACAGGTGGGGGAATATGTGTGGCAGGGTCCATGATAATTCCAGTCACTTCCTGGATAATATAATTCAAAAATAAAAAACTTTTTTTTTTTTTTTTTTTTTTCAGACCCCCAGCGCCACAAAAAGCCCCTTAGTGTTACCTGCTAGGGATCCCTATCGATCGAGAGAGAGAGAGATAGACCCCCAGGCTCACCACTTGATGCTCAGAGTTTAACTGCAACAGGTTACAGCGCTGTCTTGACAAACAGGAAGTCTTTTGGCTGGCTGCCCAGGAAGAAAGGAGGCGGCTCCGCCCCTCTGCACGCCTTCCGACGCCTCCCCTAGCTCCACGAGGTGTTTGGATCACCTCAAACATGGCCGCCCCCATGCTGGAGACACGAGGCTACGCCAAAATGGCGGCTCGTGCGATCCAGCAAAAAAAATGGCGGCGGCCTGTACTGAATAGCGGTGTGCTGCAGGGCACACAACACTCTCTCTGCATGGGGATTTGGCGTGGTTGGCGGTACTGGCCCTGGCGGACCGCATGGCCATTCGGGAGGCCTGCTAATAGCTGGAGATCTGATTAGGAAGGCAGTCTACATGTCCGTGGCTTCTGACTGGTAGGTAGCTTATTCTTATCACCGTAAGATTCCCAGAATGCCACTGATTACAATCTTTTTAACATGTATACAATTAGATTGTTAGCTCCCAAACCAAGCCTCCTGGCTTTTTGCACATAAAATCACACTCAAAGTAGGAGGATCTGTGTCATTTATAGGATAGAGAGGGACTCTATCTTACCATACAGAGAGGGGCCCGCGTTCACCACAAGACCCGTCAGGGGAAAAGGGGGAACATACTACTCACCATACCGGAACCAGGCGGGCACCAACTCCTGACAGTACCCCTCTCCACCGGGGCGGGAGGGCTGTCGACCGATATGGACGCCGTGACTCATGGTCTTTGGCGTTTCAGCGAGACGTTTAACTCGCGGGGTCAGTCCTTTAATGGGACTTTGTCGCAGGCCGACCCAGCGCGGAGCTATGGCCTGCACGCGCTCGTAGGCTGAACTGGGGTGACCATCGGATCTCAACATCCAGCCCGTCGCCCAGTTCAGCTTTCTTGCTTGAAGATCTCACAGGAACACTGGAGAAAAAAAGCTGTCTAAAAATCTTTTAAGAAAAAAATCTTGCCAGGACCTAAGATCCCAGCAAGGTATCTAGGTCCTTACTCCTAACTAGACAGAAAATAACTGATTTGCTGAGGCAGAGAGAGAGAGGATATACCCTCTGGGACTGCCCCTAGGGTGTGGCCAGAGCTTTTTAATTTCCTGTCTAGTCCTGCTCCTGTGGAGGCAACATAACCCGAAGGTGCTGTATCACCGAGGACTACGTCTGCCAATGAGCGCTAGAGAAAAGGATTTTATGATAAGACAAAAATCCAGTTTTCTCTTTCGTTCATTGATGGACACAGCTCCATATCTTCTTGACCCTTGGGGCGTTCCAAAGCAGTGTCAACATGAGGGTGCGAATAACAGTAATAAACACACTTCCCAAATGCTAAACGTAGCCAACAAGGTAAAACAGGAGCTCAACCCAGAACAATTGGAGCTCACTTGACAAAAACAAATACACCCTCAAAGAGGACTTATCCTCTCCAACAGCTGCCTACAAAACCTTACAGCCAAAAGAAGCATCTGCAGATGCCAACACATCCACCTTATAAAATATTTTGAAAGTGTGCACGGACGACCAGGTGGCCGTCTTGCAAACCTGCACCACTGCCACCTGATGATGGAATGCCCTTTAACAGGGAAGGGAGGATCCTGACCCTTATTGGAATAGGCCTGCACCACCGTTTGCCCGATCCATCTGGAAATGGTCGCAGCAGACGCAGCCAGCCCCTTACAGAGTCCATCTGTCAAAACAAATAGAGGATCCGATTTCCGTAATGACTCAGTCGCTGCCAGGCACACCGATTGCCTGAACCACATCCAAAGAATATAAAGCAATCTCTTTAGGATGCTTAGGACACAAGGAAGGCAACACAATGTCTTCATTTAAATGGAAACCAGAGACGACCTTAGTAAGGAACGACCGGCAGGGTCGAAGCACCGCTTTGTCTCTGTGAACCACCAGGTAGGGGGAACGACAAGACAACGCAGCCAACTCTGACACCCTGCACGCAGAAGTAGTAGCCACCAAGAAGGCTACCTTCTGTGACAAAATAAGCAGAGGAAGCTCACAAATATTTTCAAAAGGCGGTTTCTGAAGACCCAACAGCACTGAATTGAGGTCCCACGGAGGTAACAGAGACCTCACCGGGGAAGCCAGGTGGCAGACCCCCTGAACAAAGGTGTAAACCAAGGAATTTGTCGCCAATGGGCGCTGAAAGAAAATCGCCAGGGCGGAAATCTGGCCGTTGATGGTACCCAAGGCCAAACGCTGATCCACGCCTCTTTGGAGAAATTTCAAGAGATGAGACACAGAAAAGGAACAGGGAGAACCCCCCCCCCCCCCCCCCAAGACGTACACCAAACAATGTACGCCCTCCAGACTCGATGATAAAATTTCCCAGAAGTAAAAGTTCTAGCTTTTAATGGCGTATGAATCACAGATTTAGACACCCCTCTATCCATCAGCACCTGGCTTTCAATAGCTAAGCCGATAAAGCCAGCGACTTTAAGCAGGATGGAAGATCGGCCCTTGAGGTAAAATCTTCTCTGAGAGGGAGCCTCCAAGGGACATCGTTGACCTGCTGTATCAGGTCTGCGTACCACAGCCTGCGAGGCCAGTCCGGGGCCATAAGGAGGACCGGAATCCCTTCTACCTCGATTCTTCGCAGGAGTCTCGGCAGAAGAATTTTTGGAGGAAATGCGTATATCAGACTATACTGGCCCCAAGGGGCCACCAGAGCATCTGTGGCATCAGCCAGATGATCCAGAGACCTTTGCTATGAACCTCTGCACCTTCCTGTTGAGACGGGAGGCCAACAGACCCACATCGGGAGTTCCCCACAGGAGACAGTTGATGAAAAACCTCTGGGTGGAGAGACCATTCTCCCTGATCCAACGCCTGCCGACGGAGGTAGTTCGTCTGCCAATTTTCCACACCTGGAATATGCACAGCAGGGATGGCTGGAACAAAGCGTTCTGCCCACCTTAGAATACCAGGTACCTCCTGGGCCGCTAGGACACGGTTGGTGCCCCCTTGATGACTGACATATGCCACGGCCGTGGCAGTGTCTGATTGAGTTCTTACCAGGCACCCCTGCAGACGATCCGTCCATTGGGTCAGACAAAGCCTGATCTTCTGAATTTCCAGGATATTAATTGGCAGGCTGGACTCCTTCAGAGTCCAAACCCCCTGAGCACATTCCGTGCCCAAGACACCTCCCAACCTGAACAGGCTGACATCCGTGGTGACCACCGTCCTGTACACGGGGGAGATAGGATTTTCCCTGTTGAAGCGCCGGGCAGCTGAGCCACCAGATCGGGGGACCCCCCCCCCTGTACCCTGGCTCAACAGGATCAGATTGTCTAGAGACTGTGGGTTCTTGTTCCATTTGGCAAGAATCTCCTTTGCAGAGATCTGGTATGGAATTGAGCAAAAGGAACCGCCTCAAAAGGTGGAGACAATCAGGCCCAGCACTTGCATGCAAGTCCTCAGAGATGACTGTAGATTGAACAGAAGCCAAATCGTAACCTGCAACTTCTGGAGTTTCTCCTCTGGAAGAAACACCCGAGCTAAAGCCGAGTCCAACTTTTGTGAACACCCAAGGAGCCGACGGACACCATAGGGTAACACCACGAAATGATAGTGCTCCTCGCTCATGGCAAAGTGAAGAAAAAACGCTAATGCCAGACATTTATTGGATATAAAGGTAAGCGTCCTTGATATCGATAGAGGCCAGACAATCTCCTTGATGAAGGAAAGCCACTACGGTGCGAATGGACTCACAAAGCGGTTCAAGGCCTTGAGGTCCAGGATTGGACGGCCTTTGCCTTCCTTCCTGGGAACAGTAAATAGGTTTGAATAAAACCCGTAAAATCATTCCAATTCCGGGAACCGGTACAATGACCCCTTGTGAGAGCAGATCTTGCACCGCCCCAAGAAGACCTCGTAGGCGATCTGGTGACAAGCGCAGGTTGGAAGAGGAGAACCTTGCTGGGGGGGAAGGACCGAAACTCGATCTTGTAATCAGACCAAATCAACTCATGAACCCCACATTGGGGGGAGGAGGGGGGGAGCTAGGCTTGGGTGTATAAGGGGGTTGGTTCGCAGAGGGATCCTGAAAGTGAGGGGGAGCGTTAAGTTGGAAGGAAGTGTGCACGGGGGTCTGACCAGCCCAGGGCTATGCGTCCTCGCGAGGCGTTTACCTCGCCGGCCAGCCCCCGTCCAGTGGGGCTAGGTCGCGGCAAACCTAGCACGGAGTTAAGGCCGGGTCGCGCTCGCTGGCCAGACTGGGAAGACCGTAAGGACCTAGGATATCCAGTCTGTCTGCCCAGTCCAGCAGTTGATTGTAGTTCTCACAGGAACAGAAAAAAATGTAGTTTAAAAAGTAAAAAATACTAGGACCAGAGATCCCAGCAAGGAACTTGGTCCTTATTCCTGACTAGGCAGAAAAAAAAAAACGAAGTCCTTTAGCATGAAATGGGAGTATACCTACTGGGACTGCCCTATAGGCGTAGTCAATTTTTTTTCCGCCTAGTGTCCTACTCCTGTAAGGGGCAGCATAAATTTAAGGGCTAAGCAGATATGGAGCTGTGTCCATCAATGAACTAAAGAGAAAAGGATGAGATCAATGGCATTGGGGGCAGCGGGGGGCTAGAAGGATGAGATCAGCGGGGGTGATAGGGAGGGATGGGGATGGGATCAGTGGCAGTGGGGGATAGAGATGAGATCAGTGGCAGTGTGGGGGGGGGGGGAGGGATAAGATCGGTGGGGGTGGAGGGAGGGATAGGGATGAGATCAGTGGCAGTGGTGGCTTTGGGGGGGGGGATGAGATCAGTGGCAGTGGTTGGGGGGGGGATGGGTATGAGATCAGTGGCTGTGGTTGGGGGGGGTAGGGGGTGAGATCAGTGGCAGTGGTTGGGGGGGGGGGGGGAGGATGGGGATGAGATCAGTGGCAGTGGTTGGGTGGTGGGGGTGGGGATTGGGATGAGATCAGCGGTAGTGGTGGGGGAGGATATGGGCAAGATCAGTGGCAGTGGCGCTGTGAGGGGGGGGTAGGGATAAGATCAGTGGCAGTGGGGGATAAGGATGAGATCAATGGCAGTTGGTGGGGGGGTATAGGGATAACATCAGTTGCCTCTGCCACTTACCTCATTCGAACCCCCCTAATCCCCACTGATCTCATCCCTATCCGTAGGCAGTGGGGGAGGTTGGGATCACTGGCACTAGTAATTGCTTGCTCTCCCACTGTGACAGTTGATTCCTCCCTTCACGTGCCTCCAGGGTTGCTTCTGGAGTCTCCGGGTCTTCTTCCAGAGCCGAGAGCTCCTCACCCTGCACTCTATTGGCCATCAGCTGACTTTCTCCTTTAGTTTTCACCTCCCGAAATGGCTTCTCTCTGAAGCTATGGGCGGAAAGGATAGGCAGGGCGGAGCAGTCCGCAGTGACAGTACTCAGTCTCCCCTCATGCACAGTGAGTTTACATCTGTTGCCGGCTCTCATTAAGATAGCTGAGGCTACAGTGGCTGCAGGCTCACCAAAACAGGACACTGGCAAAGACGAAGCAAGAGTTGTCTATGATTAGCACATCCGCCTAGCAGCACTAAGATCATCTGCTCGAATACCATCCAGGCCTCTACTTGCCTAGAGTTTGCATGTTCTCCCTGTGCCTGCATGGGGTTCCTCCAGGTACTCCTGTTTCCTCCCCCAAAGACATGCTGGTAGGTTAATTGGCTCCTGTGTAAATTGGCCTTAGTATGTGTATATATGAATGTGAGTTAGGGATCTTAGATTGTAAGCTCCTTGAGGGCAGGGATGAATGTGAATGAATAATATACATGTAAAGCACTGATTAAGTTGATAGCACTATATAAGTATCAATAATAAAATAAAAATGTTTTTATTTACAAGCCATGAAGTTCAGTGCTCTTCAGGACCTTTCCAGTCCATGGATCTGAATCCAGTAGACACCTTTGGGATGAGGTAGAATGGGATATTCGCAGAATGTGCAGCTGACAAATCTGCAGAAATTGTGTAATGCAACCGTGTCAAAATGGACTGCAATCCTAATGGAATGTTTGTAGAAATCTTTGCCACAAAAAACTGAGGGTATTTGACAGCAAAAGGCACTGCCCACATTTAGTATAGTGTTCCTATCAAATTGCTTAGTGAGAGTATGTTGAACATGCAGACCACAAGCAGCCAGAGACATGCTGATGAAACCGGGCACACTTACAGGCACATATTGCGCATATTTGCCACCACATCATAAATATTTGTTACGAAAGCCTCGCTACAGATATGATGACGATCATTAAAAGCCCTTGCCAATAATGAAATATGGATTTCAGTAGGTTTTTTCATGCAGGCAAGTTTCAACCTTTTTATCATCAGACATTGTACAAGAGCTGTCGGTGAAAATATCCTTGGAATTCTGTAAATTCTTTTTGCACACATCTATACTAGACCTCATTATTGGTTTTACCAATGTAACCCTTCTGTCACACTTACACAGTACACATGTGGCATCCTTCAGCACTTTCAGATGATGCCTTGCAGCACAGCCAGGCTCCACTAATGAAAGCAGAGGAGTGATACTTGCTGAGTCTCCGCTGATTGCGTCGACTTATTCTACTAAGCACCTCTATCCATTCATTCAGCTCTACACAGTTGCTGGCCTGAATGTAAAGGGGCTTCTCTCCATAGATCACCTGAAACATCTGAAAAAAACAAGAGGATAAAATTTGCTTTCATTGCACATACAGAAGATGACACAGACCTCAAATATCATCACAACACAAAGAGGACCAGGGATCAATAACACGGATTTCAAAGCACACAGCACAAAGTGGAATCTCAGCACACAGGTAAAGGCAAAACATAAATCATAACTACTGAAGTTATATTGCCTCCTCCAGAAGTAGGACTAGGCAGAACAAAAAAACAACTGGCTACACCCATGGGCCATCCTCAGCTTGGTATATAACCCCCCTTTCTGCTCTAGGTAATCAGTTTAGTAGCAAGCAGTATTAGATCAGTTTAGTAGCAAGCAGTATTAGAATTAGGGATCGACTGATTATCGGCAACACCGATATATCAGGGGCCGATATGCACTTTCCCCGATATATCGGAATCGGCCCCTGAGGTTACTGATATAGCCGATATTTAGAGAAAGGGCAGCTAGAGGCATCACCCCGGTACCGGTGTCCATAGCTGATGGTCGGCTAAAAAAAACTAAAATAAAAATTTTTTTTTACATGTCCGAAAATATCGGCCGATACCAATATCCAATGACCAAAATATCGGTATCGGCATTAAAAAAAACGATATTGATCACTAATTAGAAGTATCAGAAATCTATAGAGGGGTGGGTGCTGTGTCCGTTGATGAACTCAGAAATGGATTTTATGGTAGGTACAAAAAAAAACTGAATTTTGGCTTAGCGTAAAATCCTTTTCTCTGAAGTTCATTGACAGACGCAGCTCCATATTCTTCTTAAGCATTTGGTAGGGCTGGGCGAAAAATCGATTTAATCGATTTATCGATTTTTTTTAGTTTGAAACAAGTTTTTTCTACAATACTTTTTTCTGCCTTGTGCAGCCACCGAACTCCCCAGTAATGGACCACCGCCGCGCCTGGATGTGACGTTAGCTGCGGGGCGGGCGGTGCGTCTGTACAGGCCGGGGCTGCGGCGCGCTGTGATAGGTAAAGTCTCCCCGGCCTGGATGTGACGTCAGCTGCCGGGAGAGGAAGCGGGCGGTGCGTCTGTACAGGCCAGGGGCTGTGATAGGATAGGTACCTATCCTATCACAGCCCCTGGCCTGTACAGACGCACCGTCCGCTTCCTCTCCCGGCAGCTGACGTCACATCCAGGCCGGAGAGTTCTCTGTACACATCACAGCGCGCCGCAACCCCTCATACCCAGTACATAGGTATGGCAGCTCTCCAGTACACTGTCCACTGTTCTCTTGTGTGCGCTTCCGCCTCTCCCCCTCATCCCCTATTTGTTCCCCATCCTTTTTGGTTACACTGTGCTTTTTGGGTTGTTGCTCAATTTCCAGTCCAACGAGGCATTCATATGCACCTCCTCCTTGTTGGTGTGCCACCATGTCTATTGCCACCATACAAGCATGAAGCAGTGGTCCTTACAATTCCTTGCTGCACGCGATGGGACTGAAACCACAAATGGTTCTCCCAATCCACTTAAGTCGATAGGGTCACAGACGCACCGCCCGTAGCTGACGTTACATCCAGGCGCGGCGGTGGTCCGTCAGAGTCAGACACACATATACAGCGCTTCTCCTTCTCCTCAGTCCTCCCTCTAGAGTCTGCAGTCATTTTTTTAAGTGCATTGGAAAAAAAAAAATCGAATCGAAACTCAAATTTTTCTTTAAAAATCGAAGATTTTTTTTTAGGCAAAATCGCCCAGCCCTACCATTTGGTTATGCTGCCCCCTACAGGGGTAGGACACTAGGTGGAAAAAAACTTTACCACGCCTATGGGGCAGTCCCTGAAGGCATACACTCACTCACTCTGCTATAGAATTCAATTTTGTTGCAAGCAGTGTCAGAAGTAAAAAAAAAAAAAAAAAAAAAAAAAACAACCCACTCAGAAATAGAGGGGGCGAGTGCTGCGTCTGTCAATGAACTTCAGAGAAAAGGATTTTACGGTAAGTCAAAAATCCAGTTTTCTCTATCGTTCATTGACAGACACCGCTCCATATTCCTCTTAACCATTGGGATGTCCCAAAGCAGTATTTGCATGAGGGGTGGGAAAACGACGCAGAGAAAGAACGTATTTCCCCAAAAGGCTAAACGTAGCCAACCAGGTAACATGGAGCTCAACCAGGAACAACTGGAACCCCTAGAAACAACATACACCCTCAAAGAGAAAAAAATTGCTGTTTTAAACAGCAGCCTGCAAAACCTTGCGGCCAAAAGAAGCATCCGAGGATGCCAACACATCTACTTTGTAGAAATTAGTGAACGTGTGCACAGACGACCAAGTTGCCACCTTGCAAACTTGTATTACTGACGCCTAATGGCGAAAGGCCCAAGAGGCACTAAGCGCCCTAGCAGAATGTGCCTTCACAGGGAAAGGTGGAATCTGACCCTTAAGTGAATACGCCTGTACCACTGTCTGCCTGATCCATCTGGATATAGTCACAGCAGACGCAGCCAATCCCTTCAGAGGTCCTTCCGTGAGGACAAAAGGAGAGCCTGAAAGACTCAGTAACCACCAGGCAAACCCTAATTGCCTAAACCACAGCCAAAGAGGGCAAGGCATTTTCCTTGGGATTAGGACAGTGTGAAGGCAGCACAATGTCTTCATTCAATGGAAATCAGAAACCACCTTAGGAAGAAACGACTGATTAGGCCACTTAATCTCTGTGGACCACCAGAGAAGGAGAACGGCAGGTTAGCGCTGCCAATTTAGACACTCTGCTGGCAGAGGTAATAGCCACCAAAAAGGCTACCTTCTGTGACAGTGTAAACAGAGGAATCTCCCCAAGTTTTCAAAGGGAGGTTTTTGAAGAACAAACAGTACCAAATTAAGATTCCTCGGAGGAAAAGGGGACTGTATCAGAGGAGCCACATGATGAACTCTCTGGATAAAAGTGCGAACCAAAGAATGCCTAGCTAAAGGGAATGGAAAAAACACTGCCAATGTCGACAACTGGCTTTTTTTTTTTTTTTTTCTTTTTAATAAATGTTTTTATTAACATTTTGCAAATTCACAGGAGAAAAGAAACAATGCAAAGAAGAACCATCACATGCCTGTAACAAATAGGGTTGCATTTAATAAGAGTATCATAACTGGATGAATCAATTGAACTAGGGGGAAGGGAACAAATAAGGAAAGAAAAGGGGGGGGGAAAGGGGGGGAGCTCACTGAGTTCTGTACAACTGGCCTTTAATAGTACCCAAGGCCAACCGCTGCTCAACCACTCTTTGGAGAAAAACCAATATCCTAGCCACTGAAAAGGCGCGTGGGTACACCTTAATCGATTCACACCATGAGATGTACGATTTCCAAGTATGATGATAAATCTTCCTGGAGGTAGATTTTCTAGCTTTCAACAGTGTAGAAATCCCTGAGTCAGAAAGACCCCTATCCTTCAATACCTGGCTTTCAACAGCCATGCCGTTAAAGCCAGCGACTGTAAAGCAGGATATAAAATCGGCCCTTGACACAACAGATCTTCCCCGGAAAGGAAGTCTCCAAGGAACATTGACGACCAACCTTACCAGATCAGCATACCAAGACTGGCGAGGCCAGTCTGGGGCCACCAGAATGACCGGAATCCCTTCCACCTCTATTCAGCACAGAAGCCTTGGCAGAAGTTTTAGCAGGGGAAACGCATAGATCAGCTGATACTGACCCCAAGGAGCCACCAGTGCATCTGTGGCGTCTCCTACAGCGAAGTGAAGAAAACGCTGGTGTCCAGCATAAATAGGGATGTGCAGATATGCGTCCTCGATATTGATAGAGGCCAAAAAGTCCCCTTGGTGTAGGAAATGCCACTACCGTGCAAATGGACTCCATTCAAAACCTCTGTACCCGCATGCAGTGATTCAGAGCCTTGAGGTCCAGAATTGGACGCACTTTCCCTTCTTTTCTGGGAACAGTAAAAAGGTTTGAATAAAACCCTTGAAAGCATTCCAGAGAGGGAACCGGCACAATCACCCTTGCGACAGCAGATCTTGTACCACCTCTCGTAGATCCCTTAACCGATCTGAAGATAGGCGTAGATTGGACAGGAACAATCTGTCCGATGGTTGAGACCTGAATTTGATCTTGTAACCCAATCGGAGCAGCTCGTGGGCCCATTCGTCCTGAATCAAGGAGGTCCCTGGTTCCGGACAGAAAACGAAAATGTCCCCCCACCCCAGATAGGGGTGAGGGCGTCCCTGTATGCAGATGGAGATTTGTCCGCATTTCAGGAGTGCCTGTTCTCTGCTTACCGAACCACGTCTACTTGGAACCCCCAGATGACCTAAATGGCTTAGGTCCTTTCTCCTGTGTGCCGAAGGCACGAAGGGGCTGGATGTGTGCTGAAAAATAAAAATAAGGGCCCCGTCTATTACGCGTTGACTTGCACTTAGTGGATAGAGGAAGAAGAGTACTCTTCCGACCTGTGAGTCCTTTGATCAGTTCATCCAACAAAGACCCAAATAGGCGGATCTGAGATCTGAGAGAGCCTGTTCATAAGCCTGGTCCGCAATACAGCTTTTAAGCCACACTAGGGCCCCCCCATGTTAATTTTCTGCACCGATACAATCAGTGCATCCACCACCCCCTCTGCACACGCATGTGCAGTAAAAAAAGGAATCATTTTCACGGCAGAGCACCCAAAGTGCGTGGACCCAGACCCAGTAGAGTCGCTATATGCCAAGCTCACCCTGAGAACATAACAAGCAGGGGAGGTCGCCGACCACAGTCCCGCAAGGAGACGCCGGTTAAAGTTCCACAAAAAGATCCTATTAAACCTAAGGGTCTCCCACCATAAATGACATAAAAGGACATAGCCCCTTATAAAGGGGAAGAGGGGGCCCGCCGTGAAGCAGAGTACCCCCACACAACAATGCCCCCATGGTGCCCCCCAGTTCAAGGGGGGCGCCAGGCAGTCCATATGTCCACCCCCCTGGGGGGGGGCCATCCACTGCTCTATTACCTCGGTCAGCAGCTCAAACAGCCTGGTCAGCAACTCGGACAGCCAGCCACGAGTAGGTCGCAAAGTCGCAACCTAAATTTGGGGCCCGATCCGGTCACGAGTCCGTCAGCTCTATCTTCTTGTTTAGCAGCTCAGACAGCCTGGCCTGTCGCCTGGACAGCTTGGTCAGTTACTGAGACAGCCAGCCCCATCAGCGGCAAGCTGCTGCCTCAATTTTTGCCCCAATCTGGCTGTGTGAGGCCTCCGCCGGTCAGCTTGGTAAGGCACCTCATCTCAGTCAGGCACTCGCTCGGCTTGGTCAGGTACCTGGACAGCCGCGAGTAGGCCGCAAAGCCACAGACAAAATTTTCGGCCCGACTCAGACATGTGAGGCACAGACCCGCGGATGAAGAAACATCCGCTCCCCCCCAAGCCTATAACCACCTCAGGGAGACAAAGGACATCCCTGCCCCAGTCACTAACCCCCAGAGGGCCAGGAACTTGCTCAAAGACCCCCGTTTGCGATCCAGACCGCCCGGTCAGCAACAACCGTATCCACCTCCTTTTCCTGGAGCAAGTGCAAAGTGGGGGGGGTGGGGCATGGGGGTAGGTTGGGGCCAAAAGACCACCGTGACTGTTAGAGAGGCTGGGGGAAATGGAAGGGAACCCGGGGGCCAGACCATCCCAAGGAGGGGCCCATGTCCACCCCGAGACCGCAAGAGCTATGGGGGGACAGTACTCACCATGCCAACAACAATAGGGTGGGCACCACTCCAGACAGACTACCTCTCCACTCAGGGTGGGGGTGCTGACAGCCAAGGGGCACGCTGCGACTCAGGCCGAACCATGCCGTGTGCGTCCCGGCGAGGTGTTTCACTCACAGGCCAACAAGTCCATTGGGGCTCTGTCGTGGCGAGGCCTAGCGCGGGGCTATCCCCTGCACATGCTTGCTGGCCAGACTGGGAGACCTTAAGGATCTAGGATATCCAGTCCGAAAGCCAGTCCGGCTGTTGATTGCATTCTCTCAGTAACATAACTAGCTACAAAATTAAAATTTTAACAAAGGTTGCCTTTAAAATAAAAAAAAAAGCTAAGACCGAAGTCCTAGCCGGTAACTAGGTCATACTCCTAAACTAGGCAGAAACAAACTGAATCCTCTAGCAGAGTGAGTGGGTGTATGCCTTCAAGGACTGCCCCATAGGCACGGTAACGTTTTTTCCAGCCTAGAGTCCTACTCCTGTAGGGGGGCAGCATAATCCAATGGTTAAGAAGAATATGGAGCTGCGTCTGTCAATGAACGATAGAGAAATCCCATTTTCTCTTTCGCTCATCGACAGACACAGCACTCCATAAATCATAACTACTGGGAAGTCCAAAAGCAGTGCCAAAAGGAAAATGAGGGGTGGGGAAAATAACCCAAGGCTAAACATAAGAGCCCTTAACCCGGACACAGGAGCCTTAACCGGGTAACAGAAGCCCCATCTGAAAAATAAAAGTTTAAAGAAAAACAACCCTCAAGAGGGAACAGCCCCTCTTAAACAGCAACCTGCAAAACTTTGTGTCCAAAAGAAGCATCCGCAGATCTACCTCAGATCTACCTAGAATTTTGTGAAGGTACCTGCTCACCCCCCAGGCCCTGGTGCAAAAGACTGGCAGCAAAGCCGAACCAGCCATAGTAAACATGCTGCGTGCCACAGCCTCCGCTTTGTCAGCCAGGTCCTTAAAGAATGGGGATTCCTCTACTGGGATCATGGTTGCTTTATTCAACCTGGAAACAGGAGGGTCCACCACTGGTGGACTAGACCACTTTTTTAAAAGTGAAGGTTGATGTACAGCAAAACGTTAGGGGACCACAAAGGGTAATTTTGGTTGATCCCATTCTTACAGGAAAACCTGTAAAAATAAGGCACATAAGGAAACCCCTTTGAAGTGCGAGGTGACTTATGCGTACCAAACGACACAGCCATGTCTGTGGCTACATCAGCCATATCCTCCATTTTTAAAGTCTGCAATGATAAGTGCGTCTACCAGTGCTTTTTAATTCGCTGCTGTGACCATGGAAGAATTATCCTATCAGATGGATCTGGGGTGTGAAATTAAGCCCCCCCCCCCCCCCCCCTGGATGAGCCGCATCAAGCTCAGAATCAGACAGACTGAGCAGGGAAAGGCGGGGACGCTTCCTCCTGGGCCTTTGCCCACACGCTACTTCCACCCAGGACACTAAGGATTGCAGGACCACCGTCAGTGCAACCATGGGAAGCTGGGGTTCTTAGGGACCGGCCACCTCTATGAGGGGGTCAGTGGGGGAGATGTGACCCTGAGGCTGCATGAGGAAAAGAAGACCTTAGCAGTACAAAAACAATCTTTTGGCACCCCTAAAGGACCCCCCCCAAGGTTTAGGGTACCTATCAGCAGAGAAAGATAACAGGGACCACCAAGGACTCGCCCTACCGATCGGAGGAGCGCCGAGAATTCGAACCCAGCATCACCATGGACGCCATCCCTGTTCATATGTCCCGGGCACAGGAAGAGGAAACTGAGGAGGAAGAGGAGGAGCTTTGGCATCCCCACAAGTCCTCGGTCATCCCCAGTGCCTCCTAGACTAAGGGAAAATGGCCCCTGTGACATCTGGCTACACAAACATGGCGCCAACCAGAGACAAGCCAGACTAAGGGAAAATGGCCCCCGTGACATCATCGAGCTACAAAAACATGGCCGCCAACCGGAGAACAGCCAGATTAAGAGAAAATGGCCACCATCAGCTACAGCATGCTGCCAGAATCTTCCCTGTGCCCTCTTCAACCCTGCACCCTCTGCAAGGGGACCCCTCCTGAAGTTAGGAGACACGTAAGGGGAGACTCCGCTGTGCACTCTGCACCAGTCTCTACACTGGGACACCCCTGCACTATACCTACACTGCAAACAGTCGGGCATGCACCTAGGGGTCTCCTACACAGGGACCCCTCCAGACTACCAGGGCAGGACACTATCCCAGGACCCATTACAGAGTGGAGATAGCAGGGGAGACCCCAGAGGTCTCTGCTGCATCCTCTGCCTTGGGGCCCCCATCAGATTCCGGGTCTAGACAGGAGGAAAAGGATGGGATGGGAGGAAGGAACCTGCAGGCAGGTCCGACCTACCCTGGAGGTAACCCGCATCCAGCCCAAAAAAAAAAAAAAAAAAAAACGCCTAAAAAGGGGAGAGGGGGGGGGACTATACTAACCCTTCCACGGTGCGGGTAACGCTTCAGACAGAATCCTCGCCACCAAAGTAGGGGAGCTGTCGGCCAAGGGGCCGCTGTGACTCAGACCCAAGCCCGGTTGTATGCGACCCTGCGAGACTTTTAAACTCGTGAGCCAGCCTCTGTCTGAGGCTATGTCACAGCCGACCTAGTGCGTAGCTGCGGTCTGCACGCGCTCCCTGGCTGGGGGGAAATCACTGGATCTAGATTATCCAGCCCGTCGCCCAGCCCGGCAGTTGATTGTAGATCTTCTCGAGAGAAAAAACAAAAAAGATGTAAGGAAGGAGAAAAAAATTGCTAGGACCAGACATCCCAACCGGGAGCCTAGGTCCTGACTAGACAGGGTAAAACTGATTACCTAGAGCAGAGAGGGGGGTTAAATACCAAGCTGAGGATGGCCAATGGGCATAGTCAGGTGTTTTTTTGTTCTGCCTAGTCCTACTCCTGGAGGAGGCAATATAACCCAGTAGTTTTGATTTATGAAGCGCTGTGTTTGTCGATAAATGAAAGAGAAAACGTGTTATAAAAATCTGAGACTTTTCAAAAGATGCACCATAAATGCCATCTTCTGAAATCAGGACCAATTGCAAGCATATATGATACCTGGAGGTGATAGACCTGCATGGGCTGTCCATGTCAGATGCTTCTCTACATTTAAAACCTACATAAGAAAATAAGATGCTGGAGATCTGTAACAGCGAACACATTTTCCCCCAGGTTTTTTGCTTGCCTTTTAATTTTGGCATAGATCCTTTTATAAAAAATAAAAAAATATTAGGTTAGGTACTTACATTGTTCTTATTAAAGGCATTTTCATCCAGCTTCTCCACAGCCAATATATTTTTAATAGGAATACGAAACATTGGCTCTTTATCTGTCAATAACAAAATGATTACTAGATTTGTGCCACAACCAAAACAATGTTTATCCAGTTCTTTTACACTGAGGTAACAGATCCAATGCAACAAACTACTTCTGGAGCTGCCTGTATACATGTTAATAAAAGTAAAATGATCAGTATGTCACAGAAGTTACTTGACTGGTATAACCATTATATGATATACATAGAGGAATAAATGAGATAAACCATACCAAGAATATACTCCTGTGGTCACAGGCTTAAGGATAAAGCAGACCCTCAAATAATTAGAAAAGAATAGTATTACGCCGTGAAGCTATAAAAGAGATCCAATTTGCAGGAAAAATAATCAGTAGATTTCAATAAAGTGCTCAGTGGAGGACACTATCCAACACCCTAAATAGATGGAAAACAGCAGTGTTCCAGCTCTGCAAAGAGTAAAGAATTCCCATGCCATCTGCTGGAGGAGCAAACCATAATACTATTACAGAGTTTTATTTTCTGGATAAACAAGTGACAGGATCATTTAAGAAAACCTGTTAGAACAGATAATATAGGAACAGTTGTTATTGGCTTATTTTTTATATGCATGCTTTGGGCTTTCCTCCTTATCCTTTTTTTTTTACATAGTGATTCATTGAACAAGCAAGCATCACTGCAAATCTAGAATGTGTTTCTTACACCAGAAGGGTTTTCAGGACCAGGAACAAGTTGCAACAGCTGAAAGATCTCTAGATGGCAGATGCACAGGTAGTAAACTTGTTCTATACTTCATTGCCCAACTATCCTGTACAGTCTGCTATTGTAAACACTCTTTCCCCCCATTCCAGCAATATTCACTGTCAAAGTCCAGACCTAAATCCAATTGAGAATCCGTGGCAAGACTTGAAAATTGTGGTTCACAGATGCTCTCTATCCAACCTGACAGAGCTTGAGCTATTTTGCAAAGAAGAATGGGCAAAAATTTCACTCTAGATGTGCAAAGCTGGTAGACATACCCAAAAAGGCTTTCAGCTGTACTTGCAGCGAAAAGTGGTTCTACAACATATTGACTCAGGGTGGCTGAATAAAAATGCACACCACACGTTTCATATTTGTAAAAAGTTTAGAAAACTATTTATCATTTTTTTTCCACTTCAAAGTTATGTGCCGCTTTGTGTTGGTCTATCACAAAACATCCCAATAAAATA
Source organism: Pelophylax lessonae (assembly GCF_965119305.1). Lineage (NCBI taxonomy): Eukaryota > Metazoa > Chordata > Amphibia > Anura > Ranidae > Pelophylax > Pelophylax lessonae. The sequence continues at coordinate 186,013,695 of NC_138770.1, read as the reverse complement.
CATTTAAGTTTTTGGTTGTAACATGACAAAATGTGGAAAATTTCAAGGGATATGAATGCTTTTTTAAAGGCACTGTCGATACAACAGTGAGTAGAGATCACTCCAAACTAAGGAAAATCACTCCTTGGACTGCTGTAACTGGAACATGTGTCTTCACTGGGAAATTTCCAATCTAGTTCTGTTTAGCAACAACCTAAAATTGTTTCTTTTTTTTCAGTCCCATGTCAATGGTGATCAGGAAAAGAGAGCGGCTCTTCCCAACAGGGAATTTTTGTCTTACTGTAAAATCCTTTTCTCTGAGGATCACTGACAGACACACCTTCAAGTCTTCAGACCAGTGGGCTCATGCTCTTGCTCTCTAGGAGTAGGAGTAGGACTAGGCGGAAACCTTTTTGGCTATGCTCCTGGGGCAGTCCCAGTTGGTATACCATCACTTCCTGCTGTAGGACTTCCAGTTTGTAACACGCAGTGTTAGAAGAACAAATAACTCAACCCCAAAAGAGGGGCGGGTGCTGTGTCTATCAGTGAACCTCAGAGAAAAGGAAATTACGGTAAGACAAAAATGCAGTTTTCTCTTTTGTTCACTAACACAACTTCAAGTTTTCAGACCATTGGGGGGTCCCAAAGCAGTGCAACATGAGGGGTGGGGAAAAAAAACACAGCAAACGCAGAATTCCCAACAAGGCTAAACATAGCCAACCAGGTAACAACCGGAGCTTAACCAGGAACAACTGGAGCTCACCACCAGAGAAAATTTTACCCTCAAGAAACGGAAGCATCTGCAACCGCAGCCTGCAAAACTTTGCGGCCAAAGATGCAAGTACAACCACTTTATAACATTTTGTGAATGTGTGTACAGTTGACCAAGTAGAGGCCTTGCACACCTGAATCCTTGACACCTGATGACGGAAGGCCCATGAGGCACTAAGCGCTTTTGTAGAATGCGCTTTAACAGGGAAAGGAAGAACCTGACTCTTAATAGAGTATGCCTGCACCATCGTCTGGCTGATCCACTTGGAAATGGTCGCAGCAGATGCGGCCTGCACTTACGAGGTCCATCCATAAGAACAAACAATCGGATTTTTGAATCGGTTCAGTCAATGCCAGGTAATCCCGAATCGCTCTTACCACATCACAAGGAATGTAAGGCAATTTCCTTAGGATTTTTAGGCTTAGGACACAAGGACGATAGCACAATGTCCTCATTCAAATGAAACCCCTGAGACAACCTTCAGAAGGAATGCCTGACAGGGTCGTAACACCACTTTGTCCCTATGAATCACCAAGTAAGGTGACCGACAGGACAACACAGCCAACTCCGACACGCGACGTGCGGAAGTAATAGCTACTAAGAAAGCCATCTTCTGCGACAAAGTGAGCAGAGGAATTTCTCGAATATTTTCAAAGAGAGGCCTTTGAAGCACCGACAGAACTGAGATCCCACGGAGGTATCCGGGATCGCACCGGAGGAGCCAGATGGCGAACTCCCTGCACAAAGATGCGAACCAAGAATTTTGCCGCCAATGGCCTTTGGGGAAAAAAATTGCCAAGGTGGAATTCTGGCCCTTGATGGTGCCCAGAGCCAAACGCTGACCTACACCCAATTGTAGAAACTCCAACAGACGACACACAAAATAAAGGAGTGGGGAGAACCCCCCCCCCCCCTCACACCAAGTAATTTACGTCTTCCAAACTCGATGATAAACCTTCCTGGAAGTAGATTTCCTAGCCCTCAACAGCGTAGGAATCATAGACTCTGACAGCCCTCTGTCTTTCAGCACCTGGCTTTCAAAAACCACGCCGCTAAGGCGAGCGACCGTAAAGCAGGATGTGAGATTGGTCACTGAGACAGAGGATATTCCCTGAGAGGAAGTTTACAAGGGACGTCTGCTACCAGTCCTGCGTACCAAGACCGGCAAGGCCAGTCTGGTGCCACCAGAATGATTGGAATTCCTTCTACCTCGATTCTGTGTAGCAGTCTTGACAGAAGTTGAATTGGAGGAAAGGCACAAATCAGATGATACTGACTGCAAGGGGCCACCAGAGCGTCTGGGGCGTACACAGAGGATCCAGAGACCTTAAAAAGAACCTCTGCACCTTCCTGTTAAGACGGGAAGCCAGCAGGTCCACATCGGGTGTCCCCCACCAAAGACTCAGTTGATGAAATACCTCCAGGTGAAGAGACCATTCTCCCGGATCCAACGTCTGCCGACTGAGATAGTCCACTTGCCGATTCTCCACCCCCGGAATGTGCACAGCAGAGAGGGCCAGAACATTTTTTTTCTGCCCATCTCAAGATGCCAGCCACTTCCCGGGCTGCCCCTTGATGATTGACATATGCCACAGCCGTAGAATTGTCTTATTGTATCCAAACAGAAGAAAAAGTAAAACATTTAGATAGGAAAAAATGCCAGGGCTGCAGATCCCAGCAGAGAGCCAGGTCCCTACTCCTGAACTAGGCAGAAAAAAATGGAAGTCCTACAGCAGGAAGTGATGGTATACCCTCTGGGATTGCCCCAGGGGTGTAACCAAAACGGTTTCTTGCCTATTCCTACTCTGAGAGCAAGAGCATAAGCCCAATGGTCTGAAGACTTGAAGCTGTGTCTGTCAGTGAACAAAAGAGAAAATGGGATTTTTGACACACCGTAAAATCCATTTTTCTGATGTTCGTTGACGGACACAGCTTTTCATCTTTATGACCGTAGGCTTATGCTGCCCCCTACAGGAGTAGGAAATTAGGCAGAGAAAAGCTTGAGCACGCCTATGGGGCAGTCCCTGGGGGTATACTCCCACTTCCTGTTATAGGTATTCAGTTTTGTAACAAGCAGTGTCAGAAGAAAAAAACCCAACTCCAAAGAGGGGCGGGGTTCTGTCCGTCAATTAACATAATAGAAATAGATTTTATGGTAAGTCAAAAATCCCATTTTCTCTTTAGTTCATTGACGAACACAGCTCTTCATCTTCAGGACCGTAGGGATGTCCCAAAGCAGTGTCAAACATGGGGGGCAGAAACTGCAGGAAAATCAACTTCCCAAAGGCTAAACATAGCCAACCAGGTAATATGGAGCTCAACTGAGAACAGCTTTGCGGCCAACACATCCACTTTATAAAACTTTGTGAATGTGTGCACAGACGACCAAGTAGCACCACTGTCGCCTGATGACAGAAGGCCCAGGAGGCACTAAGCCCCCGAGTAAAGTGAACCCTGACAGGGAAAGGAGGCACCTGACCCATAATAGAATAAGCCTGAACCACAGTCTGCCTGATCAATCTGGAAATGCTCGCAGCAGAAGCAGCCTGTCCCTTGCAAGGTCCATCCATAAGGACAAACAGTGAGTCTGACTTTCTAAACTACTCGGTAGCTGCCAGGTATACCCCGATTGCTCGAACCACATTCAGGGAATGCAAAGCAACTTCCTTAGGATGTTTAGGCTTAGAACACAGGGAAGGCAACACAATGTCTTCATTCAGATGAAAATCGGAGACGACCTTTGGAAGGAACAATGAACATGGTCGAAGAACCACCTTATCCCTGTGAACTAGATAAGGTGAACGGCAAGACAGCGCCGCCAGCTCAGACACCCTGTGCGCCAGAGTAATAGCCACCTTTTGGGACACCTTTTGGGACAATCAGGGGAATCTCCCAAATATTTTCAAAGGGAGGTTTCTGAAGAACAGACAACACCAAATTGAGGTCCCACAGCGTCAATAGAGAGACAAATGTCTCACTCCCTACACACCGAGAGTGGGACCAACGGACGTTGAAATAAAATCGCCAAGGCCGAGACCTGGCCCTTGATGGTACTCAAGGCCAAATGTTGCTCGACCCCTCGCTGGAGAAAAGCCAAGAGTCACCGAAAAGGAGCGAGGGTGAATCCCAAGAGACTCACACCTGCCAATGTACGTCTTCCAAGTACAATGGTAAATCTTCCCGGAAGTAGATTTATAGCTTTTAAAAGCGTAGGAATCACAGAATCAGACAACCCCCTATCCTTCAGCACCTGGCTTTCAATAGTCAAGCAGTCAAAGCCAGCGACTGTAAAGCAGGATGGAAGATCGGTCCTTGAGACAGCAGATCTTCCCTGAAAGGGAGTCTCCAGGGAACATCGGTAATCAGCCATACTAGATCAGCGTACAAAGACCGGCGAGGCCAGTCAGGAGCCACTAGAGTGACTGGAATCCCTTCCGCCTCGATCCTGCACAGGAGTTGCAGCAGAAGCTTGAGAGGAGGAAAGGCGTATATCAGATAATGACTCCAGGGAGCCACGAGGGCGTCTGTGGTGTTGACTAGAGGGTCCCGAGATCATGCCACAAACCTCTTAACTTTCCTGTTGAGGCTAAAGGTCTACAGGTCCACCTCCGGAGTCCTCCACCGGAGACACAACTGACTGAGCACCTTCAGATGAAGTGACCTTTCTCCCTGGTCCAACGCTTGTCGACTGAGATAGTCCGTCTGCCAATTTTCCACCCCTGGAATGTGTACAGCAGAGAGGGCTTGAACGAACCGTTCTGCCCACCTCAGAATGCCTGCTAGTCCCCCACCCGCAAGAACACTTCTCCTGCCCCCTTGGTGATTGACATAGTCGACGACCGTGGCATTGTTAGATTGAATCCGTACCGGACATTCCTGGAGACGAACTGTCCAATGACCCAGGCAAAGCCTGATCGCTCAGAGCTCAAGTACATTGATCAGTAAGCCTGGACTCCTCCAGAGTCCAGACCCATTGAGCACGATCTGTGCCGAGGATGCCTCCCCACCCGGAGAGGCTGGTATCCGTGGTGACAACCGTTCAGAACAGGGGAACATGACCAGATTTTGTCTAGAGACTGAGGATCCTGTTTCCAATTCACCAGAATCTCCTTTTGCAGAGATCTTGTGTGGAAGTGTGCAAACGGAACCGCCTCGAAGGTAGCCACCATCAGGCCCAGCACCTCAGAAGAGATGACCGTCTGCTGGACAGCAGAAGCCAAATCGCAACTTGCAACTTCTAGCCGAGGCCGAGTCCAGAGTCAGTCCCAAATAGTCCAGGCTTGTGGACGGAACAAGGGCAGACTTTTGAAGATTCAGAATCCAACCAAACTCCCTCAGCATTTGCAGAGTGATCTCCAAGTTGGCCAACAGGGCAGTCCAAGACTCTGCTCGCAAAAGCAGATCATCAAGGTACACCAGTATCGAGATCCCCCGCTGATGCAGTAATGCTAGAACCAGGGCCAACACTTTTGTGAAAACTTGAGGAGCAGAGGCGAGACCAAAGGGTAACGCCACAATTTGATAATGCTCCTCGCCCACGGCAAAGCGGAGGAAGTGCTGATGGGTGATAGAAATGGGAATGTAAAGGTAAGCATCCTTGAGGTCAAAGATTGCGAGAAAGTCCTCTGATGTAGGGATGCTACCACTGCGAATGGACTCCATTCAAAACTTCTGTACCTGCACAAAGCAGTTCAGCGCCTTGAGGTCCAGAATTGGACGCACCTTGCCCTCCCTCCTGAGAACCATAAATAGGTTTGAATAGAAACCTTGAAAGAGTTCCGACATTGGAACCGGAACAATCACTCCTTGAGATAAATAGTCTTGCACTGCCCCATAGAGATCCTTTAGGCCAGGGGTGTCAACCTCAATTTAATCACGGGCCGCACCTGCAATATTATTGCCCTCAAAAGGGCCAGTTGTATCTGTAAGACTAGATGTCCAAAGCATCCCCTAACCTTACATAAGATGTGAAGAGCCTCCCCACCATCATAAGTTAAGTCCCCCATCCTCCCATACATTACAGTGCACCCCCCTTACTTTGAGCTGCTGCTGGGAAGAAGGTGGAGGCATTGCTGGAAAGAAGAAAGTACAGGGTCTGGGGGAGGACCAGAGGGGGGCTAGAGCTCTCCTGCAGCTGCAGGAGAGGTGCGAGGGTCACATGAAATGGCCTGGAGGGTCAGGTTTGGCCCACGGGCCTTGTGTTTGACACGTGCTGTAGGCGATCCGGGGATAAGTGCAGGTTGGAAGGAAAGAACCCTGTCGGCGGGTATGATAGAAACTCGATCTTGTAGCCAGATAAAATGACTTTGTGGACCCACTTGTCCTGAATTGTCCTGAATTAGGAAGGTCCACGGGTCCAGAAAACAGTGAAGACGTTCCCCCACCCTTGATACGGGTGAGGGCGCCCCTTAATGCGGAGAAATTTTTGTCCGCAAACCTGCCAGATCCCGCTCTAGGTTTGCCCGACCAAGACATCTTTGAACCCCCACTGGAGGCCCATAAGGGTTTTGATCCCTTGTCCTGAGATCCTGTGAACAACAAGGCCACTTGTGAGCAGAAAAGGAGGGTCCCCGTCTGTGACGGGACTCCTTACCTTTGGAAGCCTGAGGAAGCAGAGTACTCTTTCCTCCTGTGAGGCCTTTGATGATGTCATTTAAGGAAGATTCCCACAAATGAAAGTTCGGACAAGGCCTTCTTAGAAGCCTGATCCGTGGACCAGCATTAGAGCCAGATAATGTGCTGCAGGACCACTGCAGAGAAAGACAGTCTAGAAAGCAAAAAGGTGTCAGGAACTGCAGCTCTTGGACCAACTGATTCACCAGCTCCACAAACTCAGGAGGAAGCAGTTTCTCCTCTAGGTCCCGGCGTAAAACTTTTGCCCATTCAGTCATAGTTTGTGACACCAGGGCGATGGTAAACAACGGCCTAAGTGCCAACCCAGCCACATTGAGGCCTCCAACCTCCTATCAGCCAGATCAGAAAAGACCGGAGACTCTACCCGTATAACCGTTGCTTTATTCAACTTGGAAACCGGGGAGTCCACTACAAGATGTTCCGTCCATTTTTTAAGGAGGGACTCCTCATAAGGGTATTGCATTGCCAAACGCTTAGGGATTGCAAAAGTGCGTTTTGGGGACCCTCACTGTTTTGAGACAATATCTTCAAAGAAGGCGGGAAAGGGGAACGCCCTTTGCCGCTTTGAGGACTTGTGGGTGCCAAAGGTGACCCACGCCTCTGATGCTGCATTAGTCGCATCTTCCAAATGTAAGTTTTCCCGCGCTGATACAATCAGTGCATCCACTAGCGCCTTTTCATGTTCGGCTAGAGGAACAGAAGAATCATCCTCACTATCCGAGCACGTGGTGTGCGTGGAAGCAGACCCGAAGAGTAACTGGCATCCGCGGCGATCGATTCAGACCCTGGATCTGAATCGACAAGGAGGAAGCAGCTGAAAGCGGGATGCTTTTCGGTAACCCAATTGCCCAGGACCAAATCCACTTTGGACACCAAGGACTCCAGGACCGCCGTCAGTGCAGCCCCGGAGGGCCCCACATCCTCAGAGTGGATCAAGTGGTAAAACATGTTTCAGTGACTCCATGGATGGATAGGGAAAACTGCACAAGTCTAAACACACTGCAAGGCACACTCCGCTGCGCTGTCTGCACCACTGTTGTATAGCAGCAAGAAGGAGGGAGTCCCAGTAACTCAACACCACCAGAGAGCTCAGAGGAAGTTTCTGCACAGCGCGTGGCGCTCAGTAAAATACATGTCTGGCTATGAGCACTAGAGGCCGAGGGCTTCTCACCGCCGAATTAACGCCCATCTGAGCTCCAAAAACATGGCCACCGCTAGTTTCAATGGGAAACCAACAGAAAATGGCCACGAGGCTACACAAACATGGCCACCGATCAGTAGCTAACAAGGCTACAAGAAAATGGCAGCGATACGCAGCTCCCGGGGGATACCAAGGCTGGAATAATGGTACCAATAGGGAGGGTGGCCCAGACAGGTGCCCCCGCCAGGCCAATCCCCCACAAGGAGTGATAATTTTGAATACGGCGGTGCGCCCCCCCCCCCCCATCGCCAGTGCCGCACCCCAATGCACCTCAAAAGGTAAGTCCGCCCGGGGGAGGAAGGATGAGCAGATGGGGGCCACAGACCACTGAGCAGGAGGGGGGGGGGGAAGGATTGGGAAGGAGGGGAACCCAGGGGTCCAACCATCCCAGGGAGGGGCCCACGTCCGCCCCAAAACCCACCAGGGGTAGAGGGGGGACAGATACTTACCACACCAGGAACAGGGTGGGCACCACTCTGCACAGGACACCATTCCATCGTAATGTGGGTGCTGTCGGCCAGTTCGTATGTGCCCTCGCGAGAGGTTTAACTTGCAGGCCAGCCGTCCAGGGAGGCTATGTCGCGGCCAACCTAGCGCAGAGCTGTGGTCTGCATGCGCTCGCTGGCCAGGTTGGGGGGACCCTAAGGATCTAGATTATCCAGTTCGTCGCCCAGTCCGGCAGTTGATAATAGATTCTTAATGGAACAAATATAATAAAAGAAGGAAACAATTCAATTTAAAAAGAAAAAATAGCTAGGACCGGAGATCCCAGCAAGGAACTAGGTCCTTACTCCTGACTAGGCAGAAAAGTCTGAGTTATTGTCTGATAACTCCCTTTCCAGGAATCCTCCAGGACGGTCACATGAGAGAGATGGCTCCTCCTCCTACAGGAAACACAAGCACAGTTAGGTTTAAAAGGCCGCCCATCAGGCTGCCCTTCAGTTGTTAAAATACGAACTGGACAGCTTAGGCGAATAGCCCAACATATCATAGACATAGTCAACCGACCAAAAGGGTGGGGGTCTACCGTCCTGGAGAATTCCTGGAAAGGGAGTTATCAGGTAATAACTCGGACTTACCCAAGTCATCCTCCAGGACGGTCACATGAGACCCCAACGATGCGTACCTAGGGTGGGACTACTGCCTGGAGAACTTTGCGACCAAAGGATAGATCCTGGGTGGAGACCAGATCGACCCTGTAGTGTTTGGCGAACGTCAAATCGCTGGCCCAGGTGGCTGCTTTGCAGATTTGATCTGCTGAGGCCCCAGCCTTTTCTGCCCAAGATGTGGATATAGCTCGGGTGGAGGGTGCCTTGATGCCCGCCGGTAAACTTTTTTTTGCGCGGTGTAGGCTGCACAAATGGCCATTCTGATCCATCTGGCTATGGAGGATTTTGAGGCGGCTTTCCCCTTCTGAGTGCCTCCGAAAAGAATGAATAAGCTGGATGACTTCCTGACCTCTTTGGTGACTTCTAGGCAATGTAGAATGCACCTTTTGACATTCAGAGTGGCAAAGGCTTCCTCCCCCGGGGAGGTTGGGTTTTGGCAAAATGATGGAAGAATCACTTCCTGTGTACGATGGAATGCCGAGGATACCTTCGGAAGGAAGAGAGGGTCCGTCCTGAGGATTACCTTGTCGTCAGAAAAGTTTCCTTGATGGAAAGGGCCTGTAGATCACTCACCCTTCTAGCGGAGGTGATTGCCACCAGAAATGCCGCTTTCAAAGGTGAGGTTCTTCAAATTGCAGTCCGTTAAAGGCTCAAACGGGGCTTTGGTGAGCGCCTGTAATACCAGTGCTAGATCCCAGGGGGCCACGCTGAGGTTTTTGCTGGGCCGGGATCTTTCAATGGATCTGAAGAACCTCTTCACCAGAGGATCTTCGCCTATGGGCCTTTCCAAGAAAATTGACAGAGCTGCTGCCTGCACTTTGAGAGTGCCTACTGCCAGACCTTTGTCAACTCCGTCTAGAAAAAAAATCCAACACAGTGCTGATGTCACTCAGGTTCCTGTTGTTGGGCTCCATTTTTGATCTGTATGTTTTCCATACTTTGTTATAAATTTTCCTGGTCACAGGTTTCCTGCTTTGGAGCAGGACCTCCGTGACCCTGGTGGACAGTCCTTGTTCAGAAGAATGTTCCGTTAAGGATCCAGGCTGCTAACTTTAGAGTCTGGCTGTGAGGGTGATGTGCTCCCCCTTGCGCCAGAAGGTCGCTCTGAGCCGGCAGGATCCAGGGATCTTCTTCCGCCATTTTCTGTAGTGGGGTGAACCATGCCCGTTTCGGCCAGAACGGTCCTATTAGAATCACCCTTGCCCTTTCCAGACGGATTTTCCTGATCATTCTTGGGATCAATTGGATTGGAGGAAAGGCATATGCCAGGTTGAACCTCCAAGGGAACCCCAGGGCGTCTATGCCCAGTGCGTTCTTTTCTTTGTGTAGCAAGAAGAATTTTCCCGCTTTTTTGTTGTTTTCGGTGGCAAAAATGTCTACTTCCGGGGTCCCCCACTTCTGTACCAGCATATTGAAGATTTGATGATTTAGTTCCCATTCTGCTGAGTCCAGACGCTTCCGGCTCAGGAGATCCGCCAGCACGTTTGTTGACCCTTTTATGTGTACCGCCGAGAGTGATAGTAGGTTTGCTTCTGCCCCTGTCAGAATGTCGTGCACTATACTCATCAAGTGTTTTGAGCGCGTGCCACCCTGGTGGTTGATGTAGGAAACTGTCGTGATGTTGTCCGACAGGACCTGGACGTGTTTTCCCTTTGTTTCTCCCTGAAACCCTTTCAGGACTTCTCTGACGGCCGCTAGTTCTCTCATGTTCGAGGATATTTCCTCCCCAGATTGGCACCAAGTGCCTTGCCTTACTTGGTGTCCTATGTGCGCCCCCTGCCGAAGAGGCTCGCGTCTGTTGTTATTCTGACTTGGATGGTGGGCATCCAGAGTCTTCTCTGGGAGAGGGCGTCCTCTCTTAACTACCAAGTCAGTGATTACTATGGCTGGCGGGATCGATATTAGTCCGTCCAGCGAAGAGGCCTTCCCGTTCCAGTGGTTCAGGAGATGACCCTGGAGAGGCCTCATGTGTAGCTGAGCCCACTGTATTGCTGGGATGAGGCCCAGGACCACCATGGTATCCCTTCTTGAGATTCTGTGTAGCTCTATTAGGCACCTCGTAGCCTCCTTGAGTTTCGTTATCTTGCTCTCTGGGAGCAGGATTCTTTGCGACACCGTATTTACCTGGTATCCCAAGAATACTATCTCCTGTGAGGGGATTCTGTTGGACTTCTGGGTGTTGATCACCCACCCCAGTGAGGTGAGGAAGTCCTCTGTCATCTGGAGATTCTTCAATACTTCCGACTTTGATTGGCTGTAAATCAGGAAATCGTCTAGTTAGGGAAATATTTATACCCCTCTTACCCGGAGATCCTGGACTACCTCCACCATGATCTTGGTGAAGATTCTGGGTGCTGAGGTGATTCCGAAAAAACGGAATTTTTGTAAAATCTTACCTGTAAAATTCCTTTCTCTGAGTCCTCCGACAGTCGCCGCCTCTTCATATTCGTCACATATGGGGTATTAGACTTTGCTCCGAAGGAGTAGCTAGGCAACAGAATATGTTAACAATAAAGCTTTAACATATCCCACCCTCAAGGGGTGGTCCCCTCAGTCAATACCCTCCTACTTCCTGCAACCATATCTCAGTTTTAGTGGAATAGCAGTAGAGTATACATTCAACCCCAAAAGAGGGGCGGGGGCGGCGACTGTCGGAGGACTCAGAGAAAGGAATTTTACAGGTAAGATTTTACAAAAATTCCGTTTTCTCTTACGTCCTCCGACAGTCGCCGCCTCTTCATATTCGTCACATATGGGGACGTCCCAAAGCAGTGCAAACATGAGGGGTGGGAAACGCATCCGCGCCGAAAGGCAACGCAGTCTCCGCATCAAAGAAGGAACCTTACCAAAGGTAGGAAACCAGCTGGGCACCAGCAAAAAACAAGTGCTCAACAGGAGCAACAACCCAGGAAAAGACAAAAAACCAGGGGATACAAAACTTATCCCAACAGCCAGGAGTCCCCAACAAGGGACCCTAGGGAACAGCCGCACTAAGAACCTTGCGGCCAAAGGAAGCATCCGCCGATGCCTGAACATCTACTTTGTAGAATTTTGTGAAAGTGTGCACGGTCGACCAGGTCGCCGCCTTACACACCTGGGCTACAGAAGCCCCATGACGGCAGGCCCAAGACGTACTCAGTGATCTAGTAGAGTGCGCCTTCACAGGCACAGGGGGAACCTTCCCCTGCAAGGCATAGGCCTGTTCAATGGTCTGCCTGATCCATTTGGCGATGGTAGAGGCCGAAGCCGCCATGCCCTTCCGAGGACCCTCTGGAAGAACAAACAAGGAGTCCGTCTTACGAAAAGACTCAGTCGATTTAAGGTAAACCCTAATCGCCCGAACAACATCCAGAGAGTGCAATCTCACCTCCTTTGGATGTTTAGGCTTCGTGCACAACGAAGGCAAAACAATATCCTCGTTAAGATGGAATTCCGAAACTCGTTTCGGCAGAAAAGAAGGATTAGGTCGCAAGACCACCTTATCCAAATGAACAACCAGGTACGGAGACTTGCAGGACAAAGCCGCCAGTACCGACACTCTGCGAGCCGAAGTGATCGCCACCAAAAAGGCGACCTTTTTGGACAACAGAGACAACGAGATCTCCCTGATCTGTTCAAAAGGAGCACGTTGTAACACAGAAAGAACTAAATTCAAGTCCCAGGGGGGCAAAGGATCCCTCCTAGGAGGAACCAGATGCCGCACACCCTGAATAAAAGTGCCAACCAAGGAGTTGGAAGCCACGGGACGTTGAAACAGAACGGCCAGCGCAGACACCTGACCCTTTATCGTGGCCAGCGCCAAACGCTGATCGACACCCGTCTGAAGGAAAGACAGCACACGGGAAACCGAGTACGTGCGGGGTGAAAACCCCCTGGACTCACACCAGGCAAAATAGGCCTTCCAAGTACGGTAATAAACCTTTCCCGAGGAAGACTTCCTCGCGTTGATCAAGGTATGAACGACCTCTGGAGAGAGACCCTTCTCCTTCAGGACCTCGGTCTCAACAGCCAGGCCGTCAAAGCCAGTGACTGTAAAGCAGGATGGTAAATCGGTCCTTGAGACAGTAGATCGTCTCGAAGAGGCAGACGCCAGGGGGCGTCGACCGCCAGATTCACGAGGTCTGCGTACCAGGACCGGCGAGGCCAGTCCGGTGCCACAAGAATCACCGTGCTGCGTTCCGAGTGTAACCTGCGAAGGAACCTGGACAGCAACTGAATCGGTGGAAAAGCGTACATCAGCCTGTACTGATGCCACGGGGCCACTAACGCGTCCGACGCGTCTGCCCGAGGGTCGCGCGTCCTTGCCACGAACCTCTTCACCTTGTAGTTGAGGCGAGACGCGAACAGGTCCACATCTGGAAGACCCCACTTCGCGCACAACATCTGGAAGACAGCCAGATGGAGAGACCATTCCCCCTGATCCAGGGTCTGGCGACTCAGATAGTCCGCCTGCCAGTTCTCCACTCCCGGAATGTGAACCGCCGTTATCGCCGGGACATGAGTCTCGGCCCAAGACAGAATGTCGGCCACTTCTCGAGCCGCTCGGGCACTCCTGGTGCCCCCTTGGTGGTTGATGTATGCCACCGCCGTGGCATTGTCCGTCTGCACCCGAACCGGGCAGCCCTGCAGCCGGTCCGTCCAGCGATGAAGACAGAGCCTTATCGCACGTAATTCCAGAATGTTGATCGGGAGGGAAGACTCCCCCTCCGACCAGGTCCCCTGGGCGGACAGAACGCCCAGAACACCACCCCAGCCCGACAGGCTGGCATCCGTAGTGATTATCGTCCACGAGATCGGACGAAACGACTTGCCCCCGGACACCAACGGGGACTGGAGCCACCACAGAAGGTTTACCCTGGTGCGATGACTCAACGAGATCTGAAGATCCAGAGATTGAGGTCGCCCGTCCCACTTGGACAGGATCTCCGCCTGGAGACCCCGCGTGTGAAACTGAGCGAAAGGAATCGCCTCGAAGGCCGAGACCATCAATCCCAGACATCTCATACACGTCCGCAGAGACGAGTGTGGAACGTCCCTGAGGGACCTGACTTCCTCCTGAAGAGTCCTGAGCTTGTCTTCCGGCAGGAAGACCTTCGCCTGCACCGAGTCCAGTATCATTCCCAGATAGGGAAGACGAACCGACGGACTCTGTCGACTTTGGAACATTTATCGTCCAACCGAACTCCTGCAGAGTTTGCATTGTGACAGACAGGTCCTTCTCCAGACCCTGACTGGTCGCAGACCGAATCAGAATGTCGTCCAGATACCCCAGGACAGAAATGCCCTGGGCCCTCAATAATGCCAGAACCGGTGCAAGCACCTTGGTGAAGACCCGCGGAGCCGAGGCGAGCCCAAAGGGCAACGCCACGAACTGGTAGTGATCCTCCGCAATGGCAAATCGAAGGTATCTCTGATGCCCCTCGAATATGGGGATGTGAAGGTACGCATCCTTCAAATCGATGGAGGCCATGAATTCCCCCGGAACCAGGGCAGCCACCACCGAGCGCAGGGACTCCATGCGGAACTTGCGAACCCGCACAGAGCGGTTCAGAGCTTTCAAGTCCAGAATCGGACGAACCTTGCCCTCCTTCCTGGGCACGGTGAACAGATTGGAATAAAACCCCCGAAATCTGTCCCGATGAGGCACCGGAACCACCACACCCTGAGCCCTCAGGTCCCGCACCGCCAGGTGCAGATCCCGCAGGCGCACTGGAGACAGTTGTAGATTTGAGGGAAAAAATCTGCTCTCCGGCCGAGAGAGAAACTCGATCTTGTAACCAGATCGAACGATTTCCAGAACCCATCTGTCCCGCACACGGGCCAACCAGGGCTGAAGAAAACCGAGCAAGCGTCCCCCCACCCCAAAACTGGGTGAGGGCGCCCCTTCAGGCCGAACTGTTATGGGCCGCAGGTCCGGATTGGCCGGACTTCTGTTTCCCAGACCAGGGCTTCTTCTGAGAACCTTGGCCTTTGAACGGTTTGCCCTTGTAGTGCGGCCGAAAGGCACGAAAGGACCCCTGAGGGGGCCGAAAATTCGCATGCTTCTTCCCAGAAGCCCCCTTAGCCTTGGGGAAATGGGGCAAGAGAGTGCTCTTACCCCCGGTGATCCCCTTAATCAACACATCCAGGGACTCCCCAAAAAGGCGAGACCCATCATAAGGCAGATTGGCTAAGGTTTTACGTGAAGATTGGTCCACCGACCAACATTTCAACCAAACCAGGCGGCGAGACAACACCGCCACGCTGTGCACACGTGCAGCCAACGGAATCAGGTCCAGGTCCGCATCACACAGATACATGACACCCTGGTGGATCTGATCCACCATATCCAGGGTCGCCGGCGAGGCCGAATCGGCCACTAGGACGCGCCTAAGCATCTGCGTCCAACTTGCGATCGCCTGGGCCGCCATGAGAGAAGCAAACAGAGCCTTAAGCATAGAACCCGTAACAGAATAAGTATGACGGGCAAGAGACTCCAGTCTCCTATCCGTGGCATCACGGAAAACAGGGGAACCCTCTGCAGGAATCGCAGTGGCTTTGTTCAAAACCGCAATTGCATGATCCACTGGTGGAGGCACACACCACCGTTCATCAGTGGCAGGCGAGAAAGGATAACGCAGCTTGAATTTACTTGGTACCGCAAAAGGTTTGCGCAGATCGCGCCATTGATCCTTAACAGCGCGCTGAAAATCAGCATTGCAGGGAAAAACCTGCGGCGTCCTGCGTTTTCTCTGCGCCCCATAAGCCGCCAAGGCAGCGGGAGGACACACTTCGTCCTGCAAACGCAGCGTTTGCTTAATGGAAGCAATCAACTCATCCATGATTGCAAGCTCTTCAGGCGAGCCAGGGGGAGAATTATCGACCCCCTCAACTTCAGCCTCCACCTCAGACCCCACTAGATCAAGAGAGGAGCGGGACCCCGATAAGGGGGTCCCTGCTAGAACAGCCCCATCACCTTCACCCTCAGAATCAGAGGACAGAGCAACTCTGGGCCGTTTAGTAGATTGAGCAGCCACCAGCATTTGCACCTGGGCAGCAAGGCCAGCCACAATAGTGGCTAAATCCCCCCCTGGGGGGGAAACAGCGGTCCCCTGGCTTTCCACCAATACTGTGGGAAACTTGCCCTCCTGAGAATCCATTGCCCCTGTATGCCAGACAACCAAGGGTTAACTGCCCCCTTTCAGCAAGCGCGGCAAGCGCAGCCCACCGCACCACACTCAGGCACAATGAGACCCCCACAGGGAATATACAGACTGAATACAGGCAATGGCAAACAGGAATAGAAGGATAAAACCTGAGGAGACCCCGCTGCTGCTGCTGCCTCGATCGGTGTTCCAGGAAAGAGGAAGTGATGCTGCCAGGGCGCTCTATGTAAGCCTATGGAGGCTACAAGAAAATGGCCGCCGTGCATGTAAACCATGCGGCCGGAGCGGGCGCCGGTAAAATGGCGTCGTTTGGCGCCGAAATCGCCGCTCCATAGTGCATAAAAACACACACAACCTTATCCCATTATATGGATACATGTTAGATCGCCGCAGCGATCGCTGTATATGCCCCAACATGCCATAAAAACATGCCCCACAGCACACAGCTTCCCACACTGCCCAGCCTGACACACACAGTGTCACACAGCTCCCCCCCCCCCTTGCAGCCCACAGCATGCAGCCGAGAGATAGGGAGACAAGCAGTGTGAATAAAGGCAGGTTACACAGTCCCAGACTGAGACCCCCCCCAGACAGACAGGTCCCCACATAGATACACTTACCTCACATGGCGTGGGGAACCCGCACAGGCGAACAAGCCGCTGCACATGAGGCAGGGAGAGTCGCAATTCAAGACGCACACAATGGCGGTTAAGAAACCGCACAGCGTCCGGTGAGGTAGCCACCTCACCAATCATCCCTGCACCGAACAGGGATGGGTCGTTCACTGTGCCAGGAGCGTTACCTGGCTGAACGCTCGATGGCAGACTGGGAAGCCACTGACCCACGACCTGCGATCAGGGGGATCAGCCCGAGACCCAGTCCGCATGATCCTCTTCGTCCGAAGAACTAACTAATGCTGACCAAAATAACAGCTAAGTAAAGGTAGAGAAAAAAACTCAAACAAAATATTAAAAAGAAAGAGTCTGGGACAAAAAGTCCCAGCACAGAGAGAGCCAGCCACTCCTGACAAGCTAGACATTAAAACTGAGATATGGTTGCAGGAAGTAGGAGGGTATTGACTGAGGGGACCACCCCTTGAGGGTGGGATATGTTAAAGCTTTATTGTTAACATATTCTGTTGCCTAGCTACTCCTTCGGAGCAAAGTCTAATACCCCATATGTGACGAATATGAAGAGGCGGCGACTGTCGGAGGACGTAAGAGAAAATTTCCTTTGTTTCTCCTTCCTTTTGGAAGGGAACCCCTTGGATTTGTCCGCCGATCTCTCTAGGACTTTATCCAATTCCGGGCCGAATAGGAGTTTTCCGTCGAAGGGAATGCTACAAAGTCTTTACCTAAAGGTTTGGATTCCTCGTTGACAGCCTTTTTGATGCATTTGTGGCACAGTAATTTGTCCGAATCAGTCGGCATTTTTGTCCCACAGGTGTGACAGTGTTTCTTTTTTGATTTGACCGAAGGTTCGGTTACCTCTGCGGACTTGGGCTATAAGCAGAGAGAGAAAAAAAGACACAAGGAACAATACTGTCAGTACCGGGGAGGTACGCGGTCCTCCCCTATGTGCCCCCCCCAAAAAGGACAAAGGGGAAATGCAGGATCTACCCCCCTCCTCCCCCCCCCATATATATATTTTTTTTTGGGGGGGCGCACCTCCCCTCCTCTTCCCTCCACTTACCATAGTTAGGCTGGGGCCGAGATCAGCAGCCTCTGGTGTAGTGGTCAGGTCCTCCGCCATAAGGACCGCCTGGAGGGAAGGTAAATGCAGCAGCCATCTGTAGCCAAGAAGAGCCCACTTAAAAGTGAGCTGGGGCGCCTTATATGTTTAAAATTCCCGCCAGAAATCAGCTGTGTTGAATTTTCTGGCGTTTTGCCCACTTCCAAGATGGCCGCCGCCCTACTTCTGGTGACGGCGCTATCTTGGTGATGTCACTTCCGCCGCGCCAGCGGCGACGCTGGCTGCTGCATACCACGCTGAGGAACTCACCCTGGAGCCCCGCGTCTCGACCATCTGGATGGAAATGGCGTGCGGCTCAGCACGGCCTCCGGCTGGCCGCAAGGGTCCCTCCGTGGTCAGCTTCCCCTCAGCCTAGTAGGATTGAGGTAAGCTAAACAGGGCTGCTGGATGCCACCTGACATCATGTGACCAGCTAGGCGTACCTCCCCCCTAGGAGTAGCCAGCACTTGCCCTGACTAGGAAGGAGGGGGGTCCCTCCTGAGCACCTCACCCCCCCCCCCCTCCCTAGGGGAGTCCTCCTCCCTCACCCCCCGACACTGGTACCTGCACGCCTGATAACCTTATCGGCTGTGTGCAGGTGGAGGGAGGAGGTGTCCCGGGACGCCTGCCCAGGACTGGGGAAGAAAAATAACAAACAGAGGATGAGAAAAAGACCATGCTTGTGCAAGCAGGACAGGAAACACAAGAACTGAGGGGGCAGCCTGATGGGCAGCCTTTTAAACCTAACTGTGCTTGTGTTTACTGTAGGAGGAGCCATCTCTCTCATGTGACCGTCCTGGAGGATGACTTGGGAAAAAACTGAATACCTATAGCAGGAAGTTGGAGTATACCCCCAGGGACTGCCCCATAGGCATGCTCAAGCTTTTCTCTGCCTAGTGTCATACTTCTGTAGGGAGCAGCATAACCCTACCGTCATGAAGATGAAGAGCAGTGTCCATCAATGAACGAAAGAGAAAACCCCTTAACCCTTCCTTACTCTACCCTAAACTAAAAAAAAAAAAAAAAAAAAAAAGTTTTTAGCTTTAGATACCCATTTTTTTTTTTTTTACACTGATCAATAGAAAGAGACTCATTTCAAATGTCAAAAAATATCTGAAAAATGTTTAGGAACCCATTGGGATTCACTGGTCTTTGGCAAAACATAACAGGTGAATTCTTGTTATAGGAATTGTAAGCTGTCAGAGGGCCAGCTTGTGGACCCTTGCAGTGACATCACATTTACCTTTCTGCTTGTGGTATGAAAATTCTCGGCTTGTAAGTGAAAACCAGCGTTTCTTAAAATTTTTCTTTCCAATACGTGTTCGACCTTGGGCACGTTTATGCATCTCTCTGTACAGCAAAAAGTAAAAAAAAAAAAAGATTTTTTTTTGCTAAGTGGTGAAATACTGCTCTAAAGGGTACAAGCTTTCTGTTTACCATATTCAAGGCACAAATAAATTCCTTTTCTTACCCATCTTTTAGAATGACAGACTCACTCACTCCGCTCGGCTCTTTACTTTCAGTTGATGATATTTCCTCTAAAAACTGGACAGAAGAGTAGCAAGTGTTACAATGATAACTTTATTAAATCAAGGCTTCAGACTGCAGCAAACATTCACAGCCACTCTTAAAGCACCAGATTGGCTTTTGTGCCTGCATAACACTTCAGTTTCAAAAGTCTGTCCAAGACTTCACTGATGAGATTTAGCATGGGGTAGTTTATGTCTCATTCACACCTCTAGAGCAGGGAGTCTCCAAACTTTCTAAACAAAGGACCAGTTTACTATCATTCAGACTTCAGGGGGGCCAGAGTGGCCAGTGGGAGTAGAAAATGCCCCAGCGTCAGGGAGATTAAAAAAAATGAGTGTCTAGTCAGCAGAAGAAATTGTGCCCCATCACTGGAATTAGTGGGAAGGAATAGTGCCCCATCACTGGAATTAGTGGGAAGGAATAGTGCCCCATCATTGTCAGTGGAAGGAAAAATGCCCACTGTTGGTGTCAGTGGAAGGAATGGTGCCCTCCTTGTTGGTGTCAATGGAAGGGGCTGACAGTGCCCTAAGGGCCGGATAAAGGCGAGCAAAGGCCCGCATTTGGCCCATGGTCCGTAGTTTGACCACTGCTCTAGACTATCTTCACTCTCCTGTAGTCTGACTCCACAATTTTTATTTATTTATTTATTCTACATTATGCAAAATCTATTGGGGAAAGGAAATATATTCACATCAGTGCACATATTTAATCATATTTAACTTAAGGTTACATAAGATATAAAAAAAATTCTAACACCACTAAACACTAATGTCATTGGTATTTGAATCGTAAAAAAGAAAAAAAAAAAAAAAAAGACTAGGAAGTAAAAACTGATCAAATTAATCGTATCTACTAAGTAAAACTCTTAAGTGAATTTGCACATTTAAATGTTCCTTGGAGCTGGATAACCAGCAGATATCTGGGAAACTTCCTGGAACCTGGTAAGTAGAGAAGGGGGGGGGGTGGTGGTGGCTGGCTTTAGAAACACTTTACATGACAGATTTTGACTATTAAAGTAAAATTTCGCCCTCTCTTTTAGTTCTCACAGGAGTCCTCTGGTTCTGAAAGAGGAACCACAGATCACGACACCAAGGAACTGGAAGACTGAGGAAAGGCAGCAAAGGGAAGGAGAAATTTACCTGCACAGCTCTGCATGGTTGAGAAGATGTAGAATAAGGGCAGTTACGAGTTTCTCTCTCATACAGGGTATTTTCACCACACACACATTCTCTTTACAAATACACACATACAGGTGCTTTCTCTGTACTCTCTCACGGGGAACGGGCATGCTCCATGGATTCTCCCACACAATGCAAAGGTATTCTGTAGGTAGGCTTCCTTGTTTGTTTCCAGTTTACAGAGTAAGACAATGTTTACCAGGTATATCCACCCCTTCATTGATACCGGTTTTATATGAGAGACCTAACCAATACATTTATAAAAACTTTTTTATGTCCTACTTAAATTATACAACATACAGTAAAGCTTGTTTTTAGTAAAAAAAAAAAAAAACCTGGACAAGCATTTACTTTTCACAAAAAACGCAGATCTAAAAGTAAGGATAAGTAAATTGGTAAACATCTTTTGACATTCTTAAATCCGTGCTTCATTTCTAACAAAATACCTGACCTTCTCTAAGAGAAGAGGAAAACAGAGATGCTCTGTCAGATGACCAAATGAGCAACACAAAATAGTGTGCTGGGGTTATTAAATGGCATTTATTGATAATGATAAAAAGATCATATCAGACTGCCTCATGTATCTCATAAGAGGCTACAATGCGATACAGCCTAATTGAATATTCAACGACCCACTGAATTCACATGGCTCCACACTCAGGGCCATGTGAATTCAGTGGCTCGTTGAATATCCAATTAGGCTGTATCACATTGTAGCCTTTTATGAGATGCATGAGGCAGTCTGAGATTATCTTTTTTATCATCATCAATAAATGCCCTTTAATAACCCAAGCACACAATTTTGTGTTACTAATTTGGCCATCTGTTTTCCTCCTCTTCTCCTAAAGGAGGTCAGGTATTTTGTTTGTTGTTTGTGGACTAGAAAGACACTACCTCAATAGGTATACAGTATTTTGTTTTCTGGGTATTTGTAGCATTCTCTTCTAACCCATCTGATTGGCTGTCCCAGCGATCACATTTCCAGGAACTGCACTCTATGCTTAGGTACTGGCAAAGCCTGGCTGTAGGAACAGGACTTTCTAGTGCCACTGTGATCAGAGATCTCAGCTTTGCAAGTAGAAGTATTTACCTATCCTTGTAAAGCAGATCCATTATATGCCCCAAGTGGTATATTATATGAATGATAGTTATTGTATGCAGTCATCAAATGTCCAATGAAGCTACACTTGGGACACTGCTGGTTCTAGGGAACATAATCCGTATAGGTGCATTTGACTGTAACAACCCAAAAATATGAACTGAGGATTCCCAATATAGTCAAGTCAAGAGCCAACAAACCTTTTTAACATCAGCTGTGTAGGTTTCTTCTTCAAACATCTTGTAGAAATCACACATAAATGGCTCTTTGAAGCTAGACTGAATAGACAGAGCAGAAGATTATGTATGGTATTTTATAAATCATGTTCGCAAGACAGACAATGCCAATACAAAAAACTTACGGTTTTGCTCTTTGATAAATTGCCTACACTCCCAAGGGTCTGGATGGTTTTGGAAATGAGAGTCAAAATACGGGATGTTGCTGCATCCTGAAATAAGAAGAGAAAGGTGCAACATGTTACCTCTCACAAAAAAAAAAAAAAAACAATTTTCTCCATACAACGGTATTATTATTGGTAAAATAAGCTATGACTGAATTTTCCCAATCTCTACTCGGGTAGAACAACTCCAAACCACATAATGGAGCTTTATTTTGCAAAAAAAAAAAAAAAAAAAAAAAGGATTGCTAATGGTATGTTAATAGTAACAAATTAAATATTTTACATTAAAATATATCATATGAGGGGGGCTGAAAATTTCTGGGTCCCGACCCTTTTCCCAATAATGCAACAGCAGTTTGGTTATTGTAGTTGTAAACAGTGACATTTGATATATTATGCCAATTTTGAGGATTTGAGCTCTATTTTCTCAGTTGTTGCAGGTAATTAAATGAACTATGGTGGAGAAGGTGGAATTTACAAGCATCGAACTACAAAGCATCATGAAGTTCCTCTCCCTGCATAAAAAAATTCATCAGCATATAATGGAAACATTGGGTGACCAGTGAAAAATGGTGTGCAAACTTTCAGAGTGGCAAATTTTCAACCAAAGATGCTGCAAGAACTGGCCCATTACATTGTCTATTGAAAATATTGATCGTGAGCATGACATGATTTTGGAAACTTAGCAAATCTCAATCAAAAAAATGCTGAGGCTCTACAAATATCCAAGGAACATGCAGGATTCACAATTCATGATCATTTGGATGTGCAGTACACAAGCTTTCAGCAAAGTGGGTACCTAAATGTTTGAATGTTAACCAAAAACATGAAAGAGTGAAAACAACCAAGCTTATTTTGCAGCTTTTTGAGAAATCAAGTGTTATTTTTTGGAACGATTAGTGACTGTTGAAACATGGTTGCACCACTATGATCCTGAGACTAATCAACAGTCTTCACAGTGGTGGCACTCGGGTTCTCCACAGCATAAATAATTCAAAACCAAGAATACAGCAGAAAAAGTAATGGCCATCAATTTTTGGGGATAAGGACGATAATATACAATCAGGCCATCTTCAGAAAGGCCACACAATTAACTGCAGACAACTACTGTGACTTGCTGAACAAAGTATGAGTGACATTGACAGAAAAGCAGTCAGGAAAGCTGTGGAAAGGTGTGCTTCTTTTGCAGGACAATGCACTCTCACACAAGGCAGGCAAGACGCTGGCTATTTTGAAGGTTATAGGGTTTCAGTGCATAGACTATCCACCCTATTTACCAGATCTTGCTCTGCCTATTACCCATTTATCCTAACCTTAAAAAGACCT
Organism: Pelophylax lessonae; assembly: GCF_965119305.1. NCBI lineage: Eukaryota > Metazoa > Chordata > Amphibia > Anura > Ranidae > Pelophylax > Pelophylax lessonae. The sequence continues at coordinate 185,990,591 of NC_138770.1, read as the reverse complement.
TGAAAAAACAAACATTTTCAACGGATTCAGAGGTCACAGTGGCAACAGAGCAGTTTTTCGCAGAGCAGGTTAAATACTTTTTTTTGAAGGGTAAAGAAACTGGAGAAAGGATGTGCTTAGTGTGTTGAACTAAAGCCATAGACTTTTTGGATCTCAGCCGGTTCAGCAGGAACTTCCAAGATTCAAACCATGTATGGGCAGGCTAAAAGTGCCCAAGCTGGTCGATCAATCAATACAGGTACAACCAGCCTGTCAGATTTTACATGTTATAGCCACTAGTAATAATCACTGTGTTGTGCCGGCATGAGACGGCTTCCCCCACTGGGAGAACACAATGGCTCAGCGGGAGGGATTCCGCCATCAAAACAGTCAGTGTTGATGTGGGGAACTGAGTGATTTTCTTTCCTGCAACATACACATTTTTTTAATAAGACTTTTCTTAAAAACTATATGTTGCAGAGTCTTCAAACTACATACAGAATTTCACTCCCTATAAAATTCAAACCACATTTATAAGCCAAAATTCCTTTAGAATTAGGAAAGAAAGCGCTTAAATGAAATGTTCCAAGAGATGAGGAAGAGGATACAATTTCTATCATGGGTGCCATGGTGCAAGAGGAGTCTCAGTCTGCATACATAATGCCTAAGCTCAAAGAAACCGTTTCAGGCGGACGCATTTTGCACGTGTCTGGATTTGCAGAAACCAGAGTCCACCACACCTTGGGCTATAAGCATGCGTTCCAGTAAGAATCCTTTAGCAAGTTAATGCTTTCTCTGTACACTCAATGTTACACTCAGAGCTGCACCAGGAATGGCTTACTCCTGACAGGGTGGCCGACTTGCCGCTTGCGGTTTTAACAAGACACTGACTGTCCCTTTTGAGGATGTCCCAGCATGTAAGGACCGGTCCTTCGAACCCCTCTTCGCCTTCACGGTCTCTGTCTTACAGACTGCAGCCATGTCAGTCTATTAGACCTTTAGTGTCAGGGCTGCAGACATTGCCAGTAATCCAGGTTCTGTACTCTGACCCCCCTGTTCAACAACTGCAGCTCATGCAGACTGCCCTATTGTACTAAGTAGATGGACTGCTGGACCCTAGAAACCTGATCCCTCAGATGAGCCCCCTTTTTGGTTTCCATGTGAAGGACCCTTTGGCTCAAATGCTGGGCTGCGGAACCGATTTGAAAAGAAACCGGTTTCACGTGCATTTTGAAGAGGAACATCTCTTTAGTATGTCCCTGGAGTCCTTTTATGAAGAAGATCAAGGGAGGAAAAGCACCCTTTTGCCTCAACAAAAGAAAGCTTAGCCTCAGCCAAGAAAGCCGGTTTCTTTAGCAACTAAGAAGAGCTCAAATCATTTCTCTCAGGCCTCCAGATTCAAGTCCAAGCTGGGACACCCACTCCAACACAAGGCTTGGACACCTAAGGCTTCTAAGCTCCAGGGTATATCATCCCAATGAGGGGACTCCCTCACTTCTTGGAGTGGGGAATAGCTGCTAGCCTTTTTTACCGCTAGGATCCGGCAAATTTCAGACTATTGGGTCCCATACATGGTCTCCAAAGGTCACAAGATAAGAGTCAGTCTTACACCTTCTCGCTTCATGTCATCCAACATTCCATCATCTCCACAAAAGCATGCAGACCTCTATGCTACCTTGTAGCAGCTTGTAAGTTAGGGTGCTATTACTCTGGTTCCAAAAGGGGAACATTTTCAGGGGTTCTACTTCAACCTGATCACAGTTCCAAAAGCCAATAGGGGCATTCATCCCATTTTGGATTTACAGGTTTTCAACTCCTTATGGGTCAAAAATTCTGCATTGAATCAATGAGATCAGTCACAAAGATCAGGGACGCCTGGCCTCTGTGGACAAAGTACACTAGTCTACACATCCCTATTTTTCCAGTGCACCAACCTTCATGCGTTTTTCTGTGAGCACTTGGGACTACCAGTTTGTGACCCTTGCCTTTTGACTGTCCACAGCACCTTGGATTTTCATAAAGGCGCTGGCCTCTGTGCCTGCCCTGCTTTGCTCACAAAGTACCCCTATTATGGGATACTTGGATGACCCTTCTCCTTCATGAATGGTCAGCTCAGGCATTGTTAGACAAACCCTGCAGAGGTTTGAATAAATCCTGATCCAGAAAATGATGCTGGAACTGACCCATGGTTTATAGTATCTGGGCCTTCTAGATAGGGCCCAGTCCATAATGGTCTTGGGCCTAATGGTAGCCTCCTTTGACATAGTTCTCAATGCCCAGTTCAACTCCAGGCTGTTGCAACTATTTTGGCTGTGTGTGACAAAAGACCTTTTCCTTGGACCACTGGATTCACCTGCTGTTGCAGACCTGTCTAGCTCTGAACTGGTCACTCTCTGGTCTGGAAAAGGAGGCAGGAAAATATTTCAATCCTCTGACATGGAAGGTCTTGATAAATGATGCCAACCTGACAGGTTAGAGTAAAGTCCTAGAAAACATTGGCAGGGGCCTACTCAAAAGGAGGAAGGCCCGCCCCCTGATCAATATTCTGGAATTACAGGCCATCCTTTTGTCGCTTCTAAACTGGACTACTTGATTGTGAGGCCATCTGATCCAGATTTAGTTGGACAACGTAACGGCAATGGCCTACCTCAACCACCAAGGAGGAACCAGAAATCTAATGACCTTCAAGGAGAATGAGCTAGTTTTACATTGGGCAGAACATCCTGTTTTAGCTCTGTCCGCAGTCCACATTCCTGGGGTGGAAAATTGGCAAGCTGACTTCCTCAGTGAAAGTGGTCTGTAATCCAGGGTATGGTCTCTCCACCAAAAACTTTCAAAAACTCGCTCGTAAGTGGGAGTTGACAGATGTGGTCCTCCTGTCTTCCAGATCAAACAGCAAAATGCCCAGGTTTGTCTTCAGATACCTTTTGGCCTTTCTGGCACATGCCCTGGTGACTGTTTGGGATCAGTTTTGTTTGATCTATGCTTTTCCTCTTCTTTAGCCCCTTCCTCACATGCTCCACCAGGTTTACCCTTCTACTACAGTTGCTGGTTTTAATGGTCTAGCTGTTCAAGCCCAAATTCTGAAGGAAAGGGACATATCCAATTTGGTTATTCCTAGGCTTCTCAAGGCTAGAAAGTCTGCCTCTCACAGGGATTATCACTGTATATGGAGAGTGTATTCCGCTTAGTAAGAGGAATGGAAGCGTCATTCCAGGATTTACTCAAGTCTCCTTCCTGCAGTTAGGTCTGGACCAGCACCCCACCCTGAACATTATTCAAGGCCAGGTTTTGGTGCTTGGTGTTTTCTTTCAGAGGCCTCCCAGTCTTTGGTGAAGACCTTCGTTCAGGGCATTTTTTAGGCAGCTCCTCTGTTCAATCCCCAGTGTAGCCAAGAGATCTCTATGTGATTTTTTGTGCAGAGCCTCCCTCTTCTAACATATAAGCTATGTCCCCTTATCTACCCTCATGTGCAAGGTGGCCTCGTCATTGTCTCAGTGAAGAGAGTCTGAGTTGGCCACTTTAACCTGTAAGGAAACCTTTCTTTTGTTACACAAGGACAGGGTGGTATTGAAGTCTAAGCCCTCCTTTTTAGCGAAGGTGATTTCTTTCTTTTACCTTAAATTAGAAGTCCACCCAAACACTAAAATCCCTGCATCTACAGACATCACGATCAAACACTAACCATTCCAGCCCTGTAAAGAAGAAATCAGTATACATACCTTTTTTGAAGCTAATCTAACCCTATCCCACGCTGAGCCGTCAGCCGCAGCTTCGCTGTGGAAGCGGGTGCAGACGACACAGCAGACAACGGAAGCCCCATAGTAAGTCTATGGGTGACATCACTCCCAATTCATTTCACTGCCATTGTAGGCTGTGTTCTCTGCAGAGCTTCTGCCGTTAGATCGTGGATGTCTAAAGATGCAGGGATTTTAGTGTTAGGGTGGACTTACACTTTAAAGATGGATCTGTCTTTTTTTTTTTCTTACAGTCACTGAAATCCCATAGGATGGGTACCATCTTCAACCATTTGGTAGTATGCCTGCTAAGATCAATAACTGGTGCACCCACAGTGGGAAAGAACAAAGGTTTTTAAATTAAATCTCAAAAGCTCCAACACCCGTGAGCCCTACAAATCTTTAGGGCATTTCCAGTGCTTGGGGATATGACCCAAATAGTGGGTGTAGCGGAAAGCTTTTAGCAGCTGTAGGAGCTCTAAAAGACCAGAGGTCTGGAAAAGCAAGCTGATACGCTAGATGCAAGGCAGTATGCACTATGTTGATGAGGTTACAAACAACGCTCTGTAAAACAGCCTTGTCAGAAACAGACTGCTGGGATTCGGAGTCTAAATCAGAGATGATAACAGGGACCACAGGGTCAATTTAATTTAGGAACTCGGGAGGGGCAGTAATAGACTGTACAGTGCTTGGTGCCAGAGCATCCTTAAAGCCTCTGTGAGCAGACTACTCAAGAAGCTGAACACAAGCAGCCATAAGTCCCTACGGAAAAGGGGATGGCGGCAGCCCCACCAGGAGTAAATGAGGTAGACTCCAATGAGGATTATTGTATGATGATAGAAGTCCAAGATTCAGGAACATGTGTGTCTGTTCCTTCTGGGGATACTTGGTAAACTCCCCCAAAACCACGAGGGGAGTATGGGCTGAAGTCACCCACGGCATTGGGACCGTACTCTGTGTTCTGACATGTTGAGTTCTCATACCAGTAATGCAAGTAGGCACAATATGAAGCAAGGCCAAAGTGAATGAGGATTTTACATGGCAGGAGGGGACGTTATAAGAGGTGATGTTATTCCCCAGGCTGAAAGGACAGCCTGCAGGACACATGCAGCTCTTCCCCCAACAGAGGACATCAGCACTCAATCCATCAGCAAGAACCTGTAAAACTAGCGCCCAAAAGTGCAAAAAAAAAGGTAGCTCCCAAGGTTTTAGCTCGACCAGCCTTAGGTTAGCAACATATAATTAATTTTTTTAGATCAGCCAGTAGGCTAATCAAAAAAAAAAACTGAAAGTATTCCACCATCCACACAAGCTAAGTGGATAAAGGAATCCTCCCCACTTTGTTATTATATTCTGACAGTGGGGACTCGTCTGCTGTCAGAATACACTGATCCGTGCTGCAGCTGATTGACTGCATTGCTGATCCAAGAAAAAATTTCCGATAAGCCAGTTAAAGGAAAGTGGATCCTTAGACGGGGAACAAGAATGGCCATAGATGGATAGGAATTTCAATCTATGGCCAGCTTTGCTCAAAAATGGGAGTTTTGATTTACCATAAAATGATATTCATTGGCGGACACAGCTCCTGATCTGGGTTTTGGTACCCCCTACAGGAGTAGGACACTAGATAGAAAAAAAAATGGATTTTTGTAAGAACTTACCGTAAAATCCTTTTCTCTTAAGCTCATTGACAGACGTAGTCTTCTTGATTCTCAAGAGCTGGGTTATGTTGTCTCCGCAGGAGTAGGACTAGGCAGAATGACAAAACGTTCTGGCTCCACCCTAGGGGCAGTCCCTGAGGGTATATCCTCCCTCTCTCTGCTACAGGGAATCAGTTCTGTTTAAAGCAGTACAGAGAATTTAACCCAACCCAACTCAATGATAGAGGGGCGGGTACTACGTCTGTCAATGAGCTTAAGAGAAAAGGATTTTACGGTAAGTTCTTACAAAAATCCATTTTTCTCTATCGCTCATTGACAGACGTAGTCTTCTTGATTCTCAAGAGCTGGGACATCCAGAAGCAGTGCCACAAATGAGGGGTGGGATTGACAAAATCAAATCCAATCTAGAAGGCCCAACCGGTGCCAAACTAGAAGTTTTAAAGGCTCATTATAAACAAAGAATGAGGCTAAAGAAAAAAATTTTCCAACGGAAAAAAACCCTCGAGGTAGACCACTGGTCTCCTCAGATTGCGGCCTGCAAAACCTTGCGGCCAAATGAGGCATCAGACGATGCCATTACATCAACTTTATAATGTTTAGAAAAGGTATGCACCGACGACCAGGTAGCCGCCTTGCACACCTGGACCACTGACGCCTGATGGCGAAAGGCCCATGACGCACTAAGTGCCCGAGTGGAGTGCGCCTTAACAGGGAACGGGGGCTCCCGACCCTTAATAGAATAAGCCTGCACTACCGTCTGTCTGATCCATCTGGAAATGGTCGCGGCAGATGCAGGCAACCCCTTTTTGGGTCCATCTGGGATCACAAAAAGTGAATCCGTCTTGCGAAATGAGTCTGTCGTTTTCAAGTATACCCTGATCGCCCGGACCACATCCAAGGAGTGCAAAGCAAATTCCCGAGGATGACTGGGCTTAGGACACAGGGAAGGTAATACAATTTCTTCATTCAGATGAAATTCTGAAACCACTTTTGGTAGGAAGGATGGATTCGGACGAAGAACCACCTTATCTCTATGAACCACCAGATATGGTGAACGACAAGATAATGCGGCCAGTTCTGACACCCTGCGTGCAGAAGTAATAGCCACCAAGAAGGCCACCTTCTGGGACAACGTGGGTAGAGGAATCTCCCTAATATCTTCAAAGGGAGGTTTCTGAAGAACCGACAACACTAAATTAAGATCCCAGGGGGGTAACGGCGCGTGCACTGGCGGAGCCAGATGTCGCACCCCCTAGATGAAATTCCGCACCAAGGAATGAGTAGCCAAAGGCTTCTGAAAGAAGATGGCTAATGCTGAGACCTGACCCTTGATAGTACTCAAGGCCAGTTTCTGCTCAACCCCTTGTTGCAGAAAAGCCAATATTCGACTAATCGAATAAGACCGAGGACGGAACCCCAAAGGTTCACACCATGCAATGTAGGACTTCCATGTGCGATGATAAATCTTTCTGGAAGTCGCTTTCCTTGCTTCAACTAGAGTAGGAATAACTGAAGCTGACAAACCTTTGTCCTTCAGCACCTGGGTCTCAATAGCCAGGCCGTTAAAGCCAGCGATCGTAAAGCAGGATGGAAGATCGGTCCCTGAGACAGTAGATCCTCCCTGAGAGGAAGTCTCCATGGGACGTCCGCCACCAGTCTGACCATGTCGGCGTACCAAGCTCGACGAGGCCAGTCCGGAGCTACCAGGATTACTGGGATTCCTTCCTCCTCTACCCTGCGAAGAAGTCTTGGCAGTAACGCGAGAGGAGGGAAGGCATATATTAGCTGGTATTGCCCCCACGGGGCGATCAGTGCGTCTGCGGTTTCTGCTAGAGGATCGCGGGAGCGAGCCACGAATCTCTGAACTTTCCTGTTGAATCGTGATGCCAACAGATCCACATCCGGGGTGCCCCACCGTAGGCACAACTGGTGGAAAACGTCTGGATGGAGGGACCATTCCCCCTGATCCAGGGTCTGACGGCTGAGATAATCTGCCTGCCAATTCTCCACCCCCGGAATGAACACCGCAGAGATTGCTGGAACAAATCGTTCCGCCCAGCGAAGAATGCAAGCCACTTCTTTGGCCGCTCGGACACTCTTGGTGCCCCCCTGATGATTGACATAAGCCACGGCCGTGGCATTGTCCGACTGGATCCGAACCGGGCTGCCCTGGAGCTGCTCGGTCCAGTGAATCAGACAAAGTCTGATCGCTCTCAGTTCCAATACATTTATCGGTAACCTGGATTCTTCCGGGGACCAAAGTCCCTGGACAGATAACTGACCAAGAATTCCTCCCCATCCGGATAGACTGGCATCCGTGGTCACTATCGTCCAATATATTGGCAGAAATGACTTTCCCTGGCTGAGCATTGGAGACCGAAGCCACCAAACCAGAGACTCTCTGGTCTGTTTGCTCAATCGTATCTGATTGTCCAGGGATTCCGGATTCCGATTCCATCTGAGAAGAATCTCTTGCTGAAGAATTCGGGTATGGGACTGGGCAAATGGGACTGCTTCGAATGAAGCCACCATCAACCCCAGAACCCTCATGCACGTCCGAAGGGAAGACCAGCTGTTGGATAGTAACAACTGGACTGCTGATTGAATCTTTCGAAGTTTCCCTACCGGAAGGAAAACTCTCGTCCTGACTGTGTCTAGAATTAGACCCAGATATTCGAGCCTCTGGGTGGGAACCAGAAATGACTTTTGCTGGTTCACCAGCCACCCGAATTCCTGTAAAGAAATCATAGTAATCTCTATGTTTTGTAGCAAGGTCTGAGGAGACTCTGCATGAAGCAGAAGATCGTCTAGGTAACCTAGAATCGATATACCTCTTTGGCGCAGAAGTGCCAACATTGGGGCCAACACCTTTGTGAAGACCCGCGGAGCCGTGGCGAGACCGAAAGGTAACGCCACAAACTGGTAGTGGTTCTCCTCTACGGAAAAGCGTAGAAAACGCTGATGTCCTGCGAAAATGGGAATGTGAAGATAGGCGTCCTTGATGTCTATGGACGCTAGGACATCCCCTGGATGCAGGAAGGCTGCTACCGTGCGAATGGACTCCATTCTGAATCTTCTTATGTTGACGAAAGAATTGAGTGCTCTTAAGTCCAGAATTGGATGCACTTTGCCCTCTTTCCTGGGTATTGTAAACAGGTTTGAATAAAACCCTTGAAACCGTTCTGTCCAAGGAACGTGGACTACCACTCCTTGTTGTAGTAAATCTGTGACTGCTCTCCGCAGATCTTCTAAACGGTCTGCGGATAGACGGATATTGGAAGGGAAGAATCGCGCCGGTGGGAGAGATCGAAACTCGATCTTGTACCCTGACCTTATGACTTCGCAAACCCATTTGTCCGGGATTCTGGAAAGCCATGGATCCGGGAACCGGCGAAGACGTCCCCCCACCCCAGTTATGGGTGGGGGCGCACCTTCAGGCTTTGGATGGTTTATCTTCAGGTCTGGAGGGGGCGGGCTTTTGCTTGCCCGACCAACGACCCCTGACGCCTCCTGCAGGAGCTTTGGAGGACTTGGTTTTTTCACCCGCTGGACGAAAAAACCTCTTGTGAGCAGAAAAAGAAGGCCCTCGTCTTTGACGAGTTCCTCTACCTTTAAAATTTTGCGGTAAAAAGGTGCTTTTTCCACCAGTGAGATCCTTAATGATCTCATCTAAGTTGGCTCCAAATAGACGCTCTCCTGAAAAGGGGATATTAGCCAATGCTTTTTTGGAACCTTGGTCGGCTAACCAACCTTTTAGCCACAGTGTACGCCTGAGAACCACTGCTGAGACTGATGCTCGCGCCATTAATGGAGTGGCGTCTAACGTCGCATCACATACAAACTGTAACCCCTGTATCATTTGTTCCAACAAATCTGATACCGCCTGAGGGACTTCTTCTAAGTCCCGGCGTAACCACTTGGTCCATTCAGTTACAGCCTGCGAAACCAGACCAATAGCAATTATTGGTCTGAAAGCTGATCCAATCAAGGAAAACATGGTGCGAGGCATAGCTTCTATCTTGCGATCCACTGGATCTTTAAAAGACGGAGCGTCTTCTAAAGGAATAACCGTGGCTTTATTCAATCTAGCAATTGGTGAATCCACCACAGGTGGTTCTGTCCATTTCTTAATAAGGGTTTCCTCAAACGGATAACGCCTGTCAATGCGTTTAGAAATATTAAAAGTGCGTTTTGGCAGACGCCATTCTTCTTCGATTGGATTGCCAAAACATTTGGGCAATGGAAAAACCTTCGCCACTTTGATGCGCTTTTTAGTCCCAAAAGGGATCTCAGTTTCAGCTATTTCTGATGGAATACCCTGTAACCTTAAAGTCTCTTGAACAGATACAATGAGTGCGTTTACCAACGCTTCCTCTCGGGCTATGGCGGATGCCGAAACATCCTCCTCACTGTCTGAAGAGACAGGACCCGAGACACCAATACCAGATGAAGTACCTGCAACTGCAGAAATAGGCTCAGAGTCTGAATCCGAAGTTTCAGATAATAAGGGGTTAGGCGGGGGTCGCTTTCTTGCGCCCTGTCCCTGACAAGCCACTTCCACCCGGGACACAAAAGTTTCCATAATAGCTGACAAAGATTCAATTGTCAATGGGGTGCTGGAGGATCCCGCAGACCCCTCGAGGGGATCCGGAGGAGATACATGAGTGGCAGGGTCCATGTTAATACAGGACACCTTTGCCAGCAAAAACAAAAAAACTTTTTCTTTTTTTTGTGTGTCTCCCCCTAGCGCAATAGCGCCCCTCAGAGTACCTGCTTCTCGATCCCAGAGAGAGAGAGAGAGGGACCCCCAAGGCTCACCAACCGATGCAGTGCAGTTTCCAACCAACTGCAGTCAGCGTCTGTCTTACACAGACTGGAAGGAGCCGTTTGCTTTTTCCCGGGCAGAAGGCGTGGCTCCGCCCCCTGTGTACGCCTTCCGGCGTTCCCAGCCCTCCACGAGGTAGCTGGGCTCACAAAACATGGCCGCCCCCATAGAAGAGACATAAGACTCCAAAAACATGGCGGCCGGCGTGACCTGAGGACATACATGCATTCGGTCTACGGCAAAATGGCGGCGGACCTCCGAAATCGTTTTCCCAGCACATCCACCTGCATCTCTGCTAAGAGGCGATCTATGGATCTACAGAGATACACTGCACATAAGGTAGGATTATATCTCCTATGTCTGCTGTAATGTTACAGTCTGTTGGGTAGAGTGTTAGCTCTTGAACCAAGTCCACTTCCCACAAACACATGCTGTATTACAAGGGGGACTTGTAAGTATCAGATATATACTGACCATATATGGAGGGGCCCATAATATATACTGCCTCATAATGAGGAAAAAAGGGAACGTTTACTCACCATACCGAACCGACAGGCACCCTCTCTTCACAATACCCTCTCCACCGGGGTGGGGGTTTGTGGACGCCTCGACTCTCTGGTACCTGGCGTCCAAGCGAGCTTTTAACTCGCAAAGTCAGTCCCTTTACTGGGACTCCGTCGCGGCCGACTCAGCGCACTGGTCTGCACGCGCTCTTAGGCAGAAACCGGGGTGACCACTGGATTTCAACATCCAGCCCGTCGCCCGGCCCCGCATACTTACTTGAATATGTCGCGGCCGACCAAGCGCAATGCCATGGTCTGCGCGCGCTCGTAGGCCGGCTGGGGTGACCACAAGTGTCGCCCAGTCCGGCATTTTTGCTTGAAGATCTCACAGGAAAAAAACACTGGAGAAAACTACCTAAAAAATGTCTTTTTCTTAAAGAAAAAAGTCTTGCCAGGACCAAAAGATCCCAGCAAGGAACTTAGGTCCTTACTCCTGACTAGACAGAAAAAAACTGATTCCCTGTAGCAGAGAGAGGGAGGATATACCCTCAGGGACTGCCCCTAGGGTGGAGCCAGAACGTTTTGTCATTCTGCCTAGTCCTACTCCTGCGGAGACAACATAACCCAGCTCTTGAGAATCAAGAAGACTACGTCTGTCAATGAGCGATAGAGAAAGTCTGGCTACGCTTATGGGCAGTCCCTGGGGGTGTACTCCCTCTCTTTGCTATAGGTACTCAGTTTTGTTACAAGCAATGTCAGAAGAATTACAACTCCACAGAGGGGTGGGTGCTGTGTCTATCAATAAACATCAGAGAAATGGATTTTATGGTAAGTCAAAAATCCCATTTTCTCTTTCGTTCATTGATGGGCACAGTTCCTGATCTACATAACTATTGGGACGTCCCACAGCAGTGTTACACAAGGCAACAGGAGCTCAACCAAAACAATTGGAGCCCAGCTGAAAAAAAATAAAAAAATACACCCTCAAAGAGGATCAGGTCCTCTAAACAGCAGCCTGCAAAACCTTGCGGCCAAAAGAAGCATCCGCAGATGCCAACACATCCTCTTTATAGAACTTTGTGAAAATGTGCACCGATGACCAGATGGCCGCCTTGCAAACCTGCATCACTGACGCCTGATGATGGAAGGTCTAGGAGGCACTAAGTGCCCTAGTAGAGTGTGCCTTGACAGGGAAAGGAGGAACCTGACCCCTGATGGAATAGGCCTCTCTGATCCATCTGGAAATGGTTGCAGAGGGAGCGGACAACCCTTTCCGAGGCCCACCAGTGAGAACAAATAGTGAGTCTGACTTCCTAAAAGACTCCGTAGCTGCCAGGTACACCCTAATTGCCCAGACCACATCCAAGGCATGCAGAGCAATTTCCTTCAGATGTTTTGGCCTGGGACACAGGGAAGGCAACAATGTTTTCATTCAAATGAAAATCAGAGACAACCTTTGGAAGGAATGACATACAGGGGCGAAGAACCACCTTATCTCTGTGAACCACCAAGTGGTGTGAACATCAAGATAATGCCGCCAATTCCAACATCCTTCACGCAGAGGTGAAAGCCACCAAAAAGGCCACCTCCTGGGACAGCGTAAGCAGGAGAATCTCCCGAAGATTCTTAAAAAGAGGCTTCTGGAGGACAGAGCATCAAATCGAGTTCCCATGGCGGCAACAGAGACCGCACTGGATGCGTCAAGTGCCTACCTTCCTGAAGAAAAGTACGCACCAGGGAGTATGTGGCCAAAGTCTGTTGACCCAGTAGGGTCTGGCAGAAGCCTCGGACGCGCTGGTGGTGCCGTGGATTCATTATCGTCTGATCTATACCTTTCCACCGATTAAATTGTTGTCCCGGTTCCTTCGCAGGTTGGCCTCGGAACCAAAGCTGGTGATCCTAGTGGCTCCAGACTGGGCGCGCCGGTCCTGGTACGCGGACGTCATGCAACTGGTCGTCGAGCCTCCTTGGCAGCTCCCCTTACGAGCCGATCTGCTGTCTCAGGGGCCGATCTTCCATCCGGCTTTACAGTCGCTGGCTTTGACGGCGTGGCTGTTATAAGCCAGGTCTTGAGAGATTGAGGTCTCTCGTCGGCGGTCATTCCTACCCTCCTCAAGGCTAGGAAGGCCTCTTCTGGTAAGATTTCTTATCGTACCTGGAAGGCCAACTTTGCCTGGTGTGAATCTCAGGGTTTTCATCCTCGCTCCTTTTCGGTGGCGAGGGGGTTCGCATTCCTGCAATCTGGTGTGGATCAGCGTTTGGAGCTGACCACTATTAAGGGTCAGATATCCGCGCTGGCTATTCTTTTCCAGCGCCCTCTGGCATCAAATTCCTTGATCCGCGCTTTTGTTCAAGGTGTGCGTCATCTGGATCCCCCTAGGAGGGCGCCATTAGCTCCTTGGGGCTTGAATCTGGTCCTGTCCGTTTTTACGACGTCCTCCCTTTGAAAATATCCGGGAGTTTAAAGTTGCCTTTTTAGTGGCTATCACATCTGCTTGCAGAGTGTCGGAGTTGGCGGTCTTGTCCTGCCGCTCTCCCTACCTGGTTGTCCCATTAGGACAAGGTGGTCTTGCAACCTCTTCAATCCTTCCTGCCGAAGGTGGTTTCTGATTTCCATCTCACTGACGATATTGTTTTGCCTTCGCTGTGTGCGAAGCCTAAGCACCCTAAGGGGTTTGCCTTGCATTCCTTGGATGTTGTCTGGGCGATCAGGGTCTACCTGTCGTCTACTGAATCCTTCAGAAAGTCGGATTCTCTCTTTGTCCTTCCTGAGGGTCCTCGGAAGGGTACGGCTGCTTCTGCGGCAACCAATTCTAAATGGATCAGACCGCCGATTGTACAGGCCTATTTGCTTAGGGAACAGGTTCCGACTTTCCCTGTCACGGCACACTCTACCAGGGCGGTGAGTGCGTCTTGGGCTTTTCGCCATAAGGCGTCGGTGTCCCAGGTGTGCTAAGCGGCGACTTGGTCGTCTGTGCATACCTTTACAAAGTTTTTACAAACTTGATGTTTTGGCATCAGCCGATGCCTCCTTTGGCCGCAAAGTTCTGAGTGCGGCTGTGCTTTAGGGGGACGTGACAGTTTTGCGTCTGTCCCCTCTTGACGGGGATTCACCCCTTGTTTTTTTTGCTTTCCTGGGTTTTGTTGGCTCATGTTGAGCTTCCTGTTACCCAGTGTTTTGCCTTTATCTTGAAGATAAGGTTCTTTTCTCTGACCTGGGTTGCGTTACCTTTGTGTCGGTTGCGTTTCCCACCCCTCAAGTCTACACTGCTTCAGGACGTCCCATAAGTGAAGACTGTGTGAGTGGGCGGCGACTGTCAGAGGACGTAAGAGAAAACAGAATTTTTGTAAGAACTTAACGTAAAATTATTTTCTCTGAGTCCTCTGACAGTCGCCGGCCCCGCCCCTCTTTTGGGGTTGTTGGATCTATATACTGCTTGCTACCAAACTGAGTTGGGAATGCTGCTAGCATGAGGGTATGGTCCAGAGTGACAGCCCCCTGTGGGTGTGTACATGCAAATGCTTTTATGTATGATTTTAACAAAAATCTTTTGCCTAGTTTACCCCTATGGATAAGGACAATACCCCATAAGTGAAGACTGTATGAGTGGGCGGCGACTGTCAGAGGACTCAGAGAAAATAATTTTACAGTAAGTTCTTACAAAAATTCAGCTTTTTTTGCATAATGACAATGCTTAGTTGCATTTTGAAGACATTAAGTGCAAGCAGCATTGTGTTCCAAGCTAGCTAGCATATAAGAATGGAGAATGTAATATCAACACTTATTTGAATTAGCGAGTTGAGAGGGAACAATAGGTAGAAGAAAAGCAAAGAAACAGTGTGAAGCCAGAGATAGAGAAACCTTTGGGATTAAAATGCCCGTGTTCACACCAGGCAAAGAAGGATTTTCAGGCACAATAGTAATTTTGTTTTGGAAGTGCGTTTTATTGGCTTTGAGCAATGAGGGAATGATTGAATCCAAGTCACATCTGTCAATCAAGACCTGTATTTTAACAGAATGCAGTGAAAGCCAGTGATTGGGAAGCAAGATGGAACAAGAGTCCTGAGACAGAAGGTCTGTCCTGTTTGGAAGAATCTAGGAATAGTCTCCTGGAACAGTTTGGTGCATTGGGAATCACCAGGTTTCTCTTGCTCCATTTTGCAGCCAGGACAGAATTTGCACTGGAGGAATTGTATATATGAACTGGACCGAGGGTCCAGGGAATTATCAGAGCATCCATAGCCAGTTGTAGAGGATCCTATAGGGGGTAACTTGTTGTACCTTAAGGCCAGGATGTCCACATCTGGAGTTTCCCCATTTATGACACAGGAGATGGAAGATGCTGAGAGGAAAGGCCTGTTTGTCTTGGTTGAGGCGGTGACAGCGGAGTTAATCCAGCATCCAAATGTCAACTCTGGAGAGGTCAACAGCAGAGAGGGCTGGACAGCTTTTCTCTGCATATGAGATGATCAGACTTACTTCTATTATTTATGCCTGACTCCTGGTACCCTCTTGGTGGTTGATATAGAACACAGCCATGGTCTGATTTATATCCTGGTCGGATGACCTTAAAAAAAGGGGTCCAGTGATTCAGAGCTAGTTTTGCAGCTCTGAGCTCCAGAATGTCAATAGGAAGCTTGGCTTTCTTGGGTGACCATATTCCCTGACCTATGAGTGATTTGAACACTCCTCACCAGCCTGTGAGACTGGCATCTATTTTAACCCTTCGTGGGTGTGCTAGAAATTACTTTCCTATTGTCAAGTTTGGATTGAAAATCCACCAAGCTAGGGAGTTCCTTGTCTGAGTAGAATGTACAAAGGGAGGTTATGAGAAGAAGCGTGTTTAGAATTGAGCAAAGAGGACATCCTCAAATTAAGCTACTTTGAGGCCCAGAACTATCAGAGAATCTCACTAAGGTGCATCTCTAATCCCAAGATCTGAGCTGGAGATCTTAGAGAGCATTTCATTTTCTGGTGGAAAGACTTCCTGGGCTGTATCCAGAATGAGGCCTTTGTATTCCATGAGAAAGAAAGATTTAAGAGCAGACTAATAAAAGAGGACTACCTAACCAAAACGTATCTGATCTGACTGTCCTTGAGAAGAATTTGGTTGGTTTGAGAGAAGAAAACTGATGGTGGGTAAAATTTTCTATCCCTTTAAAACCACCAAGTGAAAAAAATGGAAAATATAACATCCTTGCTAGAAGTGGTGTGGACATCTCTGCATCTAAGACATATCTTTCTAACTGGTCCTAGGATTAGCACAGTGATACAATATATGTATGCTTTTAGACTTTCACATAAAAGTAATTGCACAAGGATTATCTGCATTTCTTTTCTCCTCCTTTCAGGACACCTGGGATGAAGTTTTATTTGGAAACTGTATAGTGAGGGTCACAGGATTTATAAAGGGAGAAGGTTTGGAGGACACACATATATACACATGCTGTTTTGACTACCCCATTCAGTTAAGGGGTCCATGTGGTGAGCTGATCACCAGAAAGGAGCCTTTGGGAGAGGATTGTTTGCCAAGATAATTGCAGAGTCATGCGATCAACAGCGCTTATTACAAGGTATAGTGTGTCTATGTACAAACAATATCTAATAAAGTGTACTGTGCACTGAAAGGTGACGTGGCTAGATATCACAAAACATTGTTATAATCCTAATGTTAATCTCAATAATTTGATCAACAATACTGTATACATAAATACTTAATCAACTCTCATACAGTTTGTGAACATATTGGTGAAAGTGCTATACTCTTAAAGCGTTCAGTGCAAAAGTAACATTTGCGTGAATATATATATATATATATATATATATATATATATATATATATATATATATAAATTCCAATCCACTTTATTATGACAAAAATAAAAAAGTCCAAAAATCTATTTTCGTGCTCAGTCCTTATATCTTCTAAACATCCCTTGTAATAGAAATAGGCATGACAGGTCCTCTTTATTGTGAGATTTGGGGTCAAAAAGACCTCAGACCTCACAACTACACTAAAAAAGAAAAAAAAAAAAATATATATATTATATATATCGGCCCTTTAAACTGGTTTCTAGGCTACAACGTTTGACGTCGCTCCGGTCCTCCAAGACCATAGAGTCAAGTCGGGGCCATCTTGTCCTCACTCGACTTCCTGTCTCTGAGGATCCAGGACCGAATAGTTTTCTTCGCTGCCGGCGGGTCCGGTAAGCGGGGAAAACGGCCGGGACGCAGCAGGAGGGAAACCACCTCTTCCGCCGCAATGGAAGGGTGATCCCACAGCAAATCCGCCGCTGGGTCCACCCTTATCTGAAAGCCAATCACCCGCTGTTGAAAAAAATACCGGGGTGGCTGCCATAACCCCGGTATTTAGCGTCAAAGGACCGACATAAATCGATGGCGGGCGGTCGGTAAGTGGTTAACAGACAATTGTGCGGTCGTCCGACGTTGTACCCAAATAAAATTTTTCCCCACAAATAGAGCTTTCTTTTGGTGGTATTTGATCACCTCTGCGATTTTTATTTTTTGCGCTATAAACAAAAAAATAGCGACAATTCTGAAAAAAAACACACATATATTATATATATATATATATACATATACACACACTTATTTTTTTTTTTTTTACTTTCTGCTATAAAACATTCCCAATGAAAAATAAAAAAATCAAATGTTTTCATCATTTTAGGTCAATATGTATTCTGCTACATATTTTTGGTAAAAAAAAAAAAAAAAGCCCAATAAGTGTATATTGATTTGTTTGCGCAAAAGTTATCGAGTCTACAAACTAGGGGAAAGTATTAGGTCATTTCTTTTTTTTTTTTACTAGTAATGGCGGCGAGCAGCGATTTTTAGCGGGACTGCGACATTGCGGCGGACAAAACGGACACCTGACATTTTTTACACTTTTGGAGGGAACCAGTGACATTACTACTAGGGATGCACCGAAATGAAATTCTTGGCCGAAGCCGAATAATAATGAAATGTTTGGCCGAAGGCCGAATACCGAACGCAGTGTTTCGCATTTTTTCCATTTATTTTGCCAATTTTTTGTCCTCTCTCTTGTCCTCTCAGGTCTCTCTCTCTCTCTCTCTTGTCCTCTCATGTCTCTCTCCCTAAATGTTACTGTAGGGAATGGGATTCAGTGTACTCTGCAGCCTTGTACCATAGGGTTAATGTTAGTGACACTGTAGGGATTGGGAAGGATGCTGGGAATGGAAATCAGAAAGCATGCAGGCAGCCTAGTAAATTGTAATTGCAGATACAGGGCACTGGGCAGGTCAGGGTTAATGTGGTAACATCAATTACTCAGTGACAGTCAGTCAGTGTCAGTGTGGACTCGATCAGATTATACCGTGACAGACAGTCTCTCATAGTGGTGGTAGTAGGAGGCTGGAGGTGGACTAGTAGGAGCCTGGAAAGGAGCATAGCCGCATACTTACATTACTCACTCGTGCACTACAGCCAGCCCCACACATTCAGTGAGTCTTACTCTCCTCCCTAGTTTTTTCAATGGCACATTCAGGAAGCCAATCACGCCGTGAGTAGCGGCACAGCGGAACCAATCAGGTGTGCAGGCACGCGTGATTGGTTCGCTGTGCAGCTAATCACGGCGTGATTGGCTTCCTGAATGTGCCATTGAAAAAACTAGGGAGGAGAGTAAGACTCACTGAATATGTGGGGCGGGCTGCAGTGCACGAGTGAGTAATGTATGTATGCTCACCGCTGAAGTGTCCCGGCTTCCCCTGCCTAACACGGAAGTCTGTGAGTCCTCCTGTCCTCCTCCGAGTCCCTTCCCCCTGTAAATATCGTGACCTCGGCGATATGAATATCGCCTACGGCCACAGAACGATAGTCGATATCATATCGACTATCGTTCAGCCCTATTGTTCGGCACAAAATTATTCGGCCTTTTGACTTATTCGGCCGAACACTGAAAGTGCTATTTTTTCTATTTTCGGCCGAATAATGTTTGGCCGCCGAATATTCGGTGCATCCCTAATTACTACAGTAATCAGTGCTAAAAATATGCACTGTTACTGTACTAATGATGCTGGCAGGCAAGTGGTTACACCAGGAGCGATCAAATGATTAAATGTGACGTTTCGCTATGGGGTGCTTTCCAACTGTGTGGGGGATGGGCTTGCTGAATGAACACAGAGACCTGAATATTGGCTCCCCCTGTAGCCAATCGGCATGCACCCCCACTAGCAGTCCTGCGAAACGACATACAGTTACGTTGTTTCGCAGGACAGAGCCGACCTGCTGCAGTATATGTACTGTTGGCAGTCGACAAGTGGTTAACTTACACATCTTAAACTTTTTGGCTTTACGTTGATAATTAATTGAAAACCTATTAGTTTTGGTGTTACTATTATTAGCGCTGTAGCTAGTAGTTCATTTGGATTAGTAACTCTTTTTAAGATACTACAGCTTCTTGGAGGGGCGCAAATCATTATGTTAATGTTTAATGTTCAGGGTAGGCATGGGATTTTTGGTTTTTGTTTTTAGCTAAATTATTACATATTTATAACCTTAAAAGAACATTCAAGATATTCAGGAGGAACACAGATACATTAACTTACTGGGTGGTGGGATCTTAAATGGAATATATGAGGGGACACGACGGCCACAGCAAAGAATCGCAGGAAGACAAAACTGCTGACTGCTGAATACTGTACATGAGGGTCATCTGTAGAGGGACATTAAAGAAATACAGATATAACACCACATTTTTTCCAACGTCATATCTTGCAGAGTGGCACACAAACAGTACAACCCAAAAACTTGCATTACTGAAAAGGAGCGAGTGCAACAAGAACTCCCCTTGTACATAAAACACTGGATTCTTGTCTTACCTTAAAATCCTTTTCTCTGATGTTCATTGACAGGCACAACTCCAGAATCTTCTTGACCATTGGGTTATGCTGCCCCCTACAGGAGTAGGACACTAGGCAGGAAAAACCTTACCATGCCTAAGTGGCTGCCCCAGGGGATATACTCCCCCTCCCAGCTATAGGCACTCAGTTTTGTTGAAAGCCACCAAATCAGTGACCCTCTCGTACCCTGGCTCAACAGAATCAGATTGTCTAGAGACTGTGGATTCTTGTCCCACTTGGCAAGAATCTCTCTCTACAGAGGCCTCCCGTGGAATTGTGCAAACTGAATCGTCTCAAAAGGTAGACACCATCAGGCCCAGCACCCGCATGCAAGTCCTGAGGGACTACCGACTGCTAGACTACATAAGTCAAATTGCATCCTGCAGCTTCAGGAGTCGAGTCCAGGGTCAGACCCAGATAGTCCAACTTGGTGGACTGAACCAGAGTAGACTTCTGGAAATTCAATGTCCAACCGAACTCCTGCAGAGTCCGCACAGAGATTTCAAGGTTGTCCTTTAGAGCAGTCGAGGACTTTGCTCATAGAAGATTGTCCAGGTACCCCAGTACCGCAATCCCCCACTGTCGCAACAATGCTAACATCGGGGAGAGCACTTTTGTGAATACCCGAGGAGCTGAGGCCAGACTAAAGGGTAACACCATGAATTGATTATGTTACTTGCCCACGGCAAAGTGGAGGAAGCGCAGATACCCAACGTAAATTGGGATATGGGAGGTAGGCATCCTTGATATCAATAGAGGTCAGAAGATCCCCTTGATGAAGGGATACCACTACTGTACAAATGGACTCCATCTGGAACTTCTGTATCCGCACAAAGCGGTTCAAGGCTTCAGGTCAAGGATAGGACAAATAGTGCTTTCTTTTGGTGGTATTTGATCACGTCTGCGGTTTTTATTTTTTGCGCTATAAATAAAAAAAGACCGATATTTTTGAAAAAAAAAACATTTTTTTTACTGTATGCTATAAAACATACCAAATAAAAAAAAAGAAAACGTAAAAAATCAAATGTATTCATCAATTTAGGCAAATATGTACTCAGCTACATATTATAGAAAAAAAAAATCCCAATAGGCGTATATTGATTGGTTTGCGCAAAAGCTATAGCGTCTACAAACTATGGAATAGATTTATGACTATTTTTATTTTTTCTAGTAATGGCGGCGATCAGCGATTTTTAACGGGACTGCAACATTGCGGTAGACAAATCTGACACTAAGTGACACCTTTTGGGGACCAGTGACACTAATACAGTGAACAGTGCTAAAGTGGATGTAAACCTGATTCATGAAATTTGACCTTGGCACATCTATCTGTGTCTACTTCGCTCTCTTCAAAGTCCTAAGTCCCGTGGCTTTCTCCTGCTCTGTTCTTCTGTTATCAGCACGATAACTTCTGACAAGTTCTCCATCGACTGAGATAAAACCAGTAGGGCTGCAACTAACGATTAGTCGGATATGCAGGATATTTTAACTTGGAGTCAGACAAGAAGCTATATGAAGGGTGGAGGGGGGAAAACAACATTTTTATATTAGAGTAGTACTAAAAGCTGAGACTTTTTTTTTCTTTTTTCATGGATATAATAATTTTAAATATAATGCACAATACTAGTAAACTTTTACTTTAAATGTATTTGTAATGCCTAATATCACCTCTAGTCAATCGGCCTCCACCTTCTCTGGGTTCAGATGCTCATCTTTCCAGCACAGAGCGCTTAAAGTGATTGTTAACGTTGGATTTTTTCTTTTTAACAACAATCTTGTCATACTTATCCTCTCTGTGTAATGATTTTGCACAGAGCAGCACTGATTCTCCTCTTTTGTCCCCCCCATGGCACTTCTGGCCCCTCCTGCCTTCAAAGTGCCCCTATAGGAAGCAGCAAAGTATAGTACTGTATAAAGTGTCCCTATAGCAAAGTAAAAGAACCTCTGCCTTTAGAATCATTTGGTTCCTACTCTTGCCCAGAACTACATTTCCTATGAGGCATTGCTCCTCACACATTTACAAGTTCTCTGCCATCTACATACATGTATGGACGGTGTACTGAGCTGTATGTGCGTTGCACTGTATTTTCTGATGTAAACAAATAATGCATTCCGTATGCAGGACAACTAATCGGCTGACCGATTAATCGATTACGAAAATAGTTGACAACTATTTTCATAATCGATTAGTTGTTTCAGCCCTAAAAACCAGGCTGAATTGTGTGTCGGGGTGGGTGTTCTAAATTGATTTGCAGAGAGCTGGTCTATTCACAGCACAGCTCTTCATGTTTCTACCCATGTGGAAAGAGGGTGTGTGCCTTTCCTCCAATCCGCTGTCTCATGGTGTATGGCCAAACTTCCCTCCCACAGGTAAATCAGGAAGAGAAAATTCTAACAGGACGTGCACTTTCTAAACAGTCTGGAAAGCTGAAAACCGCATATATACAAGTAAAACTTATGTAGGAAGATTTGTTTAATCACTGTGCATCATCTGAGGCTGTTCACTTCACTGGGTATATGTGAGGGTTTACGCCCACTTTGAGTGTGCTCCTAGGGAATGCTTTCTGTGTGTGGGGGTGGCCAAATGGAGGAAGACTGAGATCCCTGTTCCTGCTTTGCAGAAACACGAGATCCCTGTGTCTGCAGAAACACAAGATCTTCATATTCCTCTCTGACAGAACGGTGGTTTGCCTTGTTTGCATAGGCAGACCGACGTTCTGCCTTTCCTCTGAATGATCGGCGGATCCCGGCGGACATTGCGTCCCCTGGACCCGCTGATTGGCTCCCGCTGTGTCCAATCACAGCAGGAGTGGGTCACCGGCAGCGCGCGAGCGCCCTGGACCACGAGCCGATGCACAGGTACATCGGTTCCCACAGGAGGGCCATCCCGCCGCAGTACATCTACGTGGGGCAGTCCTCAAGTGGTTAAAGAGTCATTCATTTGGCACTTTTGGAATATCCCCATATGGACTTTAGGTTCTGTAAGTTGTGACATGGGGCTTTATGTTTTTTCAGCACATCCCACATATCCCCAATTGGGCTGTGTATGCATGAATGCCAAGTCATCACATTGAACTACTTGTGTTCTTCAAACAATTCCTCAATTCATCAGACCAGGCCACCTTCTTCCAATGCTCTGTGGTCCAGTTCTGATGCTCACGATCCCATTGTAGGTGCTTTTGGTTGTGGACACAGGTCAGCATGTGCACCCTGACTGGTCTACGGCTATGCAGCCCCATATACAACAAACTGCGATGCACTGTGTGCTCTGACACCTTTCTAGGAACCAGCAATGTTTTCGGCGATTTAAGCTACAGTAGCTCTTCTATTGGATTGGACTACAGGGGCCAGCTTTCTCTACGTGAATCAATAAGCCTTGGCCACCCATGACCCTGTCACAGGTTTTTTTTCCTTGGGACCAATTTTAGTAGGTCCTGACCACTGCAGATTGGGAACAGCTCAGAAGAGCTGCAGTTTTGCGAATGCTCCATCCCAGTCATCTGGCCATTACAGTTTAGCCCTTGTCAAAGTTGCTCAAGTCCTTTCGCTTGCCCATTTTTTCGACTTTCATCACATCAACTATATATACACAAACATATTAGGTAGGTGGGAAAAATGCTGTAAATTAAGAATGCTTTCAGAACTAGTAGTGTTTATAGTTAATCAATTAACAAAATGGAAAGTAAATGAACAGAAGAGAAATCCAAATGAAATCAATAATTGGTGTGGCCACCTTTTTACACTTGCACAAGGTACACTTGCACACAGTTTTTGAAGGAACTCGACAGGTAGGTTGTTCCAACTGTACCAGAGACTCCCCAAAAGTGTAACGTCTAGCAGCCGCTTAGACACCCCAGGGGAACGTCTCAGATGGTCCCATCCTACATGAGCATGCTAGCAAAATAAGCGGCTCCGGGTGGCATGCGAGTGCCAGATGCTACCTGCCGCTGCATTCCCCCAATTGCAGAGTGTCACGTACCAAAAACCTGTGCATCCACCATATATCATGCGCGGCAGGGGAGGTAGAAATGTCATCCTCATTATCCGAGGAGACGGGGTGCGAAGTAACAGACCCGGCAGTGAGGCCCACGTCTGCCGAGTCAGACTCAGAATCCGAGACATCAGATGAGGCAGGTGTAGGTGGAGAAACGTTTCAGGGCACCTCTCTCAAGGCCACCTCCATTCGGGCACAAATGCTTCCCGAACCGCCGAAAATGCCATGGACAGTGGAGATCCGGCAGGCCCTGCGGCCTCTGTGAGGGAGTCAGGCGGGGACACATGGCCTACAGGGTCCATACTGAACCTGAGGAACCCACAGGCAAAATTTACAAAAAAATAACAAAAATGCCCCACAGTGCTACAGCGCCCCCCGGAGGACAGGCACACGCTAACGAACCCCCACAGAGAGAGACCACCCTCAGGAACTCACTGTCCCCAGTAAGCAATCGGATGAGAGTCTCAGCAGTGGCTGAGAGAGAGGAAGTGAGCCAGGAAGCTGACCGGGGTGAAGGAAGGGGCTCCTCCCCCAAAAGAACGCCTCCAGGCACTCCCACCGGCCTTCATAGCAAAAAAAACTACCTCAAAATGGCCGAAAATGGGTGTACCAAGATGGCCACCACCATAGAAGCAGACAAAGCTACAACAAAATGGCGGCCCTGTGTGGCAACAGGACCCCACAGGGAGACCCCCCCCCCCCCAGCCCTCCTACACCATCCAGCCCTGGAGGAAAGGAACACTGTCCTACCTGCCTAGTGTCCTACTCCTGTAGGGGGCAGTATAACCCTATAGATATGGATCAGAGAACTGCGTCCGTCAATGAATGATAGAGAAATATAGCTTCTCTCAAAATGTTCTACCAATTCAATTGCTTCACGGAATCGGTTTAGTAGTTAACAGCGCTAAGCTTAAATAACAATGAAAGTGCGCAAAGCAGTTTGGAGCTCAAATTCTCATCTGAATTCACTGTTCTAATTACTTCTACTGTAGGAGTAGTAAAAGTGCAGCACCGTCCCCATAACAGCCAGTTCATCTAAGTATAACTGTTTTTTTTTTTTTGCATTCAAGCAGCCCCATGTAAGCTTGCAATAAATCATTCTACAAAGCAGGAGGTAAAGAAAAGGCAATTCTTACTAGGAAAGTGTCGGACAGCCATGTGGCGCAGTGCGGAGAATAGGTCACACATTACAGTGGGGCAACTCATGCTGGATTTGACTATACAGGAGAAAACTTTGTCCACATAGCTTCTCAGATTGTCCTGTAGAGGAGGCATAAAACAAGCCATTAGTACAGCTATCATTCAACAGTATCACACATAGAAGAATAAAAAAAAAAGGGTTGCAAGAGGACTGAGATTTCACGACAGGGTAGGTCACATTAAGAAACTATTTGCATGAAGATATGTCTACTGCTGACCAGTGTTTATTTTGGCAGCAAATTTTGATTTGGTTTTAGAAATAGTCTTGACTAAAATGCTATTTTAGTTTTAGTCGTTTTAGTCATCTGAATTGTTTTAGTTTTAGTCATATTTTAGTCGACTAAAATCTCCAGTACATTTTAGTCTACTAAAATCTCACATTTTAGTCAACTACAAATTGAGTGGGTTTAGATAAATTGCAATACATTATTTAAACATTTCTCTAGGAATTTCCAAACGAATTACCGTATATACTCCTGGAGTAAAAATCTCATAATATTATTTCTGGTATTAAGGTTTAAATATGCACTACAGACACAGATTAAGCCATTGTGATATATAAAATGTCTTTATAAAGAAAACCAAGTTTCATAAACAAAACAGAAGTGCAACTTTAAAATACAAAAAACCCCAAAAAACTGTAAACTCTATTTGCTGTAATGTCATTGCACATTACCTGAATATATTACCAACATTAATTATTAAGAAAAAATATAGGAAAAGCCTTTTTCTTAATGGTTTCTCTTTCAGCAGCTTAGTAGATGTCCCTTGCTTATGCGGTAGTGCAATACATGTTTAAACTTTAAAGTGCTATTATTACAGGCTCTGGATGGAATGGTTTTGCCGATTTAGAAATGGCCAGCAGAGTAGTATTAAAGTAAATTTTCGATTTAGTTTTAGTCATAATCTTTTGAATAGAATGTTATTTTAGTTTTAGTTGTATTTTAGTCATCTGAATTGTGAGCCTATCAGTGTTTTAGCTATACGGTGCATCCGGAAAGTATTCAAAGCTATCCACATTTTATGTTACAGCCTTATTCCAAAATAGATACAACCATTGCCCCATAATGACAACGTGAAGGAAGTTTGTTTGAAATATTTGCAAAAAAAACCTTTGGCACCAATTGCAGCATCAAGTCTTTTGGAGTATGATGCTAAAAGCTTTGCAGACTTTGGCACACCTTTTTTTGGGCAGTTTCTCCCATTCTTCTTTGCAGGACCTCTCAAGCTCCATCAGGTTGGATAAGGAGTGTAGGTGCACAGCCATTTTCAGATCTCTCTAGAGATATTCAGTCTAGTTCAAGTCTGGGCTCTGGCTGGGCCACTCAAGGGCATTCACAGAGTTGTCTTGTAGCCACTCCTTTGTTATCTTGAGTGCTTAGGGTCATTGTCCTGTGGGAAGATGTCCCAGTCTGAGGTCCAGAGCGCTCTGGAGAAGGTTTCCATCAAGGATGTCTCTGTGCATTGCTGCATTCATCTTTCCCTCGATCCTCACTAGTCTCTCAGTTCCTGCCGCTAAACATTATCCCCACAGCATTATGCTGCCACCACCAGGCTTCACTGTAGGGATGGTATTGGCCAGGTGATATTGCAATTTACAAATGAGTGGGGATTGGTTTCCTCCAGACATAACACTTGCCATTCAGGCCAAAGAGTTCAATCTTTGTTTGTCAGACCAGATAATTTTGTTTCTCATGGTCTTAGAGTCCTTCAGATGCCTTTTGGCAAACTTGGGCTGTCACTTGCCTTTTACGGAGTGGCTTCTGTCTGGCCACTCTGACAGGCCTGACTGGTGGAGTGCTACAGAGACGGTTGTTCTTCTGGAAGGTTCTCCTCTCTCCACAGAGAAATGCTGGAGCTCTGTCAGAGTAACCATCAGGTTCTTGGTCACCTCCCTGGCTAAGGCCCTTCGCCCCTGATTGCTCAGTTTGGCCAGGCAGCCCGCTCAAGAAAGAGTCCGGGTGGTTCCAAACTTTTTCCACTGACCGAAGATGGAGGCTACTGAGCTCATTGGGACCTTCAATGCTGCAGACATTTTTCTGTACCCTTCCCCAGATGTGTGCCTCAATACAATCCTGTCTCGGAGGTCTACAGACATTTTCTTGGAATTAATGGCTTGGTTCGTGCTTTGACATGCACTGTTAACTGTGGGACCTTATATAAGGTGAGCATTTCCAAATCATGTCCAATCAACTGAATTTTCCACAGGTTGACTCCAATCAAGGTGGGTGTCTGCTTTGTCTGCTTCCAATCCAATCACCTGAGCTCAATTTTGAGTGTCATGGCAAAGACTGAATACTTATGCACATGTGATTTTTTTTTTTTTAGTTTTAATAAAACTTGCAAAGATTTCAAACCAAGTCCTTTCACACGGTCATTATAAAGTATTGTTTAAAAAATTCTGAGGAAAATAATGAATTTAATCCATTTTGGAATAAGGCTGTAAAATAACAAAAATTTGAAAAATGTGAAGTGCTGTGAATACTTTCTGGATGCACCAACTGAAATAATTGGATTATAAAGAGGAAGGTAAAAATGTGTTTTTTTGCCTTTTTTTTTTTTTTTGTAGAAATACAATCTTTTCTTGCAATTTACAACTGCACTTGCAATTGTAATTTCAAACCCCAAAACCAGTTCGCTGAAATTCCTTTAAGTTATTTATGAGTACAACACAGTATTTATAAGGTTTGGAATTGTAATTCTACCAGGATATATTTAAAGCTCTATGGTGGATAAAATGGTTGCTCAATATGGTTGAAAAGGACTTGATTTAAACGTATGTATGTTGTCCATAGTGCTAATCATGTGGAAGTCAACAGACTCAGCACTTGTAGGGTGCAATTCTTTTTTTATTTCTGCAGAAAAAAACATGTCCCTCTCCCACAGCATCATGTTAGGGAATCTTAGGAGACAATTCCACAGTTCCCCACAAACCCAGGAGGCTAATCAGTGTGCAAGAAAAAAAATGGATTTTTGTACTTACCGTAAAATCCTTTTCTCTGAAGTTCAACAGACGCAGCTTCATATCTTCTTAGACCATTGGGTTATGCACCTCCAATCAGGAATAGGCACTAGGCAGGAAAAAGCTTTACCACGCCTATGGGGGCTGTCCCTGCAGGCATAACCCCACACACTTTGCTACAGCAGTCAGTTTTGTTGCAAGCAGTGTTTAGAAGACAAAAAAACCTCATACACTCAGAGGCAGAGGGGCGGGTGCTGCGTCTGTCGAACTTCAGAGAAAAGGATTTTACGGTAAGTACAAAAAACTGGATTTTTGACTTACCGTAAAATCCTTTTCTCTTAAGTTCATTGACGGACGCAGTTCTCTCTGATTCATATCAGTAGGGTAATGCTGCCCCCTACAGGAGTAGGACACTAGGCAGGAAAAAGTTCTGGCTACGCCTATGGGCAGTCCCGAGGGTACTACGTCCATCAATGAACTTGAGAAAAGGATTTTACGGTAAGTCAAAAATCCAGTTTTCTCTATCCTTCATTGACGGACGCAGTTCTCTCCGATTCATATCAGTAGGGACGTCCCAAAGCTGTGCCAGAAAATGAGGGTTGGGAACAGCAGAAAAGAACACGTCCCCAAGGCCAAACATAGCCAACCAGGCAACATAGGACTCATCGGAACAAAAGATGAGGCCCACCTGAAAACAAAAAGTAAACACCCTCAAGGAAGGCCAAAAGCCCTCCAAACAGCAGCCAGCAAAAAACCTTGCGGCCGAAAAGAGACATCTGCAGATGCCAGCACATCCACGTCTTAAAACGTAGCAAAGGTGTGAACAAATGACCAGGTAGTCCTTAGGGACCATACTCCCTAAGCAGAAAACCTGCCGAGGACTCCTCCCCACCCGGACAAGCTTGCATCTGTGGTGACAATTGTCCAGTAGACGGGGAGGAAGGATTCCCCAGCAAGACTCCCTGGGCACCCGGCCCAGCCGGATTCGCAAGTCCAGAGAGTTTGGATTCCAGTCGCCTTAGAGAAGGATTGCCTCCTGGGAGATGCCCAAGAGGGATTGAGCGAAAAGGAACATTTTGAAAAAACACCACCATCAGTCCCAGAACTCGCATGCAGGTCCAAAGGGAAGACCATGTGCAGAACAGCAACAGTTGACCGCAGTCTAAAGTGCCAAGAGTGTTGACCCCGGAGGGAGAAACACCCTGACCGAGGACCAGTCCAAATTCAGGCTCAGAAAGTCCAGTCTCAAGGAAGGGACCAGGGATGATTTCTGAATGTTCAGAACCCACCTGAACTCCACCAGAGCTCTCACAGTGACAACCAACTTCGTTGTCAGCACCGTAGGGGACTCCAAATGGAGAAGCAGAGCGGCCAGGAAACCAGGGCCGATACACCCCGCTGCTGCAACAGCTCCAGGACCGGAGCCAACACCGTTGTGAAGACCCTAGCAGCATAAGCGAGACCAAAGGGTAACGCCACAAACCAAGAGATCCTTCCCCAAGGGAAAAAAAACGGAGAACCCTGTAGCTGTCCAGAACATAACGGGACATGTAAGGTAGGCAGCTTGATATCTATGGAGGCCAGGAAGCCCCCTGATGTAGAGAAGCCACCACCGTGCGAATCAATACCAACTTGAATTTGTGATCTGCACTGAACCATCAAAGGACCAGTAGGTCCAGCTTGTTGAACCAGAGCCTGAACTGCCCCACAGAGCTTGTGTAGGCGATCCAGAGACAGCTGTACATTGGAAGGGAAAAATCTTACCGGAAATAAACGGATCGAAACTCGATCTTGCAACTGGACTGCATGACCTGAATCCAGCTAGCCTAGGAGGAGACTGGAAGAGGAAGCACCTTCAGGCCGAGTAGGCCTTGTCCGCAGGTCTGGAAAAAATCAAAACCATGAACGCCAGACCAAGGTCGTCTGGAACCCAAGCGGAAGTCTGGAGGGACTTCGCCACATCGACTGTCCCCGAGGGACAAAGAAACTGTTTGTGAGCTGAAAGGGAGGAACCTCGACTGCGAAGAAGGTCCTCACTCTTGACAGCCTGTGGAAGAAAACACTCTTTCCCCCCGTGAGACTCTTACATAATGTCATCCAGGGCAGCGCCAAACAGGCAATCCCCCTGAAAAGGGAGATCCATTAAGACCTTCTTAGAAGTTTGATCCGCAGACCAACAATCCGGTCAAGTAGACTCCGGTCAACCACCGCCGAAAACGGCAAGGGAGCCTCAACCAGCGCAGCATCGCAAACAAAATGCAGCCCCATTGACAGCTGGTCCAACAGCTCCCCCAGGGCAAGAGGGACATGCCCCACACCAAGTCGCGGTGTTGGGACTCTGCCCACCAGGCAGAGTCTGCGTGGCAAGGGCAAACAAACACTGTTCCCAGTGCAGCTACGCCAGGGAGCACAGAGCGCAGGCCACAGCCCGCGCCATCCTATCCCCCAAGTCCTTAAAGGATGGGGATTCCTCCACCGGAACAACGGTAGTCCCTTTCAGCTAGAGACCGTACGTCCACTAAAGGCGGAACAGTCCTCTGCACCAGAGGCTCCCCCAAAAGGCAATGGCTAACGGCCGCTTAGACACATCAGGGGAACGTCTCAGACGGTTCCCTCCTACATGAGCAGCCAGCAAAATGAGCAGCTCCGGGTGGCATGTGAGTGCCAGATGCCACCTGCTCCCTAGGCGCAGCCACCGCTGCGCCCCCCAAATTGCAGGGTGCCACGCACAGAAAACAGACAGTGCATCCACCAGCGCCTTTTCGCGGCAGGGGAGGTGGAAATGTCATCCTCATCATCCGAGGAGACAGGGCACGAGGTAACAGACCCAGCAGGGAGGCCCACGTTTGCCGCAGCTGAGCCAGACTCAGACTTCGAGACATCAGATGAGGCAGGGGTAGGTGGAGAAACATTTTATGCACCTACCACCTCCACAGGGGCCCAAATGCGTCCCAAACTGCCGAAAAGGCACCGACGGACAGTGGAGATCCGGAA
This sequence comes from Pelophylax lessonae, assembly GCF_965119305.1. NCBI lineage: Eukaryota > Metazoa > Chordata > Amphibia > Anura > Ranidae > Pelophylax > Pelophylax lessonae. The sequence continues at coordinate 185,959,856 of NC_138770.1, read as the reverse complement.
GGCCCTGTGGCCTCCGTGAGGGGGTCAGGTAGGAAAAACAGGCCTGCAGGGCCCATACTGAACCTGAGGAACCCGCCAGTAAATAAAAAAAAAAAAAAAAAGAGAAAATTACCTTTTTTTTTTTTAAAAACGGCCCCACAGCGCTACATCGCCCTCCAGAGGTCAGGTACACGCTAAAGGACCCCCAACAGAGAGGGAGAGACCACCCTCAAGACTCACTGTCCTTCAGGCACTCCCACCGGCCTTCACAGCAAAAGATCTACAGCAAAATGGCTGAAAACTGGAGTACCAAGAAGGCCGCCTCCATAGAAGCAGACAGAGGCTACAACAAAATGGCGGCCCCGCGCAGGAATCGCAGGAATCGGGACCCACAGGGGGACCCCCAAACGCCCATCGACTTCAGAAGAACCCCAGCAAGGCCCCCCACACAATCATTGAGTACCGCGGACAGCGCACTCCCCCAGCCCCCCAGGCGGCCTGCACACTAGGCCCCAGGCTCAGGTAGGCCCAAACAGTCCCCCACGTGGGGGGGGGTCACAATATGACAGAGGGAAACCCAGGAGTGTGAGAGTTCCGGCCACCCCAGGGAGAGGGCTTGCGTCAACCCCAAAAATCCGCCAGGGAAGGGGGGGGGGACATTTACTCACCATACCGGGAACACAGGTGGGCCCCATCTCTTGACAGGACCCCACGCCACCGGAGTAGGGGGGCTGTCGGCCAAATAGGAACGCTGCGACATCAGCCTTGACCCTGTCGTGTGCGTCCTGGCGAGACGTTTAACTCGTGGGGCCAGTCCCCGTTCAGTGGGACTATGTCACGGCCGACCCAGCGCAGAGCCAAGGTCTGCACCTGCTCGCAGGCCAGACTGGGGTGACTACTGGATATGGGAGTCCAGTCTGTCGCCCAGCCCGGCATAATTGCTTGAAAATCTCACAGGAAAAAAAGTTCTGGAGAAAAAAAGGTTAGCTAAAAATCTACATAAAATACTTTTATGCCAGGACCAGAGATCCCAGCAAGGAAGGCAGAAAAAACTGACATCCTATGCAGGAAGAGAGAGGGTGTACCCTCCGGGACAGCCCATAGGCGTAGCCAGAACTTTTTCCTGCCTAGTGTCCTACTCCTGTAAGTGGAAGTATTACCCTACTGATATGAATCCGAGAGAACTGCGTCCGTCAATGAACTATAGAGAAATCCAGTTTTCTCTATCGTTCGACAAACACAACTCCATATCTTCTTAGACCATTGGGATGTCCCAAAGCAGGATTTTTATGAGGGGTGGTAAGACAACACAAAGAAGAATGTAACTTCCCAAAGGCTAAAAGTAGCCAACCAGATAATATGGGGCTCAACCAGGAACAACTGGAGCTCACCTAGCAAAAACATACACCCTCAAAGAACAAAAAAAGATTCTCTTTAAACCGCAACCTGCAAAACCTTGCGGCCAAAAGAGGCATCCGAAGATGCCTACACATCAACTTTGTAGAATTTTGTGAACATAGGCACAGACAACCAAGTTGCCGCTTTGCAAACTTGGATCACTGACGCTTGATTGCGAAAAGCCCAAGAGGCACTCAGTGCTCTAGAAGAATGGGCCTTCACTGTAAAAGGTGGAACCTGACCCTTCAGCGAATAAGCCTGAACAACTGTCTGCCTGATCCACCTGGAAATGGTCTCAGCAGACGCAGACAATCCTTTACGAGGTCCTTCAGTAAGGATAAAAACAGCATCTGACATTCTGAAAGACTCAGTAACTGGCAGGTAAACCCTGATTGCTCTAACCACATTCAAAGAATGCAAAGCAATTTCCTTAGGATGCTTGGGCTTGGGGCAGAGTGAAGGCAGCACAATGTCTTCATTCAAATGAAAATCAGAAACCACTTTAGGGAGAAAAGATTGATTTGGTCTAAGTACCACCTTATTTCTGTAGACCACCATATAAGGTGAACGGACGGACAACGCCACCATTTCAGACACCCTGCAGGCAGAAGTGATAGCCACCAAAAAGGCAACCTTCTGAGACAAAGAAGGCAGAGGAATCCCCTGAATGTTCTCAAAAGGAGGCTTTTGAAAAACGGATAATACCAGATTTAGATCCCACGGAGGTAGCGGAGACCGTCTCGGAGGGACCATATGGCGCACTCCCTGAATGAAGGTACGAGTCAGAAAGACCTATCCCTCAACACCTGGCTTTCAACAGCCATGCCGTTAAAGCAAGTATTGTATAAGTACTGTAAAGCAGCATGGAAGATTGGACCCTGAGACAGCAGATCTTCCCTGAGAGGAAGTCTCCACGGAGCATCAGCGACCAACCTTACTAGGTCTGCGTACCAAGACTGACGAGGCTAGTCTGGAGCAATCAGAATGACCAGACTCCCTTCCACCTCTATTCTGCGTAGTAGTCTCTGCAGAAGTTTCAGTGGAGGAAAGGCATAAAACAGCCAATACCGACCCCAAGGAGCCACCAGTGCGTCTGTGGCATCGGCCAAAGGATCTTGAGATCTGGCTACGAACCTCTGCACCTTCTTGTTGAGACGAGAAGCAAATGGATCAACCTTGGGTGTCCCCCACCTGACACACAGGAGATGAAACACCTCCGGATGTTTCAAGGGACCACTCCCCTTGATTCAACACTCAGTTAATATGCTTGCCAGTTCTCTCCACCTGGGATGTGCACAGCAGAGGGCTGGAACAAACTGTTCCGCCCAGGCCAAAATTTCGGCCACCTCCCTGGCCACCAAGACACTCTGGGTGCCCCCCTGGTGATTGATGTAAGCCACAGCCGTGGCATAGTCCGATCTAATCCGAAGCAGACAATTTTGCAAACGAGTCGTCCAGTGGCTCAGACAAAGTTTTATTGCTCTGAGCTTCAAAACATTTATCTGTAGTTTGGACTCTTCTACTGTCTAGGTTCCCTGGGCACAGAACTGTCTGTGGTCACCACCGTCCAAAACAACGGAAGGAAGGATTTGCCCTGGCATAGTGCTGGAGAGTGAAGACACCATAACAGAGCAGATCTGGTGTTGTGGCTCAACCAAATCAAATTATCTAAAGACTTTGGATCCATGTTCCATATCTCTTTACAAAGGTCTGGTATGGAACTGAGCAAAGGGAACCGCCTTGAAGTTGATACCATCAGACCCAAGGCCCGCATGCAAGTTCGCAGAGAGGACAGATTGTTTGCCAACAACCACCAAATCGCCCCCTGCAACTTCTGCACCTTGTCCGAGGGAAGAAAAACCCACGCCAAGGCTGAATCTAGAGTCAGGCCCAGATAAGCCAGTCTCAAGGAAGGTATCAGGATGGAGTTCTTGAAATTGATGGTCCACCCGAACTCCTGCAGGGAGCTGACAGTGATCGTCAGGTTGCCCATCAGGGCTGAATGAGAGTCTGCTCTCAATAGAAGATTGTCCAGATACCCCAGTACCGCAATCCCCCGTTGAGGCAACAATGCCAACATCGGGGCCAGTACTTTGGTAAATACCCTAGGAGCAGAGGGTATTTACCTATCCACAGGGTCCGCGAAGGCCGGGGATTTTTCCACTGTAACCACAGTAAACTTATTCAGCCTGGAAATCGGGTGATCCAACTTGGGTAACACGAACCACCTAGTGGAAACTGCATCTGCAAAAGGATAACTACGTTTAAAGTGCTTAGGCACCACTAACATGTGCTTGATGCGCTGCCATTGTTCATTGACCATATCATCAAAAAGCTCCGGACAAGGGAACACCTTGCCCAATTTTCGGGATTTGCGGGAGCCAAAAGACAACTGAGAACCCAATGCTGTAGATTCATCTGCCAATTTTAAAATTTCCCGCACTGAAACTATAAGTGCTTCCACCGAAGTGTGTTCCCGCGCCGCGGCAGACGAGGACAGGTCCTCTTCACCATCAGAATGCAACGACACCGACCCCTCAGGGTGGGGTGCGTCTGTGGCGGCCAAATCTGCCTCAGAATTTGAGGAAACTACAGAGGGAGGCAAAGGCAGAGGGCGTTTGCAGCTAGCAACGCTTTCACACACAAAATCTACCCAGCTTTCCAAGACTGCCGTAAGTGCAGACATGGGCTGCGACCCAGAAGGTTCTGCAGCCACTCCTAGGAGGTCTGTAGGTGAAATAGTACCCTGGGACTCCATATTACACTGATATGAAAAAAATACAGTGTCGCTAAATTGCCAACCCACCGCTAAAATAGCGGTACACCTGATAGCAGAGTGGGTGAGTAAAACCAACAGGGGACCCCGGAAAACGTTACCTCAGGAGACTGCCAGCACGATCTTGTAAAAGTAAAATGTTCCTTCACAGGAAATGACAAGACAGCCTATCCTAGATAGATTTAATGCCTTTTCGACTCTCCAACATTGTGGACTACAAGAAACTGGCCGCCCCATGCATTCCTATAGGGAACTAATAAAAAATGGCTGCCCATGCAATTCAATGGGAGAATAAAAAAGCATGAATCTAGTCTACAGCAAAATGGTGGCCCCCCCACAGCGTGTCATCCAAAGAAAAAAGCCTCTGCCGCCGCATCCCCCCCCCCCCCCCCCCAAAGGTAGGACCTACTATGGGTAGGGAAAAAGTGGAGGGGATAGGCCTTATATCCCAGAGGCCAGGGGAACCGAAGAAACGCTGAGGGTCCGACTATTGCAGGGAAGGAGCCCATGTCCACCCCGAAACCACCAGAGGAATGGGGGGGACAGTATTACTCACCATACCAGGTGGGCGCCATCCGCACATGCCACCTCCCACTCGGGGTGGGGGTGCTGCCAGCCAGGGGGTACACTGTGACTTAGGGCGTTCCAGGTCGATCACGTCCCATCGAGACTTGTCTACTTGCAGGCACGTCCCCATCCATCGGGGCTCTGTCATGGGGAGGCCTAGTTCTGGACTATAACCTGCTCATGCTCATTGGCCAGGTGGGGACACCATAAGGATCTAGAATATCTAGTCCGAAACCACAGCCAGCTGTTGCTAGTAGTTCTCCAGGAACTCTCAGCTAGTGAAAATAAAAAATCATAAAATAACAAATTTTTCCAATTAATAGCCAAGTCCGAAGTCCCAGCAGAGAACTAGGTCCTATTCCTAAACTAGGCAGAAACAAACTGGCTGCTGTAGCAGAGTGTGTGGAGTTATGCCTGCAGGGACAGCCCTCATAGGTGTGGAAAAGCTTTTTCCTGCCTAGTGCCTATTCCTGGTTGGAGGAGCATAATGGCCTAAGAAGTCTAAGAAGATATGGAGTTGCGTCTGTCGATGAACGATAGAAAAATCGGCATTTTCTCTCAAATTATCCCAGAGTTTGGCTCAACAGGACATGTCTAGCAAAGGACCCAAAAAATAGACAACATACTGGGACAAAAAAAAAAAAAAAAAAAGTGTATACATTTATATTATATAGTACATTTTTTAACAATTTTTACACACTGATAAACAGGAGGTTCAAAAATGGTTTGCCAATTCACACGTGGAGGTGAAGGTAGATGGGTTGTTGGAAGTTTTTTATACTGCTCTACCATTGTCAATTGTATCACATTGTTAGGTCTCCTTATTCATATACGTTTCAGTAGGTAAGAAAATAATTAAATCATGTCTATTGAAATATGTGATTATATTACAATGTGCGCCTATGCAGATCTTGGCATCCTGGTGTGTTGCGATAACATGTTTTTTTCACATGTAAACATGTGCTGTGTTAAACATAACTTGGGCCCATTCAGACCTTGGTGTTCTGGTGCATTGAAGATGTGTTTCAATGTACATTGGGCCAGCAAAATAAAATATCTAAAAAAAGAAAAAAGCAGACATGCACCATTTCATGCTGCTCAGCACACCACAATGCAGGATGGTATATTATGTGCCTGTAGGGCATTGGAGCTTTGGTGACATGCAGTGCAGCAAAGGTGTAAATGGTCCTTTTGGGCTCCTTAGATGAGGCAGCTTCTTGTAGCAATAATATGCACAATAAATACAAGGACTGAATACTGTGAAAGAGCAATTAAACTAAGCTGCATTTTTAGCATAAGTATTATAAAACTATTAAATACAACAGCGCTCTGTAAATCATAGCTAGAGCACCTGTATTTTAGAACATGTTGGTGTTTACAAGCATTTCCTGAAATTAAAAAGACTTCTTCAAACAGTCTGTTCCTTTTGATGTTTATTTAAATTGTATTTTATAGGCAACCTAAATACTGCCCTCTACTGGCTAACATTTTAAATTCACTGGTATTATAAATAAATATTACATTTGAATATTTTTATAAATTAGGTAACTACAAGAATTAAAGACAAATAATAATAAAAACAAAATGTGGAACAGTGGACAGACATATTTTCTAACACACACAGTCAACTGCTTTTCCTAAAGAAAAGTACAAGCTGTCATTTTCCTTCTCTTTTGTACATCTGACTAATTTATATTAACAGGTGATGCTAAAAGTCCATTAGGATAAGTGCACAATGCCTTGAATAGGGGCATTTTGATAAAAAGTATTTGTAGTAGACAAATATAGGCGATCTGAATAAGTTTCAGATTTACCCTCTCTGGAATCATTACTGTTAGAATTGTTAGAATCTGTTAGATTGAGAGTGGTATGCAAGTGTCTATAAAGGATAAAAGTCTACTAACTTCACAGGGAGAATGGGCCTAAAAAGAGTTGCATTAGCTATTTCTGATGACCAAGTTCACCAGTGGAGCTTCAGAGGTGAGGGAAGCATGATAAAAATGGATTTTTGTAAAATCTTACCGTAAAATCCTTTTCTCTTAAGCTCATTGACAGACGTAGTCCTCGTTGATTAATAACAACTCGGGTTATACTGCCCTCTACAGGAGTAGGACTAGACAGGAAAGAAAATGTTCTGGCCACACCCTAGGGGCAGTCCCAGAGGGTATATCCTCTCTCTCTCTGCTACAGCAAATCAGTTATGTCACAAAGCAGTGTTTAGAGAATTTAACCCAACCCAACTCAAAAACAGAGGGGCGGGTACTACGTCTGTCAATGAGCTTAAGAGAAAAGGATTTTACGGTAAGATTTTACAAAAATCCATTTTTCTCTGTCGCTCATTGACAGACGTAGTCCTCGTTGATTAATAACAACTCGGGACGTCCCAAAGCAGTACCACAAATGAGGGGTGGGATAACAGAAATCAAAATCCAGAAGGCCCAACCGGAGCCAACCAGAAGCATCAAGGACTCATCGAGCAAAAAGATGAGACCTAAGTGAAACACCCAACAAACCCTTGAGGTAGACCAACAGTCTCCTCAGATTGCGGCCTGCAGAACCTTGTGGCCAAAAGAGGCATCTGATGATACCATCACATCAACTTTATAAAATGTTGTAAAGGTATGAACCGACGATCAAGTCATCGCCTTGAAAACCTGGATCGCTGACGCCTGATGGCGGAAGACCCAGGAGACACTAGGCGCCCGAGTAGAGTGCGCCTTAACAGGGAACGGAGGATTCCGACCCTTAATAGAATAAGCCTGTACCACCGTCTGACTGGTCCATCTAGATATGGTCGCGGCAGACACAGGCAACCCCCTTCAAGGGCTATCCGTGATCACAAAAAGTGAGTCCGTCTTACGAAAACAAGTTCGTAGTAGTCAAGTGTATCCTTCTGAACCCCATCCAAGGAGTGTAATGCAAACTCCCAAGGATGGCTAGTCTTAGGACACGGGGAAGGTAACAATATTTTTATTCAGATGAAAACTCTGAAAACCACTTAGGAAGGAAGGATGGATCTGGAAGAAGAACCACCTTATCCCTATGAACCACCAGATATGGGGAACGTCAAGATAATGCGGCCAGTTCTGACACCCTGCGTGCAGAAGTAATGGCCACCAAGAAGGCCACCTTCTGGGATAATGTAAGCAAGGGAATCTCCCTAATATCTTCAAGAGAAGTTTCTGAAGAACCGACCACACTAAATTAAGACCCCAGGCGGTAAGGGTGCGCGCACTGGCGGAGCCAGATGTCGCACCCCCTGGATGAAATTCCGCACCAAGGAATGATTAGCCAAAGGTTTCTGAAAGAAGATTGCTAACGCTGAAACCTGACCCTTGATAGTGCTCAAGGACAGTTTCTGCTCAACCCCTTGTTGCAGACAGACCAAGATTCGGGTCACCGAATAGTCATGTGGGGGAAATCCAAAAGATTCACACCACGCCATATAAGACTTCCATGTGCTGGAAGTCGCTTTCCTTGCTTTAACTAGAGGTAGGAATAACTGAAGCTGACACTCCCTTGTCCTTCAGTACCTGGGTCTCAATGGCCAGGCCATTAAGCCAGCGATTGTAAAGCAAGATGGAAGATCGGTCCCTGAGACCGCAAATCCTCCCTGAGAGGAAGTCTCCAAGAAGCGTCCGCGACTAGCCTCACCAAGTCTGCGTACCAGGCTCGACGAGGTCAGTCCGGAATTTCCAGAATAACTGGAATTCCCTCCACCTCTATCCTGCGAAGAAGTTCCCGCAGTAACTTGAGAGGATGGAAGGCATGCCGTAGCGGATACTGCTCCCACGGGGCGATCAGCGTTTCTGCTGCGTCCGCTAGAGGATCGCGGGTGCGAGCTACAAACCTCCGCACCTTCCTGTTGAGCCAAGGTGCCAACAGATCCACATCCGGGGTGCCCCAATGAAGGGACAGCTAGTGAAAAACCTCTGGATGAAGAGGCCATACCCCTTGATCCAGAATCTGATGGCTGAAATAATCTGCCTGCCGATTTCCCAAACCCCGGAGTGAACACTGCGGGGAGATCCGGAACAAACCGTTCCGTCCAATGAAAAGATGCTAGTCGTTTCGATGGCCACCAGGACACTCTAAGTGCCCCTTTCTTGACATAAGTCACGACCGTGGCATAGTGCGATTGGATCCGAATCGGGCTGCTCTAGAGCTGCTCGATCCAGTAAATCAGACAAAATCTGATCGCTCTCAGTTCCGATACCCTATTGGTAACCTGGATGCTATCGGAAGGAATGACTTCCCCTGGTTGAGCATCGGAGACTTCCTGGTCCGCTCGCTCAACCGGATCCGATTGTCCAGGAAATCGGAATTCTGATTCCATTAGAAAAAAATCTCCTTCAGGAGAATTCGGGTATGAGACTGGGTATACGGTACTGCCTCTAAGAAGGCCACCATCAGTCCCAGCCAATTGACGGACAGCAACATCCGAATCGTTGACTGAACCTTCTGGAGTTTCTCCGCAAGGAGAAACTTTCTTGCCCAGGATGTATCCAACATTAGGCCCAGATAGTTCAGTCTCCTGGTGGGAACCAGGGATGATCTTTGGGAAAGCGAAGAAAACGCTGATGTCCTGCGATGATGGGGATATAAGGATAGGCATCCTAAATGTCTATGGACGCCAGGAACTCCCCCTGATGCAGGGAGGCCACCACTGTTCGGATGGACTCCATCTTTCCCCAAGTCCAGAATTGGACGCACCTTGCCCTCTTTCCTGGGCATTGTGAACAGGTTCGAATAGAACCCCTGAAACCGTTCAATGTTTGAAGGGAAGAATCGTACCGGTGGAAGTGATCGAAACTCGATCCTGTATCCTGACCGTATGACCTCGCGAACCCCTTAGTCCGGGGTTCTGGCAAGCCATGGATCCGGAAACCGGTGAAGACATCCCCCCCACCCCAGAGATGGGTAGGGGCGCATCAGGCTGTATACTTCAGGCTTGGCTGAGCCGGACTTTTTGTTTAGCCGACCTTTGGAGGGTCTCGCCTTATCGCCCGCCCTCGCGGAACGAACAAACTCTTTATGAGCAGAAAGGGAAGGTCCTCGTTGGTTACGAGGTCCTCTTTATCCTAACAGTCTGTGGCAAGACAGCAGGTGGTACCGTCTATCCTTTAAAGAGGGATTCCTCAAACGGATAGCGCCTAGCCATGCGTTAAGAAATAACAGGGGTTCGTTTCAAAACGACCCCATTTGGGTAAAGGAAAATCCTTCGCCCTTTTGGTAGGCTAACAAGTACCAAAAAAGAATTTCAGTCTCAGCTACCTCTGCCGGTGTAACCTCAAGACTAAAGGTTTCCCGGACGGACACAACTAGTGCATCCACCACTCTTGTGCTATGGCGGAGGCAGAAACGTTCTCCTCACTGCTGAGGAGACATTACCTGAGACAACAGCCCCATAAGAGGGACCTGCAGCTGCATTGACCAGCTCCGAATCCGTATCTGAAGTATCAGATAAAAAATAGGGGTAGGCGGGGGTCGCTTCTTGACCCCCGTCCCTGACAGGCCACCTCCACCCGGGATACCAAAGACTCCAAAACTGCCGATAATGCATTAAAAACAAGTGGGGTACTGGAGGGTCCTGCGGCCACCTTGAGGGGATCAGGTGGGGATCCCTCTGCGGCAGGGTCAATGATTATACAAGACATTTGCCAGCGACAAAAAATGACAAAGTAAAAAACTTTTTTTTTTTGTATCCCCCAGTCGCAACAGCGCCCCTCAGTGTTACCTGCCTTTTTGGACCCCACAGAGAGAGAGAGACCCCAAGGCTCATCCCTGATGCACAGAAGTTTTCATCAGCTTGCTCAGTGCTGTCCTGTTACAGACAGGAAGTCTTTGGCCCTTTTTCCTGGGTAAAGGAGGCGGCTCCGCCCCTTAACACGCCTTCCGGCGCCTCCCCCTGGCTCCACGAGGTGTTTGGTCACCTCAAACATGGCCGCCCCAATGCTGGAGACACGAGGCTACGCCAATATGGCGGCCTCGTGTGCTCTGCAAGACAATGGCGGCGGCCTGTTAGGATAGCGGCGGCTTAGCAGCGGCCTGGGGGATGCTGTATTCGGCCTAGCGGCCTGCGGGAGTGCATCGGCCCCCCAAACTTCACCCTGGATGGTGATCAGCCTGGCCGGCGGGCCGCATACGGTCCGTGGGCCGTCGGAAGGCAGCCTGCCCTTGCTGGAGGAATGCGATCTGGACTGCAGTTATACATGCATAGACATCTCCCTGTGAACACCTCTGACAGGTAGGATACCTTATGCTACCACAGTAATATTCTAGTACTGCCACTGACTTCAGTCATCTTTACAGTTTTGAAATGACATTAGATTGTCAGCTCCCAAACCAAGCCTCCTGGTTTCTTGTTCACAAAAATCACACTCAAATAGGGGGATCTGTGACATGTTATAATATAGAGGGGAGATCCATCCTTACCATTTCAGAGAGGGGCCCGCGTTCACCACAAACCCGTCAGGGGGAAAAGGGGGAACATACTACTCACCATACCGGAACCAGGCGGGCGCCAACTCCTGACAGTACCCCTCTCCACCGGGGTGGGAGGGCTGTCGACCAATACGGACGCCGTGACTCATGGTCATTGGCGTTTAAGTGAGACGTTTAACTCGCAGGGTCAGTCCCCGTCCAGTGGGACTATGTCGCGGCCGACCCAGCGCGGAGCTATGGCCTGCACGCGCTCGTAGGCTGAACTGGGGTGACCACTGGATCTCAACATCCAGCCCGTCGCCCAGTTCCAGCTTTCTTGCTTGAAGATCTCACAGGAACACTGGAGAAAAAAGCTGTCTAAAAAATCTTTCTAAGAAAAAAAATCCTGCCAGGACTGAAGATCCTAGCAAGGCATCTAGGTCCTTACTCCTAACTAGACAGAAAAAAACTGATTTGCTGTAGCAGGAAGTGAGAGGATATACCCTCTGGGACTGCCCCTAGGGTGTGGCCAGAACGTTTTACTTTCCTGTCTAGTCCTACTCCTGTAGAGGGCAGTATAACCCGAGTTGTTATTAATCAACGAGGACTACGTCTGTCAATGAGCGACAGAGAAATATGCATTATCCCACCATCTTTTGTTGCATATTCTATGTTGGATGCCAAGAACAGTTTTTAAACAGAAGACGTACCTTGTGGTTATCGACGTTGTCACCTTCTCTTAGGCGATTGGGGTCTATTTCACAGGGCTTCGGGGAATCACAGATCTAAAATATGAAGTCCAGGGTGAGCACTCTTTGTTAAAAGTAACAGATCAAGCTGAATCAAAATATGCTTGTTTGCATAGTTAAATATGCCCTATGCAGGTATAGAAATGGAGCTTCATGAGGACAATAAACACACAGGAGGGGAATTGTATAAAATATTTATCCAAGGGATAAGTTGGAATCCCCATCACAGGTGTTTGTGATGTATAAGTTTATTTGTTCAGCCTGTCACTTCTGCAGCATCGTATATGACAAAGCTGAAACAAAATGAGATGCAGCTAAATGACCATCTGGGTCTGCACTGTAAAACTGAAAAAAAAATGACAGTATATACTTTGTATATTTCTAAATCAATATTACCAAAACAAGCACCCTTATAACATATTTAACAGTTACCTCATCTAGAACACTCTTCAGAGTCACTTTCAGATAATGATTACCAACTATTTTCATTGTCTCATCCATGCAACGAGTAGCCAGGGAGTTTCCGCGAAAAATAGTATTGGCTTCTCTATTAAAAAAAAAAAAGAAGAAGAAGAAAGAAAGTGGCATTTGTGCACTGAACATCTTGGACTTAATAACCAAAACTATTGTAAGATGTATTTAGCATAGGTACATACTGTGTGTCATTCAGATCCAGTTGTGCTATTGTTGCCACAAATGGTACTAGTTTTTGGTGGTGGAGAAGGAGCCGGACCAGTGGAAGGACAGCATCATTTTTATCTCTACACACTTCTCCCAGGATAAAGGCAGCGGAGGCAGTGATTGGCTGGAACAGAACCATAAACACAATTTTTAGGGAAAGGTAGCTCCTGCGTCTTGTTAGCTTGCATTTTAGGCTATATCGTATATCCACTCACAGTTAGGTCAAGCTTGACCTTAACATCAATTTGTGCAACTATGTTTGAGACTTTGGATCCGAAAACTAAGGTCTCATTTACATGGATGTATACAAGCATAAGATATGCCCAGAGTGGGAGGGGGGGGGGGACAAAGTTGCGTTTTCCTGCAGCTGGGGAGATGCAGGTGGTGCGTACAGCCTGTCCTAGACGTGAGCAGCTGTATACCCCTCTACTCGTGTAATAATATGCTGTAAGCGCATATAAACACAGACGCAATGAAGTGGTATAGACTGCACTTTAAAAGTGCAGTTGCACTCATTTTCCCCAGAGCTTAGTGGTGAAGTTCTGCTGATTTCAATCATTCAATCATGTGTTAGCAAAAAGTTTTTTGTTTTTATTTTATTTTCTGTGTACTGGATTGGGTATTCTTTACAAAGTGAAGCTTCAACACATTCACTAAGATCTGGGGAAAATTATTGAAACTTTACTTGCAAAGTGCACAGTCTATTTGCATTTAGTGAACAAACCCTAATGGCTAAAGTAAACACTCTCAGTAATATACTACAGAATGCGGTGGTGAAGCTTTAATTTCTGCACATAGATGCCTCCTTGGAAGCATGCTATTTTGTCTTTTTTTGCCAGGTAATACCCAAATGAAAGAAAAGCAGGATATTGGAACAACTAAACAGAAGATAGGATTAAATGCCACTTGTGCTGCTGGTTATTTATAGAAAAGGTATTTTCTGTCAATAACATGTGCCTACACGAAAGGTCTCCGACATCAAAACTTGATAAATATTCATTTGTTGAACAGCCTGATTTGTTGAACAGCCTGTTAGGAAGATGTGGTCATATAAGGGCCTCCTTCGTACTCCCCATATATAGACAGTTTAAAGATCAACCACAGCCAAAAATCTGGAGTTGGGATTTAAACCTAAAATTAGTGAAATTGGTTCTCAAAAAAATGTAAACTAGAACTAGACGAGGGTGCACTTCCCTACACACCTAACTAAAACGTAACCTTAAGTGCCGGGTCACACTTGTGCGATGCGGGAAAGCTGCGAATTCGCAGCCTGTTCCCGCATTGCAAACGCACATCTGGCAGTTCACACTGCCATATGCGATACACAGGGGGTGTCAATGAAATGTTAACGACACCCCCAGTTTGATCGCATATCGCAGTGCAATCTGACAGTTTGCACAGGATCGGATCGCACAAGTGTGAACCACTGTGCGATCCGATCCTGATGCGGCTGGAAAAAAGGGTCATGTGCGTGTTTGGTGAGGATACAGTGCGAATTCAGCCATACAAAGTGTATGGCTGAATTTGCATCCGCACCTCCGATCGCATGTAATGACGGAGCAGTGCGCTCCGAATTACATGCGATCGGCGTACTCGCAGAAATGTGAACCGGCCCTAATTGTAAATCATAAAAAGGTATGCAATTGATCATAGCAGGTATACCTATAGGATGAGGTCAAATGTCATTGTATACGAATAAACGTTCTATCTCTAAGTGGTAATATTAACTATAATTTTTTCTTTTCACCATGTGACAGTCAGCTACTCTTGGTTGCTCCTTTTCTTCACTTTTCTTTGATTTTTTTTTTCTTCTATCTCCGACGAAGCTCTATTTTAAAAGTGAAACATGTTAGGTTTGGGTGATTTGATTTTGGGAGCACCTTTTGACTTTAATTTAGGTTCACGGGATTTAAAATTTTTATCCTGAAAACGTTCTTTTCCCCCCTCCACATCACATTTCTTTTTTGTGGGGTGAGATATGCCCTGCTTCAATGCAGTCTTGATTAACCTCCCTGGCGGTATGATTCATTTGGATTTTAGGTGCTGAAAGCGGTACCATTATTTTGCATGTAAATCTTTAGAATGAGCAGCCCAAACCAACTATTTACATATGATTTTTTTTTTTACTATGCGTTCTTAATAACATCTCGGGTATGATAAAGTTCGAAACACAAAATCATAAATTATAATATAATAAATAACTATAAATAAGTTAAAGTATATATATATATATATATATATATATACACACATACATACATACACAAATACACATACATACATATATACACACACACATATATACATATACAGTGCCTTGCGAAAGTATTCGGCCCCCTTGAACTTTGCGACCTTTTGCCACATTTCAGGCTTCAAACAAAGATATAAAACTGTCATTTTTTGTGAAGAAACAACAACAAGTGGGACACAATCATGAAGTGGAACGAAATTTATTGGATATTTCAAACTTTGTTAACAAAAAAAAAAAAACTGAAAAAATGGGCATGCAAAATTACCGTATTTTTCGCCGTATAAGACGCACTTTTTCTTCCCCAAAACTGGGGGGGAAAAGTTGGTGCGTCTTATACGGCAAATGAACATTTTTCCTGCTGCCTGTGCTGAGTCCTGTGGGGGCGGTGCCAATGGGGGCGGTGCCGGTGCGTGCGCCAGTCACGCACCGTCACCGCCCGATCTCCTTCCCGCCGGACAGAGAGAGCCGCCGAAAGAGCCGCCGAGAGAGGACGCCGAAAGAGCCGCCGAGACAGAAGAGGACGAGAGGAGCAGCGCCGTGGACGGTTCCAGGAATCCCGCCGCCGTCAGAAGAAGAGGACGAGAGGAGCAGCGCAGGCAGCCCAGGAGAGCAGGTAAGTGAGCCGACCTGTGCCATGCCTGTACCACCACCTGTGCCATGCCTAAACCACCACCTGTGCCATGCTTAAACCACCACCTGTGCCATGCCTAAACCACCACCTGTGCCATGCTTAAACCATAACCTGTGCCATGCCTAAACCACCACCTGTGCCATGCCTAAACCACCACCTGTGCCATGCCTAAACCACCACCTGTGCCATGCCTAAACCACCACCTGTGCCATGCCTAAACCACCACCTGTGCCAAGCCTAAACCACCACCTGTGCCAAGCCTAAACCACCACCTGTGCCATGCCTAAACCATCACCTGTGCCATGCCTAAACCACCACCTGTGCCATGCCTAAACCACCACCTGTGCCATGCCTAAACCACCACCTGTGCCATGCCTGTACCCTCACCTGTGCCATGCCTGTAGCCTCACCTGTGCCATGCCTGTACCCTCACCTGTGCCATGCCTGTACCCACACCTGTGCCATGCCTGTACCATGCCTATGCCATGCCTATACCATCACCTGTTGATATAAAATATTTTACTGCAGTATTTGGTTCAGAATCTTTTTTTTCTAGATTTTCCTCCTTTAAAATTGGGTGCGTCTTATATGACGGTGCGTCTTATACGGCGAAAAATACGGTATTCAGCCCCTTTACTTTCAGAGCAGCAAACTCTCTCCAGAAGTTCAGTGAGGATCTCTGAATGATCCAATGTTGACCTAAATGACTAATGATGATAAATAGAATCCACCTGTGTGTAATCAAGTCTCCGTATAAATGCACCTGCACGGTGATAGTCTCAGAGGTCCGTTTAAAGCACAGAGAGCATCATGAAGAACAAGGAACACACCAGGCAGGTCCGAGATACTGTTGTGGAGAAGTTTAAAGCTGGATTTGGATACAAAAAAATTTCCCAAGGAGCACTGTGCAAGCGATAATATTGAAATGGAAGGAGTATCAGACCACTGCAAATCTACGAAGACCTGGCCGTCCCTCTAAACTTTCAGCTCATACAAGGAGAAGACTGATCAGAGATGCAGCCAAGAGGCCCATGATCACTCTGGATGAACTGCAGAGATCTACAGCTGAGGTGGGAGACTCTGTCCATAGGACAACAATCAGTCGTATACTGCACAAATCTGGCCTTTATGGAAGAGTGGCAAGAAGAAAGCCATTTCTTAAAGATATCCATAAAAAGTGTAGTTTAAAATTTGCCATAAGCCACCTGGGAGACACACCAAACATGTGGAAGAAGGTGCTCTGGTCAGATGAAACAAAATCGAAATTTTTGGCAACAATGCAAAACGTTATATTGGCGTAAAAGCAACGCAGCTCATCACCCTGAACACACCATCCCCACTGTCAAACATGGTGGTGGCAGCATCATGGTTTGGGCCTGCTTTTCTTCAGCAGGGACAGGGAAGATGGTTAAAATTGATGGGAAGATGGATGGAGCCAAATACAGGACCATTCTGGAAGAAAACCTGATGGAGTCTGCAAAAGACCCGAGACTGGGAGGGAGATTTGTCTTCCAACAAGACAATGATCCAAAACATTAAGCAAAATCTACAATGGAATGGTTCACAAATAAACATATCCAGGTGTTAGAATGGCCAAGTCAAAGTCCACACCTGAAACCAATCGAGAATCTGTGGAAAGAACTGAAAACTGCTGTTCACAAACGCTCTCCATCCAACCTCACTGAGCTCGAGCTGTTTTGCAAGGAGGAATGGGCAAAAATTTCAGTCTCTCGATGTGCAAAACTGATAGAGACATACCCCAAGCGATTTACAGCTGTAATCGCAGCAAAAGGTGGCGCTACAAAGTATTAACTTAAGGTGGCTGATTTATTTTGCACGCCCAATTTTTCCGTTTTTTATTTTTTAAAGTTTGAAATATCCAATAAATTTCGTTCCACTTTATGATTGTGTCCCACTTGTTGTTGATTCTTCACAAAAAATGACAGTTTTATATCTTTATGTTTGAAGCCTGAAATGTGGCAAAAGGTCGCAAAGCTCAAGAGGGCCTAATACTTTCGTAAGGCACTATATTATATATATACACATACATACATATATACATACATATGGAGGAAGATCCGCCGCCACACACGGCCGAGATACATCGCTGGATCCCGGTGACAAGGTAAGTAACCCCTCTACCAGGATCCAGAGATCTTCCTAGCGGTACCCCGAGTGTGGCTCAGGGTTACCGCTATTGGCACTGAAATTTAACCCCGAGCCACACTCAGGAATACCGCTAGGAAGGTTAAGAGAGACGTTTTTTGTGCATATGGGGACATATGGGGCTAGTCCATCAGTGGTTAATTGTATTCACATGGATGAGTGTACCCGTATTACATATCTGAGAGATAATTTCATAGGGTGGAAGACAGATAGTCTATCTTCAGTAAGAAAGTATTTATTAGTATGCTTTCTCTTTTTTTGTTCATCTAATTTTTATATGTGGCCAATAGATGGGAGGAGAGACAGATATACCCCCATCTCTTTATACCAGTTGATGTTGGTGGGTAGATCTTGAGTTTATATATCCTCTAAACAGCCTGGAGCCCTTTTATTGACTGTAGAAGGAGATTATAACCCGCATATTGTCTATTTGTATATATCAAGATCATTTTCACCATTTAAACTTGGCAGAGGTTAATATTACCACAGAGCTAGAATGTTAATTTGTATATAATGGCATTTGACCTTTTCCTAAAAGTATACCTGTTATGATCAATTACATACCTTTTATGATTTACAATAAAAGTTAGGTTTTAGTTAAGTGGCCTTTTGGTGCGTAGGGAAGCGCACTCTTGTCTAGTTGTAGTTTATTTTTGCCACAGTTAAGTGTTATCAAGATCACAGGCTTTATATATATATATATATATATATATATATATATATATATATATATATATATATATATATATATATATATATATATATATATATATATATGCAGTGGCGGCCCGTGCATAGGGGTACAATGCTGTGGGCACTCTGCAATCATTGGGGTACAATGCTGTGGGCACTCTGCAATCATTGGGGTACAATGCTGTGGGCACTCTGCAATCATTGGGGTACAATGCTGTGGGCACAGAACAGTGTTTAATGCATTGAAGGGGTCACAGCACAGTGTTTATTGCATTGAAGGGGGCACAGCACATTGTTCATTGCATTGAAGGGGGCACAGCACAGTTGCATTGAAGGGGGCATGCACGCTGAACTCTGCATTGTGGGGGCACAGCACAGTGTTCATTGCATTGAAGGGGGCACAGTGTTTATTGCATTGAAGGGGGCACAGCACAGTGTTTATTGCATTGAAGGGGGGCACAGCACAGTGTTTATTGCATTGAAGGGGACACAGCACAGTGTTTATTGCATTGAAGGGGGCACAGCACAATATTCATGGCATTGAAGGGGGCACGCACGCTGATCTCTGCATTAAAGGGGGCACACACGCTGGTCTGTGACATGCCTATACCATATCTGTGCCATGCCTATACCATCTCCTGTACCATCACCTATGCCATGCCTATACCATCACCTGTGCCATGCCTATACCATGACTTCAAAGTCACGCAATTTTTTACTGCGTTTTTTGACGCGAAGCAATACCTATTACATTTTTCTTTTTGCGCCCCCCCCCCCCAAAATTTTGAGCACCAGCCGCCACTGTATATATGTCATCTCAAAAAAAGTAGCATATATGCCAGACGTTATGTTTAACCACTTGCCTACAGTGCACTTTCACCCCCTTCCTGCCCAGACCGATTTTCAGCTTTCAGCACTCTCACAATTTGACTGAGAATTACTCAGTCATGCAACACTGTACCCATACAAAAATTGTGTCCTTTTTTTCACACAAATAGAGCTTTCTTTTGATGGTATTTGATCAATACTGGGTTTTTTATTTTTTGTGCTATAAATAAAAAAAGACTGAAAATATCGTGAAAAAACGCATTTTTCTTTGTTTCTGTCATAAAATTTTGCAAATTAGTCATTTTTCTTCACAAATTTTGGCCAAAATTTATACTGCTACTTATCTTTTGTAAAAATAACCCAAGTAAGTGTATATTATTTGGTCTTTGTGAAAGTTATAGAGTCCACAAGCTATGGTGTGAATC
The DNA here is from genome assembly GCF_965119305.1 of Pelophylax lessonae. NCBI lineage: Eukaryota > Metazoa > Chordata > Amphibia > Anura > Ranidae > Pelophylax > Pelophylax lessonae. Next base: position 185,940,289 of record NC_138770.1, on the reverse strand, counting down.
ATTGAAAATTGATCACACTTGATCACACCTGATGTACTGAAGGCCTATCTCAATTCTTGAGACACTAAAAAGTCAGGAAAGTACAAATACTCCCCAAATGACCCCTTTTTGGAAAGTAGACATTCCAAGGTATTTAATAAGGGGCATGGTGAGTTTTTTGAAGTTGTAATTTTTTCCCACAATGCTTTGCAAAATGAAGATTTTTTTTTTTTTCTTTTTATTTTTTACAAATTGCCGTATTAACAGGTTATTTCTCTCACACAGCACATGTATACTTGCAACTATACCCCAAAACACATTCTACTACTCCTCCTGAGTATGGCGATACCACATGTGTGAGACTTTTTCACAGCCTGGCCACATACAGAGGCCTAACATCCAAGTAGCAGCGTCCGGCATTCTAGGAGCACAAATTACACATATAATTTCCTGACAACCTATCACACTTTTGAAGGCCCTGGAGCACCAGGACAATGGAAACCCCCATAAAATGACCCCATTTTGGAAAGCAAACAGCCCAACGTATAATTTTTGAGGCATAATGAGTCTTTTGAATATGTCATTTTTTTCCACAAGTTTTTGGAAAATGTGGAAAGAAAATGAAAACACATTTTTTTTACACAAAGCTGTCCATTTATGCAATATTTCTAACACATAGCATGTACATAGCAAAAATTGCACCCCAAAATACATTCTGCTATTCCTCCTGAGTATGGCGATACCACATGTGTAACACTTTTTCACAGCCTGGCCACATACATAGGCCTAACATCCAAGTAGCGCTTTACACAAAGTTGTCCATTTATCCACTTTAAGACTGGGCCTATTTTTGACACTTGGTGTTTACAAGCTAAAATCATTTTTTTTTGCTAGAAAACTACTTGGAACCCCCAAACATTATATATTTTTTTTTTTAGCAGAGACCCTAGAGAATAAAATGGAGATCGTTGCAATATTTTTTATCACACCATATTTGCGCAGCAGTCTTCCAAATGCGATTTTTTAAAAAAAAATTCACTTTTTTTAACTAAAAAATAAGAAAACAGTAAATTTAGCCCAATTTTTTTCCATAATGTGAAAGATAATGTTACGCCGAGTAATTAGATACCCAACATGTCATGCTTCAAAATTGCACATGCTCACAGAATGGCGCCAAACATTGGTACTTAAAAATCCCCATAGGCAACATTTTAAAAATGTCTGCAGGTTACTAGCTTAGAGTTACAGAGAAGGTCTAGGGCTCAAATTATTGCTCTCGCTCTAACGATCGCGGCAATACCTCACATGTATGGTTTGAACACCGTTTACATATGTGGGCGGGACTTGCATATGCGTTTGCTTCTGCGCGCGAGCTAACGGGGACAGGGCGCTTTAATTTTTTTTTTTTTTTCTATTTATTTTATTTATTATTTTTTTATTTTTACACAGTTTAAAAAAAAAAAAATGTTTTGATCATTTTTATTCCTATTACAAGGAATGTAAACATCCCTTGTAATAGAAATAGGCATGACAGGTCCTCTTTATTGTGAGATCTGGGGTCAAAAAGACCTCACACCTCACAACTACACTAAAAAAGAGAAAAAAAAAAAATTGTTGAAAGAGGAAAAAAAAAAAAAAAGCGGCCCTTTAAACCGGTTGCTAGGCAACGTCTTTTGACGTAGCTCCGGTCCTCCAAGACCATAGAGTCGAGTGAGGGCCACCTTGCCCTCACTCGACTTCCTGTCTCTGAGGATCCGGGACCGGATAGTTTTCCCCGCTGCCGGCGGGTCCGGTAAGCTGGGAAAACGTCTGGGACGCGGCAGGAGGGGGGGGGGCACCTCTTCCCCTGCACCGTAAGGGTAATTCCGCGGCGAATCCGCCACTGGGACCACCCTTATCTGAAAGCCGACCGCCCGCCGTTTCAAAAAATACCAGGGTTATGGGGGCTATCTGCTGCCATAACCCCAATATTTAGCTTTTAATGGCCGACGCATATAGTCGTTAGGCGGTTAGTAAGTGATTGCATGTATATGGCAAACAGGTGACGATGACTGATGGGGTGACAGGTGACGATGACTGATGGGGTGACAGGTGACAATGACTGATGGGGTGACAGGTGACAATGACTGATGGGGTGACAGGTGACGATGACTGATGGGGTGACAGGTGACGATGACTGATGGGGTGACAGGTGACGATGACTGATGGGGTGACAGGTGATGATTGATGTGACAGGTGACGATGATTGATGAGGTGACAAGTGACGATGATTGATGGGGTGACAGATGACAATCACTGACGGGGTGACATGTGACGATGATTGATGGGGTGACAAGTGACGATCACTGATGGGGTGTCAAGTGATGATTGATAGGGTGACAGATGACGATGACTGATGGGGTGACAGGTGACGGTGATTGATGGGGTGACAGGTGACGGGCGATGGTCACTGATGGGTGACAGGTGACGGGCGATGGTGCACGGCGGTACTGATGGCAGTCTCTGGTGACCGGTGAACTTTAGGCTACGTTCACATGTGAGCGTAGCGATCACGGGCAGAATCACTGCGATTCTGCCCGCGATCCAGAAATCATTGCAAATCGCGGGGCGCCTGTGCGTTGCCCGTGATTTGCAATAGCACCCCAAACGCTGTGCGATGTTGCTGCGATTTCCGCCTGCCGAATCGCGGTAACATCACGCAAACAACGCATGACGCCCCAAAGAAACTCTTGTACCTGTTTTAAGCGTCATGCGTTGTTTGCGCGATGTTACCTCGATTCGGCAGGCGGAAATGGCGGCATCATCGCACAGCATTTGGGGTGCTATTGCAAATCACGGGCAACGCACAGGTGTCCCGCGATTTGCAATGATTTCCGGATCGCGGGCAGAATCGCGGTGATTCTGCCTGCGATCGCTGCGCTCACATGTGAACGTTATGGGTGTCAATTTCTGGGCACTGATGAGGTGACTGTTGGGTGACAGGTGACATTGGGGGGGGGGGGCTGAGGACTGTGTGGGGACAAGTTTATCAGTGTGATTTTACATTTTACATGTGTACAGAGCAGTAACTGACTATTTCTAGCTCTGCTCTCCTCATACTGGAAACTGTATGAGGAGAGAAGAGCTAGTAACAGTCAGTTACTGCTCTGTGTTTACATTTTGTGATCGGCTGTGAATGGATTCACAGCCGATCACTTAGTAAACAGTCACTGTCAGTGACTGTTTACTACCGCCGGTGACAGCTGTGTTCCTCCGGAACACAGTGCCACCGACATGACCGCGCTGCGCGCTCCCGATCGCGCATGCGCGGTCATCTTGTGGGCGCCTTCAATGTGATCGGCTGTGTCATTGGAACACAGCCGATCACGTGGGAAACAGCCACGCCCATTGGCTGTTTCCCCCCTGCCGGTGACGGGGGGTGTCCCAGGGACACCCCGACACCGGCAGTGCAGGGCGGCGGGCACGCGATCGCGCGCCTGCCCTGCTTAAAGTGCCGCCGTCATATGACGGCGGCCCAGGATAATGGTCGCACCGCTCCGCCGTCATATGACGGCGGGCGGGCGGCAAGCGGTTAAACAATGTTCATATATATCGCGTCTTGCCATGGAATACCTAATAGTGGTTGTAAACCCGCTCATATACCCAGTAACCTTAACAGCTTCAGATGATACACAAAGATTAAACAAATCCTTCTAAATGCAGTTAGAGCCTTTGTACAGTGTGTGAGAGCTGATTGGAGGAAAGGGACACAGCCTCTTTCACACTGCACAGGAACGAAGGAACGATGCAGAGCTGTGTTCTGAATAGAAAAGCTGTGTGCTAAACTCTCCTCCTCCAGCACTATTTTATCTGATGTGTCAGGACAATAAAGTTGCCTCCTGTAGCTGATATTTTCCTAGCTGCATAGATTAGGAGCTCTGGCGGAAAAGTTGAGAGAGACGGTATTACGCCTGTTCTGGCTCGAAAAAAGACCCCCAATGGTGCGGCATTCACTGGTCTTTACTGAGCATGCTTGAGTGATGTCACTGGTTCTGTAGTGTTTGCGGATGCATTTCAAGGGACACGTCAATATGTTAGCATTGTTGAGATCCTAAATCAGTCCAGCCATAGATCTATCTATTAACAGTAGTGATTACAGCTAGGAGACCATGAACTATATTGAACCAGTTTTCTTATCCTTCTTACAGTCAGCAGACAGGCCATATACTTACTTAATACGAGGTCTATTTTAATAAACTGATACAAGGTAGTGGTACAAATTAGCACATATGGGTTTTTACTAAAAGTGGTATATAGGTAATATGAAGCAAGCGTTGAACTATAAGCTTGTTATCTCTTTTATTGAACAATTAGGAAGATTTATTTTAAAAACTCTTACAACTGCCGGAGCTCTGTACCGTTTGAGCTTCAGGGGATAACTTTGGCATTTTATTTTGGTGTAAAAGCTTGCACATATATAATATCCAAGGTCCTGAGGACTCATGTTATTAAGTACCTGAACATCTGGTGATTTCACCAGCAGACTTCTTAGAGGTGAATAGAATTCTGAAGACAGCACATAGTCTTCTGTATAGGAGATACTCAGCCTCAGAGAGCCCAGATCATCATACTTTGAGGATTTACTTCCATTGTCTTTTGGCTGGAGAAGATACCTGAACACAAAAATAATCAAAGAGTGTCATGTCTAACATCTGCATGGTAACAATTACAAAATTACAAGAGGATTAAGGTATAGTAATACTTTTGCTGAAATTGCTGAGGAGTTAATTTTTTGAAGAGATTACTGTCTGCTTGAAGTCTCAGAAATATTTATCCTGCCTTTAATGGCCTTATTTTACCAGACATGTCACCAATTTTGCCTGCTGTGCACCTGCTCTATCCCAGTAGAGGAAGCAGAGCAAGATCTTATGTTATATAGAATATACTGACACTGGCCCCAAGTAAAAATAATTAAAACCATCACACTTTAGAGTACACAGTGGGAACAAAGAATGCCTCAGTGGCCAGTAAGCACAAACAATGCTGAAGGCTTGGTGGTCAGTGGAAGTGAAAAATGCCATAGGATCGGTGAGCAGTGGGGGTAAATAGTGACCCCATTGTTGATTGCCACAGTTTGGGGACCACTGTAATAAAGTGACAGGGTCAGCAAGGCAGCTAGGTAATCTAATTTTATGAATGAAAAACGGACGGACGTAGCTGCTGCTTTAAATCATAGACGCATGGTTAATAAGCCCCTCCCACTTGGAGTGACCAGGTAGAGCCAAAGGCTTTGACACGCCCAGGGGGGCAGGGTCCCTGGGTTATTACCCCTGGCCTCACCGTTGCATCTTCAGTTTAGTTGCAAGCAGTGAATAATAACCAAAACCCAACTCTTGAGAGAAAAGAGGGGTGGGAGCTAGGTCCATTGGTGGACTCAGAGAAATGGATTTAACGGTAAGTAAAACTTCGTTCACTGGTAACGGTCTTTTCTTCCGAGCCTTTCCAGGACGGCCCAACAATGAGAGATGACAGGCTCCTCCCTACCGGAAACACAATCAATCAATTAAGAACAGTTAAAAGGCCCCACCTTTCCCTCTGGCCCCAGTTGTAATAGAGTAACTTTCACAACCAATTTTATGAGGGAAATGTTCTAACAATATTATAGGTACTTATCACCTACACTTATGCATAACATCATACACCCTTTTAACTAGGGTGGGTGGGTAGGCGGGCGGTCCTGGAAAGGCTCGGAAGAAAAGACCGTTACCAGTGAACTAACGGTAAGTTTTCTCTCCTCACCTTTACAGGACGGCCCAACAATGAGAGGATAATAGAGATCCCTTGCCTACCTTAGGGTGGGACCACTGCCTGCAAGACTTTTCGGCCAAAGGCCAGGTCTTGTTGAGTGCGCTTTAACCTTGGTTGGAGCAGGAAGACCTGATAATTCATAAGAAGTGGTAATTGCTTGCCTAATCCGCCTTGCTAATGAAGGCTTTGAAGCCTGCAAACCCTTCCTAGGCCCAGAATGAAGGACTAAGATGGTTTGATCTCCTGAAGGTTTTTGTTCTTTCTAAATAAGTGACAAGAGCTCTTCTCACATCAATACAATGGAATTCCTTTTCCCTGTCATTTTTTGGTCTGTCACAAAAGGAAGGTAGGTTTATCTCCTGAGTTCTATGAAAAGAGGATGCTACCTTAGGTAGATATAAAGGGTCTGGTTTTAGGACTATCCTATCTGGGAAGACCAACATAAAAGGCTCTTTAATAGACAGAGCCTGTAAATCACCTATTCTTCTGGCTGTGGTGATGGCTAACAAAAAAGTTATTTTTAAAGATAGAAATTTTAGAGAAATTTCTTTTATAGGTTCAAAGGGGTCTTTAGATAACACCTCTAAGACCTTATTTAGGTTCCAAGGAGGGAACCTGTTTTTTGTAATAGGAGTAGCCCTACTCCTGGCTAACAAAAATCTCTTAGCCAGTGGTTCTTTTGCCAAACTGGTGTATTGAAAATCTGAAAGAGCTGCAATCTGTACTCCAAGAGTCTTAACCTTTGTCTACTCCATCTTTCAAAAATTCCAAAATAATTGGAGTTGAGGTAGAAGTGAAATTCTTTTGCTTCTGCAAGGTACAGAATCTTTTCCATATTTTAATGTAAATTTTCCTGGTGACTGGTTTTCTACTCAGTAAGTGTATCTATCACTCTGAGCATCCCTTTGCTTTAACCACTTTACAACTGCTCACAGTAATATTACTGCGGCAGAGTGGCTCGTTATCGTCTGACGACGTAGTACTACGTCGTCAGACACTCCCCCTTCTGGGCGGCGCTTGCGCGCCGCCAGAGGCTCGCTCCCGCTGTTTTCATTCACAGCGGGAGTCGGGCCAGGGGAGGAGCAGCGGCGATCGCCGCTGCTCTTACCCGATCGTCGGGGATCGAGTCTGGAGATCCGCCCGCTGTGTGTAAACACAGCGGGCGGATCTCCATAGTGACAGGGAGTGACAGATCGGACTGTTCAGCATAGCTGGACATCCGATCTGTCCATGACTCACTCAGTCACCTCCCCCCCCCCCACGTCAGTAATCACCAGGCATACATTAACCCCTCCCTCTCCAATAAAATTAACCCCTTCCCTGCCAGTGTCATTTTTACAGTAACAGTGCATATATATAGCACTGATTACTGCAGTAATGTCACTGGTACCCCCAAAAGTGTCAAAAATGTCAGTCAAGGGTCCGATCTGTCCGCCGCAATGTCGCAGTCCCACAAAAAAAAAATCACAGATCGCCGCCATTACGCGTTAAAAAAAAAAACACCAAAAATGACAGAAATCTTTCCCTTTGTTAGTAAATAACTTTTGCGCAACCAATCAAAATACGCTTATTGCGATTTTTTTTACCAAACATAGGTAGCAGAAAACAAATTGGCCAAAATTTTTTTTAAAAAATTGGTTTTTACATCTTTTTTGGGGGGAATTTCATATAAAAAAATGTTAAAAATATTGTTATTTTTTCAAAATAAACGCTCTTTTTTTGTTTATAGCGCAAAAAGTAAAAATCGCACAGGGGATCAAATACCACCAAAAGAAAGCTCTGTTTGTGGGAAAAAAAAAGGACGTAAATTTCGTTTGGGTACAGCGTCGCACGACCGCGCAATTGTCAGTTGAAGTCGCACAGTGCCGAATCGCAAAAAGTGGCCTGGACGGAAGACAGCAAAATCCTCCGGTGGTAAAGTGGTTAAGCATTTGTCTTTCAGTAACCAGGCAGTCAATTGAAAGAATCCTGGATCCTGATGTTGTACTAGTCCCTGGGACATAAGGTCAGAGGAAACTGGGAGATGCCACTGGCAAGCCGTGGACATTACTTTTAGGGATAGGAACCCTGCTCTTTTGGGAGATCGGGGAGCGGACAGGATTAATCTCCATCCCTGATACCTGCCCAGTTTCTGGAATATTCCGGGGATTGGCATCAGAGGAGGGAAGGCACTGGCTGGTTTGCGTTGCCACTGCTTGTTTAGAACTTTCAGCCCAACCAATTTATTTTGTAGATGGTCTTGGTTGGGCCACCACTTCAGAGAGTTCTGGTCCTGTGAAAGGAGGGCGAGTATCCTGCCCAAGGAATTTATTCCTTCTACCCAAAAGTATATCTGGAAGAACATTCGTTCTTTTGCAAGGGGTTGAGCCCATGAAGTGGCTGGGATGCTTCCTGGATTCCTTTGAATTATGATCCGGTAATGTTTTCCTGAAGGTCTTGGTGCCACTGAGATATGGGAACAAGACCTCTGGATACACCGGCCTTTTGGTATTGGAAAAGTTACTGGTAACCTTCCTAGTTCTTGAATCCCTGGAAAAATCCTGAGCTGTCCCCTTGCAATTCTTTTGGGGGCATGTGTAGGGGTTACTTTCGGAGGGAATATAAGTGCAGTTTTTGGACTGTAGTCTATTTTTAGGACGCTGAGGGAGAAAAGAAAGACTGTCATTTCTTCCCTTGGGAAAAAAAGATCCAGTCTGTCCCCTACTTTGACAATGAAGTCATTTTTTGTCCCTTGCAGCTGGGGTGGAGGAAGAAGGAGAATTGTTTCTTGGCTTATCCCTCTTGAAGCTCCAATTTTTTGTAGCTTCCCTCTATTTTGCTGCTTATTATCCCTAGGGCCACGAAAAAAACTTTTTATTAGTTGTTTTGTTTTTGTGGGAAATGTAACCCCTTTTTCTGGGGATCTCGAAAGGACTTAGTCAAGTCCTGAACCAAACAAGAAAGACCCCTCAAATGGGGGACCACAGAGCTTGGTCTTGGACGTGACGTCTCCTTCCCATTCCTTAAGCCAAATGGCTTTTCTGGCCGAGTTCATGAGTGCCCCTGTTTTAACAGTGGCCTCCACTGACTCTAGCGCAGCGTCTGCCAGATATGCTACTGCCTTGGCAATTATTGACAGGGAATCTTGGATATCCTGAGTTTTTAACTGAAAAAAGTTTTTACTTAGTTCTTCAACCCAGGAGGAAGCATTTCTTGCAACACAAGAAGCGGCTGGGGCTGAACCCATTGCTTTTGCATTGGAATCCCAAGCTTTTCCCAGCAATGTCTCTGCTTTCCGATTCATAGTATCCTTGATACTACGAGCATCTAAAAAGGAGAGATCTGATTTTCTGGAGACCTGCGCTAGGGGGGCATCTATTTTTGGGCTTTTAAGGAATTTGTTTGCATCCTCCTCTTTAAAAGGGAAATCTCCTTTTCCAAGAGTTCCCTTTGCTTAACCTGTTTTCAGGCACTTGCCATTGATGAAGGATTAGATTCTTCAGAGAATGATGAATGTGAAAAACTCTAGAAGGGTTTCTTCCTATCCCTTTGTAGAGTTTGTCTTGTGCCGAGACTTCCTTAGGTAAATCAGGAATCTCTTCTGAAGCATATATAGCTTGAAGAAGACTCTGCATACTATCTAATCCAAACAGGTTCTTTGCTGACTCTACCTCCTCAGAGGTATCGGAGTCCCTATTTCCCTCAGCCTCTGAACAGGATGGGGAATTTGAGCGGTTATCTTCTGGCAATATTCTATCTTCTTCTGTGACCTGTGCTGATGGAAGACTTTGAGTAGCTGTTGTAGTGGCTGCAGGCCCTGCTATACTCAGAGGGTTTTCTTGAGATGAAGTCCCTGCCATTAAGGAAGGGTCTACCTGTTCCCCTCTGGCAGTTAAACCTAAGTTAGACCGAACTGCTAACATAGTAGAAAGCATTTGTTCTTGCATATTGTTAAAAAAAATCTTTCACAAAGTCTGAAGTCTCCCTTCCTGACAATTTATGAATACACTTATAGCAGAACGGTCTAGTGTGGGAACTGGGTAACTTATCTGAACAATAACCACATCTCTTATATACAGCAGGCCCTTGCAATACCTATGTAGCCTCGTGAACCGCTCTGGGACTCTGGAAGACAGGACACAAAAGACAGTATAAGTATCACCCTTCCAGTAAACAACATCAAACATAGGGACCATAGAAAGAAGGCAATACAATCTACTAGTGGTTAGGGAAATGAAAAAGTCCCAGACACATGTTATGTCGGTTACTAGCAGGCTTTTGCATAGGTCAGTAGGATACAAGTTATCACTTACCCTGTCCGACCTGGTTCTTTACTGCCGACACCTGGGACTGTCTCTCCTCCTCCTTCCCCGGAGGTTGAGTCGTGGAGGACTTCATTTCCGAAGCAGGAATCTGAGCTGCACTAACTTTGGACTCTGCTTTTCCGCTGCCTAGCGGTTCCGGCGTCTCCTCCATGCTTCTTTTGCTTCCCTTCATGTCGCGCTCGTCTGACGTCTGCGCCGGAAGTTCCGGTTTGAAAGTGAGGTTTGGAACGCCAGTCCTCTCAGTTTCTGCGGTGGGAAATTCAAATCTTTTTACGGAGGAGAGCTGCTAGCGCCGGAAACAAGACCTGGAAACACATCAGAAGTGACCGAGGGCTTGCTCTGTGGGCGACCTGTGAGTTCCCGCGGATGGGAGTGCAGGGACTGCTCCGCTCATAAGGTCCCCCCCTACTCTCCAGAGAGTTCTGAATGGGAACCTGTGGCTTTTTGCCGAACCTGGCTCACAGGGTACCTTTCGAATCTAGGAGTCTGCAGGTGAGATCTTAATCTGCATTTCTTGGTAGGAAGAAACACAATCTAAACTGGGACCAGAGGGAAAGGTGGGGCCTTTTAACTGTTCTTAATTGATTGTGTTTCCGGTAGGGAGGAGCCTGTCATCTCTCATTGTTGGGCTGTCCTGGAAAGGTGAGGAGAGAAAAAATCCCATTTTCTCTTTCGTCCACCGAGGGACATAGCTGCTGCTTTGAATATGACGCATGGGACGTCCAAAAGCAGTAACCACTGAGGGGTGGGGAAAGGACAAACTTAAAAGAATGCAATTCCCATGGTTAACATAGCCAACTATATAACATGGAGCCCAACAAGCAACAACTGGGGCTCAATTGTAGCAAAATCAAAGAGAAGGAAAAGTAGACTGCTCCTTAAATAGCGGCCTGCAAAACCTTGCGGCCAAAAGACACATCCTGTAAAACCTGGTGAACGTATGTACAGACGACCGAGTGGCCGCCTTGCAAACCTGCATCACTGACGCCTGATGGCGGAAAGCCCAAGAGGTACTCAACACCCACGTAGAGTGAGCCGTGACAGGGAAAGGAGGAACCTTGCCCTTAAGAGAATACGCCTTCACCACCGTCTGTCTGATCCATCGAGAGATGGTCGCCGCAGACACAGCCTGACCCTTACGGGGTGCAGCCGTATTCACATAGTCCGACTTACGAAAGGACTCAGTAGTCTCCAGATACGGTATCACCCAAACCACATCCAAGCAATGCAAGGCAATTTCCTTAGGATGTGATGGTTTCGGATAGAGTGACGGAAGCACTATGTCTTCGTTCAGATGGAAGTCTGAAACCACCTTAGGAAGAAAGAAACCCTGCGCGCAGAGGTGATAGCCACCAAAAAGGCAACTTTCTGCGACAAGGCGAGCAAGGAAATGTGTCTTATGTTCTCGAAAGGAGATTTCTGAAGAACCGATAGAACCAAATTAAGGCCGCAAGGAGGTAACAAATCAAACGTACAAATCAAAGAGTGCGTAGCCAAAGGGCATTGGAAGTACACAGCCAAGGCTGAGATCTGACACTTAAGAGTGCCCAACGCCAAACGTTGGTCAACCCCTTTCTGTAGAAAGGTCAGGAACCTGCTGATAGCAAAGGATCTAGGATGCAGCTTCAGCGATTTGCACCAAGCAATGTACGCTTTCCACGTACGATGATAAATCTTCAGAGAAGTGGACTTCCTAGCCTTGAGTAAGGTGGGGATCACAGAATCGGACAGACCCTTGTCCTTTAACACCTTGCTCTCAACAGCCAAGCCAGCGACTGTAAAGCAGGATGGCAGATCGGACCCTGAGATAGAAGATCTTCCCACAGAGGAAGTGTCCACAGACCTGTGACCTCCAGCTGAATCACGTCAGCGTACCAGGATCTTCGGGGCGAAATCGGGAGCCACCAGAATTACCGAAATCCCCTCCAACTCGACCCTGCGTAGCAGATGAGATAATCTAGGAGGAAACGCCTAGATTAGCCCGTACTGGCTCCAGGGAGCCACCAGGGTGTCTACTGCGTCGGCCAGAGGATCTCTGGACAGAGCCACAAACTTTGAAACATTCCTGTTTTGTCTGGAGGTGAACAGGTCCACATCCTGGGCCCCCCACCGGAGACCCAGCTGGTGAAACAACTGTGGATGCCGGGACCACTCTCCCTGATCTAGGGTTTGAGGACACAGGTAGTCTGTCTGCCAACTGTCTATGCCGGGAATGTACATGGCGTATAGTGCTGGGACGTAGTCCTCTGCCCAGCGCAGGATCTCGACTACCTCCAGAGCCGCCAAGGCACTCCTGGTGCCCCCCTGATGATGGACATATGCCACGGCCGTGACATTGTCGGACTGGACTAGGACAGAACACCCCTTGAGATTGTCCGTCCAGTGGAACAGGCTCAACTTTATTGCTCTCAGTTCCAGAACGTTGATCGGGAGCTTGGACTCTTCCAATTTCTAGGTCCCTTAAACATTCAGGGTGCCCAGCACTCCCCCCCCAACCGGTCAGACAGGCATCCGTCGTCACCACCGTTCAGAATACTGGAAGGAAGGATTTCCCGTGGAGAAGATTCGGAGAGCTGAGCCACCAATTCAGGGAGTCCTTGGATCTCAGACTCAAACGAATCAGACTTTCCAGGGATAGAGGACTCACATTTGACAAGGATCTCTTGTTGCAAAAGTTTTGTATGGGCCTGAGCATATGGTATGGCCTCGAAGGAGGATACCATCAGGCCCAGCACCTGCATAGATGACCTGAGAGACACCAGGTCGCAAGCCAGCAGTGACAGAATCACTTCCCTTAACTTTTGTAACTTCACAGGAGGTAGAAATAACTTTGCCGAAACTGAATCTAGGATCATCCCTGGATACGCCAGTCTGGTTGTTGGAACCAGGGCAGATTTCTGAAGGATGGGATTCCAACCGAACTGCTTTAGAGTGTGAATGGTTACCTCCAAATACCGTCCCAATGTCCCGGACGAGTCCGCTCGGAGAAGATGATCATCCAGGTACCCCAGAATCACTATTCCTCTCTGTTGTAGCAGAGCCAGGATAGGGGCTAACACCTTGGTGAAGATGCTGGGAGCAGAGGCGAGACCAAACGGTAACTCCACAAATTAAAAATGGTCCTTGCCCACCACAAAGTGGAGGAATCGTTGATAACCCTGGCAAATAGGGACATGGAGATAGGCATCCATGATATCGATCGAGGCCAGCAGGTCCCCCTGATGCAAGAACGCCACCACTGACCACAGGGACTGCATGCAAAATTTATGGACGCGCACAAAGCGGTTCAGAGTTTTGAGGTCCAAGATCGTATGCAATTTGCCCTCCTTCGTTGGAACGGTAAACAGGCTTGAATAGAATCCTCGAAAGCGTTCCTGATAAGGAACTGGTACAATCATGCCTTGTGACAACATATCCCGAATCGCTTCCTGCAGCCCCCCAAGGCAGTCTGGGGACAGCTGAAGATTGGAGGGAAAAAACCTATATGGCGGACGGGAATGAAACTATCTTGTACCCGGACTGAATTACCTCGTGGACCCACCTGTCGTGCAACAGTGAGGTCCAAGGATGCAGGAAGAAACTGAGACGTCCCCCCACCCCTGAAGTGGGTGGGGGCGCCCCTTCAGGCAGAAGGGGTCTGCTTGGAGGTGCTGGGTGCAGAGGATTATGGCTTACCAGCCCACAGTTTCCCAGATCCTTTTCCGCCCTAAGTCGGTTTGGTTTTCTGCGACATGGTCGCACGTAAAAAAGATGCTTCTGGGCTGTAAAGGAAGGACCTCACTTACGCGAAGGAGACTTACCCTTAGTCGAGTGAGGAAGGAGTGTGCTCTTTCCCCCAGTTACCGTCTTGATCAAGTCATCCAAGGAGGAACCAAAAAGGCGATCACCCTGAAGAGGAAGATCCGCCAAAAGCTTCTTAGAAGCCTGGTCAGCTGACTAGGTCTTTAGTCAGATCGCACGTCTGATGAGCTCACTTACCACTGACGCTCTGGCCGTGAGGGGAAGAACGTCCAGGTTAGCATCGCATACAAATTGCAGAGTCTGTGATAATTGGTCAGCAAGTTCCAGGGCAGATGACGGTAACGGGGTTACCCAGGTGTATATAAATGACATGCAGTGTTTTGCACTGACCAGTGTAAACCTAGGCTCAAAGTGTTTGATTGCCCAAGTAACTTCTTCAATTCTAAAGGCTGTCAGAAAAATACCCTGGCATTTATATACACCTGGGTAAATACGTCACTTTAATCTAATCACCAAGGAATGTGTGAAGTAAAAATTAATACAGCGCTAGCATTTCATAAAATGTGTGAACCAATATTAATGGTGTACATAAATATAAAAATATGTAAAAACAACCATGTGTTGCAAACAATAATACAATTCTTAATTATAAAAATAGGAAACCAATATGTATTGCAACAAATTGATAAAACAGTCCTTAGATATTATGCGTCCAAGTAAAAGTGCTCAGGTGCAGTAAACCGATCATTCAAAGTACTGCTTGGATCTTGATGAAGGGGACATACCCCGAAAGCTTGTCCTGAAAAATTGTATGTTAGTGCAAATAAAAAAAGTATCACGGACAGTACTCAATTGTCTCTATAATATGTGGGAAACAGATGATGTTGAATGCTCCCAGAGGAGAAGCAGAACACATGCAGTAACAGTCACAGAAAATATTATATATATATATATATATATATATACATACATACATACACACACACACACATACATACATACCTATACAGAGAGAGAGAGTTGGAATATGATCCTGAAACAAATTAGTACTCAAGAAGTGGGTTGGACAAACAGCAAAACATCTTCAACATTACAGAACAAGCACAGTTGAATGTGACTACTAGCCAGTGATGTAAATCATTCTGCATTCATTGTGAAGGTGCTGTTAAAGGCATACAGATTAGGGACAACGGTGTCCTGTCAAAGTAAGGGATACATACCATGCCTTGTGGGTTGAATCATTCCTTAAAACACTCACTGACGTTTTGACCTCTCCAAGAAAAACATCTTGGGCAAGATTTCCATTGTTCCACAAATCCACTCTGCAAAAGTGAACATTATGTGACATGTATGTCCATTTGCATCTTATTACAGCTAATGGGATCTGTGATAAACTAATACATACAAAAACAGCTTCAAAACAAGGACCAAACAGACCTCTATTTTTGGATTAATAATAAAACCTTATTAGAGTTAGGCAAAAAAGCATTGTAACATATTAGGCCAGATAAGGAGGGCCGCACAGACGTTGGTTCATTCCAAATGAGGTAGTGTTGCATCCCAAACAGGCTGCTGGAATCAAATGCTATTGGGAAGTGCAGAACTTCATCTATCCAGGTACCAGAACAATGATAGATACTGCTATAACAAGGGTCCCAACTGGAGAACTCCACTCAGGATAAAGTCACCAGTGAACTTAAATATCAGATGCTGCATTTCCCATTTACTGATTTTTGGAAAAGCGCTGATTACCAGTAATTACATCAGATGAGGTCTACTGTGTGCATATTGTTTCTAAATAAAAAATCTTCTGGTCGGTGCAAGGTTTAGTTGGTACCATAGCAGAAATATGCTCATTTTCTACAAGCATTTAAAAAGTAAGGTGGGGGGAAATGTATTTTCCAATTGACTGGAGTTATCTTTTAATGGTGGACCTCCAATGGCTTACGAAAAGGACTAGCAGAAGAAAACACAAAGCAGCAAGGCAAACGTTAGCAAATATGCTGAGTACTTTTAACCTTTAGGTGGCTTACTCAAACTACTTAATGTTCTTAGGTCTCATTCATACATCCATAAAGAGTACAAACTAATGTGATTTCTGCACATAGAATCACAGGTGTTTGCATACAGCTACAACCTGTACAAATCAATAACAGGCTGACAGAGGCCGCAGCTGTATGCATGTAACCACACATCTAAGCACACGCGTACAGCCGCGGTGCCTGTCAGCCTGTTATTGACTTGTGCAGGCTACTGGTCAGGGCTGTATGCAAACACCTAGAACTTCCAGGTGCAGGAACACACTATCACAGTGTACAGCTCTCTACAGCTGTGTGATTGAGACCTTCGGGTGTGTTGGACTCCCCAAGTCCACCACACTTGCAAAAAATGCAAGAACATACTTTTCTTGGCTTTATGCTAGCAGTGGTCAGCAATCTAAAACTACTGGTATCTACCCAAAACTAATTACCCAGTTATTAGTGGATTTAAAAGCAAAGTCTAACTTTAAGACCATATTACATCCACATTTAGGTTGTAACATCATGCTAAGCAGACAACCCACCACCCAAAATGCCCTCCCTGTGACAGGGTGCACCTTGCAGATTTTAAACCAGCAAAGCTGTGTGGGGCTCTTTCCGCACTGTTTTGTCATTCATTTAGAGAGATCTGTGAATGAATGCTTGAAAAAAAAGTCATGTATGCCACCACGGGCAGGTGAACTTTTAGTTCTCAATGAAATACAAGCGCAGTGATCACTGCACTGTTAGGCCAGTGAAACTTTTTCTAGCTTTCAAACTGAAAATCCATACCTCAGTATAGACAGAGCTGAAGGAGTACCCACATTGTACCCATTGTGCACATTGTACCCACAATCCACTGGTCACAACTGCAATGCTTTGCAGGCTCGTTTACAAAAAGAAAAGTCAATTGTTTTCTGCAATAAATATGTGCATTTATCTTTTTTTTTTTTGCAAACGATAGACAGCATTTAAAACTATAAATACTTTTAACCAAAACAATAGGGAAAAATATTGCAGGTAAAGTGACCATGTGATCCCTTTAAAAGGTATATATAATAAAATGATTAACAATACTCAACAGGGATAATGTTGCTAAAAAAACTAACTTTAAAAAAAAAAAAAAATGCAGTGGTGAAATTACCACTGCACTAAAATAGATGATACATTTGGAGTGTAAAATGTTAAACAAGTTGGAGTGGAGGATCCCCCAACCCACCTTCTCCCCAAGTAGCTATGTAATAGACATAACTTTCAGCTGTAACTGGTACCTTACTGATAAGGAAGCAAGAGACTGAATGTCAGGAACATTCTTGGTGTATATTAGCATGCACAATAAAGCTTCCTTGTGACAAGCACCCACGCATACCTCAGAACAAGAGATTGCTCAATAAATGTGATGTGACTGCCAAGCTTCCATGATCACATTACAAAGCAGTTTTAAGATACACAACCAAAATGGCAATTATGCTCAAGTCAAAACAGACTTTTATCAGTTACGTGTCAAAGCACAAGACACTACACACACAAAGCACACACACCACCCTAAAAAAAAAATTAGTCTCACACTATACTAAATAAAAAACATGCAGTTAACCTGCTTATACTCATTGGTAAAGAGCAATCTTCAGGGAAAAAAAAGAGGAAATCCCTTTGCTGCTACAGGTATCACACACAATTAGAATCACCTCTATAGCAGTAAAGGAAAAGACACACATGAAAACTGCAGACACATGCTGCTGTCACTGCTTACCCTCCAGCGCTTGTCTGCAATAACAGCATATACACCATAAAAAGGACAAGAAGAATGATGCATAAGGATCATGCATAATTAGAATACTGACAAGGATTGAGCAAAAAAAAAAAAAAAGATACAATATGGCTGATCTCTGTAGAGTGTAAGCAAACGTGACTAAATCATTGGTGAAAGTGCAATCATTATGCAAGCCACCGATTCCTGCAGATATAACAAGCAGCAATGGCAAGGCCATAGGTTTGGATGGTGTGAGGCAATTATCTATATACCATCTGGCCAATGTTTGGCAACCAATGCGATTAAAGGATTTCTATGGTCACAGCATACACTTTCAGCATTGTAATAACAATACAAATAGTTAATTTTGGCAGTCAGATATAAGCTTACTTGAAAAATATCCTTTCATGTTGAGTGCTGCCTGTCTGCTGGTCATCTCTTTCCACAACCTCCTGGATGCCTTGTGAACTTTGAACTTCTAAGGACTACATATCCCATAATACCTTGCTGCCTGCAAGCAGGGATCTGACTCTCCTCCTGAAACTCTTCCTCTCCAAACCTCTAACTAGACTGCAGTTAGAGACCCTGATATGTCCCTAAACACAAAAAAAGGAATTATACTTACCTCTAAGGAAGCCTGTGTCTCCTACCTTCCCTTCATTCCAGTGCTGCTGCCCCTGGGTGTTGGGTGCCTGATTATAGGACCCAGAAGTTACATAGGGATTGAAAGAGGAGTCAAAGCTTGAAGTAGGAACCATGGGCATCGGACACTCCCGGAAGTGTTTCCAAAGTGATTCGAAAGGGTCACTGGATAGGCTGCAATGCTGGAATGGAAGGATAGGAGGCACTGGCACCTGGAGAGAGAAGTAGAATACCACTTCTTTTCCAGGGACCTGCTGTTTGGATATGTTTTTGGATATGACAGGATCTCCTTGAGGAATACAGCTTGCTCAAATCCCTGCCCCCAGGCTATGACCAAAAATCGAAGGAGCAGCAGCGGACTATTAGGCCTCATGCACACTGGATGGTTTACAGCACTGTTTTTGGCTTCAGATGCTTTTTTTGCAGCCAATAATCTCCCCAGCATGTTATCCTCTATATGTTCATGCACACATAGGCTGTTCTCAGCAGTTTTTGGCAGGGGTGTTTTCTGTCTGGAAAAAAAATCCAGAACTAGTGGGTTTTAAGAGGAGCGTGCATGAGGCCTTAAGCTCATCTCGGTCACTTTACAGTCAGCATTGATCTTGTTAGCACATTCGCACCAAAGAAAGATCCAAATTGCAAATAGTGCTGCCAATCTCTATCACACAGAGAATGCTGTTGTACAAAAGATTTAAAACATTTTGTCAAAGTCAGGTACTTTTGCAAGCTGTATGTAATGTAACTACAATAAATAAGAGTGTTCTTTTAGAGTTGAGATATAATAGATTGAAAAACATAGGGGAGATAAAAAAATAAAAAAAAGCCAGCTTGTGCTAACTGAACAATTAGAAGTTCCAAGGGAAAACCGTGTGCCTTGTAAAAGAATATTCCTTCAGAAATGTGCATTTGACTACCATTTAATAGTTTGTTAGTTATTGAAAAGTGCTCATATCGAAAGCTCAGAAATTATATAAAACAATGACTTGTCAAGTTAAACTTCAGCTTTAATAACTAAACTCCAGGCAGACATAAAACCCCAATTCCAAAAAAATTGGGATGCTGTGTAAAATCTACCTAAACAGAATGCAATGATTTGCAAATCTCAAACCCATATTTTGTTCACAATTGAAAATAGAAAATATATGTTTAAACCAATAAAATATACAGGAGAGGGCAACAAAAAGATGGCAAAGTGGTAGTAACAAGGAAGAGTTGGAAAAACATTTTGCAACTAATTCAGTTGAAAAGAGTCAGCATCTCAGAAGTACACATGGGCAGAGGTTCATCAACCTGTGAAAAGCTGCATCTAATTTGCAAACAATTTCAGAATAATGTTCCTCAATGTAAAAGTGCAATGACTTATGAATATATCATTACCTGCAGAACATTACATCAAAAGAGTCAAAGAATCTTGAGATATTTCTGTGCATAATGGACAAGGCCAAAAACGCAATATTGAATCCCCGTGATCTTCAGGCCATCAGACAGCATTGCAATAAAAACAGGGATGATTCTGTGATGAACATCACTGCATGGGCTCAGGAATACTTCCAAAAATCAACGTCTATAGTATAAACACAGTTGGCCATTCTATGAAAGTTAAAGCTCTATCATGCATCCAGAAACTCAGCAGTCTTCTTTGGGCCAAATGTCATTTAAAAGGGTCTGTTGCAAAGTGGAAAACTGTTCTGTGGTCAGACGAAATGAAATGTGACATTTTTGGCAAACATGGGCGCCACATTCTCCAGAATAAAGAGGAGAGGGACCTTCTGGATTTCTATCAGCGCTAAATTCAAAGGCCTGTATCTGATAGTATGGGGGTGGATTCGTGTATATATGGAGTGGGCAGCTTTCATATCCGGAAAAGCACCATCAATGAAAGATATATCCAGGTTTTGGAGCAGCATTTGCTCCCATCCAGATGTCTTTTTCAGGGAAGGCCTTGCATATTCCAGCAGGACAATGCTAAACTGCATACTGCATCTATGACAACAGCATGGCTTCTTAGTAGAAGAGTCAGGGTACTTAACCAACCGGCCTGCATCAAATTAAAATAGTTGGCGCATCTTGAATCAAATAATAAAACAAAGAAGACCCAGGACTGTTGAGCAGTTAGAGTCCTATATCAGGCAAAAATGGGACGGACAATATTCCACTCCCAAAACTCCAGCAACTGGTCTCCTCAGTTCCTAGACATTTGTGTTAAAAGAAGAGGGGATGCTACGCCATGGTAAACCATGGCCCTGTCCCAACACTTTTGGGATGTGTTGCTGCCATAAATTCAAAAATTATCATTTTTTTCTTAAAATTGTATATTTTCTCAGTTTAAATGTTTGATAGGATTCGGTTTACTAACAGCTCAGCATTCATTAAGGTAAGTACAGTAGAAATGGGAGGGGGGGGGATCTACAGTGTTTGTTTACCTTTTGTTTTTTTTTTACTGAAAAGGTGAATAGAATACTTTTTTTTATTTAAATATAAGCAGTGCAAGTATAAAACTAAAAAGTGAAACTATCCTCACTGCTCTAATGAATCACTAATGTTCAATTTTAGAGCAGCTAACACCCTTGTAAATTCACCGACAGCGCTCCAGTGTGCAGCGCTCCATATTATAGAACAAGTGATCCTCACCTAACCAAATATATTTTATTATATACGTATAAACAAATAGTTACTTTCAAATGTAAAGTATATAATGGATGATACCAATAACACCCCTTATAAAGAGTACATATGCAGTGATGTGCAACACCATAAATGAGTTGAAGGGCCAAGCAATCGGGCCATCCCACAGGCCATATATAGAAAAGGAGAGGAATTGCTACACTTGAAAATAAATAAAATCATACAAAAAAGTAGTAGTGTTCCATGACTGTTTTGGGCGGCACAGAAAACGACCTCTCGGAGTAGAACACATCTCAGAAATGTTATCTGTGCAGCCCGAAACTGTCATGGAGCACTACTACTACTTTTTTGTATGATTTAATTTTTTTGAAACACAATTTTAAGTGCAGCAATCCCTCTCTCGGATATATATATATATATATATATATATATATATATATATATATATTTATATATACATACATACATACACACACACATACTGGTACTGGTAGCATGAGACAATACCTGGACCCTATAGAGGTTGCACAGGCAGTCCAACTCCTTCAGGATAGCACATCAATATGTGCCATTGCCAGAAGGTTTGCGGTGTCTCCCACCACAGTAAGAGCATAGAGGAGATTCCATGAGACAGGCAGTTACTTTAGGAGAGCTGGAAAGGGCAGAAGAAGGTCCTTGACTGATCAGCAGAACCAGTATTTGCTTCTTTGTGCAAGGAGGAACAGGATGAGCACTGCCAGAGCTCTACAAAATGACCTCCAGCAGGCCACTAATGTGAATAACTCTGACCAAACAATCAGAAACAGACTTCATGAGGGTGGTCTGAGGGCTCGACATCCTTTAGTGGGCCCTGTGCCCACTGCCCAGCACTGTGGAGCTTGATTGGCATTTGCCATTGAACACCAGAATTGGCAGGTCCTCCCCTGGTGCCCTGTGCTTTTCACAGATGAGAGCAGGTTCACCCTGAGCACGTGACAGACGTGAAATGGTCTGGAGAAGCAGTAGAGAATGGAATGCCGCCTGTAACATCGCTCAGCATGACCGGTTTGGTGATGGGTCAGTGATGGTCTGGAAAGGCATATCCATGGAGGGACACACAGACCTCTACAGGCTAGACAATGGCACCCTGACTGCCATAAGGTATCGGGATGAATTCCTTAGACCCATTGTCGGACCCTATTGCTGGAGCAGTGGGTCCTGGGTTTCTCCTGGCGCACAACATTTACCAGTCTCAAGTGGCGAGCGTATGCAGCCAGTTCCTGGAGGTTGAAGGAATTGAACCATTAAATGGCCCCCAAGCTCGCCTGGCCTAAATCCAATAGAACACCTTTGGGACATTATGTTTTGATCCATCCGACACCGCCAGGTTGCATCATAGTCGGTTTAGGAGCTCAGTGATGCCCTGGTCCAGATCTGGGAGGAAATACCCCTGGACACCAACCGTTTTCATATAGGAGCATGCCCCGACGTTGGCAGACATGCATATGAGTGTTCGTCTGTTTGAATGATTTTCACTCAGTGAGCACTGAGATTTCTTTATCTCTCTCCATGAGTAATATTATACCCAGAGCAGTGCTGAGAAGTCAATTTGGCTGCTGTTGAGGAGTCCAGGGAAGCTTTTGATTTTATGCTGTATTTGACCTCTTGAACACAGAGATCCATCGGAATTTGTGAGTGCACACCTGAATAACACTGGTGTTTTGGAGTGGCACACTGGGATGTTGGTGTTGTAAGACACTGAAGTATTAGGACACATGCACAAAGATTTGGGATTTTACAACTAATATTGTGGATTATCTTTCATATGGACTTTGTTATGAGAGAAGAGTCTTTATGTGTCTTCGCACAAGCTGTATTTAAGAATTTTCACTTTTTGGGGTTTTGAACACTTGATGGGATAGATTTAGCTAGAGATATAAAGATAGAGATATAGCTATGTATATGGTTTTATTGGTATCACCCACTATTTAATTTATATGTTAAAGTCATTTGTTTGTTTATATGTACAGTTAGGTCCATATATGTTTGGACACCGGTACAATTTGAGATTGTTTCAGGGATTTACCAAAACAGATTTAAGCCATAGTGCTATATTATGGATGTGGGCTGAAAGTGCACACTCTCAGGTTTAATTTGAGGGTATGTACATCCAAATCAGAGGAAAGGTTTAGGAATAACAGCTCTTAATAGCCACCCCCCCCCTTTTTTCAAGGGACCAAAGGTAATTGGGCAAATGAATCAAAAGCGGTTTCATGGCCAGGTGTGGGCTACTCCATTATTTCTTCATCAATTAAGCAGGTAAAAAGTCTGGAGTTGATTTTAAGTGTGGTAATTGGATTTGGAACCTACTACTGTGAACCTATATCATGCGTTCAAAGAAGCTGTTCATGCAAGTGAAACCGGCTTTAAAAACGAAACAAATCCATCAGACTGATAGCAGCAACATTAGGAGTGGCCAAATCAACAGTTTGGTAAATTCTGGAGAAAGAACGGACTGGTGAGCTCAGCAACACAAAAAAGCCTGAAAGTCAGCAGAAGACAACAGCAGGATCCTCTCTATAGTAAAGAAAAACCCATTCACAACATCCAGACAAGTGAAGGACACACTCCAGGAGGTGAACGTATCATTGTCAAAGTCTACAATCAAGAGAAGACTTCACGAGAGCAAATACAGAGGGTTTACCACAAGGTGCAAACCATTCATAAGCCTTAAGAATAAAAAAAAAACTGAATTTTTGTAAAATCTTACCGTAAAATTCCTGAGTCCTCCGACAGTCACCGCCCACTCATACAGTCTTCACCAATGGGCATTGACTTCCTTTCCGCAGGAGTAGCTAGGCATAAGACTTGTTAAGAACAAAGCATTTACATAGTCACACCCATGGGGGCTGTCCCACTGGTCTAATACCCCCTGCAATAGCCATCCAAACTCAGTTTGGTAGCAAGCAGTTAAGTGTATAAGAACCCCAAAAGAGGGGCGAGGGCGGCGACTGTCAGAAGACTCAGAGAAAGGAGTTTTACGGTAAAATTTTACAAAAATTCAGTTTTCTCTTACGTCCTCCGACAGTCGCCACCCACTCATACAGTCTTCACCAATGGGGATGTCCCAAAGCAGTGTAGACATGAGGGGTGGGCAACGCAACCGTCAGAAAGGCAACGCAGTACCCACATCAGAGAAAGGAACCTTACATGAACAGCAAGGGAATCTCCTGGGCAACAAAAAAGCTCAACAGGAGCAACAACCCAGGAAAGCAAATAACCAAGGGGGTAAACAACCCCAACAGCAAGGGACCCGCAAAAAAACAGAGTCCCCTAAGGTACTTTGCGGCCAAAGGAGGCATCAGCTGAAGCCAGAACATCAATTTTGTAGAACTTGGAAAAAGTGTGCACTGACGACCAAGTCGCAGCCTTGCACACCTGGGCCACCGAAGCCTGATGCCGGAGGGCCCAGGACGTACTCACCGCCCTTGACAGGGAAGGGCGGTACCCACTCCTTCAACGAATAGGCCCGAACAATTGTCTGTCTGATCCATTTTGAAATGGTCGCCGCAGACGCAGCCATACCCTTTCGAGGTCCCTCCGGAAGGACAAAGAGAATCCGATTTTCGAAAGGATTCAATCGACGACAGGTAAACCCTGATCGCCCTGACAACATCCAAGGAATGCAAGGCCACCTCCTAAGGATGCTTAGGATTCGCACAGAGCGAAGGCAAAACAATGTCCTCATTAAGGTGAAAATCCGAAACCCCCTTTGGAAGAAAGGACGGGTTAGGTCGCAAGACCACCTTATCCCTATGAACCACCAGGTAAGGGGAGCGGCAGGACAACGCCGCCAATTCCAACACTCTGCGAGCCGAAGTGATCGCCACCAGAAAGGCAGCCTTTCTAGACAGAGGTAACGAAATTTCCCTGATGTTTTCAAACGGGGAACGTTGTAACACGGACAGAACCAAGTTCAAGTCCCATGGAGGTAGGGGCTCCCTTCTAGGAGGGGCCAAGTGACGCACACACCTTGAATGAAGGTGCGAATCAAAGAATTCAGCGCCACAGGGCGCTGAAAAAGAACAGCCAGTGCAGATACCTGGCCCTTAATCGTGGGCAACGCAAGGCGCAGGTCCACACCAGACTGAAGGAAAGCCAGCACTCTCGCCACCAAGTAAGAACGAGGAGAGAAGCCCCTGGACTCACACCAGGCAAAATAAGCTTTCCATGTACGGTAATAAACCTTACTAGACAAGGCTTTTCTAGCCTTGATTAAAGTAGGAATGACCTCTGAGGAGAGACTCCTATCTCTCAGGACCTGGCTTTCAACAGCCATGCCGTTAAAGCCAGCGACTGTAAAGCAGGATGGAAGATCGGTCCCTGAGACAGTAGATCTTCCCGTATTGGCAGCCGCCACGGAGGCTTGACAGCCAGGTGAACGATGTCCACGTACCACGACCGATGTGGCCAGTCCAGCGCCACCAGAATCACCAATGTTGGTTCCGAGGCCAACCTGCGAAGGAACCTGGACAACAACTGAATCGGAGGAAAGGCATATATCAGACTATACTGATGCCAAGGCACCACCAGCGCACCCGCGGCGTCTGCCAGAGGATCGCGCGTTCTTGCCACGAACCTTTTCACCTTGTTGTTTAGCCGAGGCGTAAACACATCCACATCCGGGAATCCCCATCTCGCACACAGCATTTGAAACCCCTCCGGGAGCAGGGACCATTCCCCCTGGTCCAGGGTCTGGCGGCTCAGATAATCAGCCTGCCAATTCTCTACACTCGGAATGTGAACTGCCGATATCGCCGGGACATGAGTCTCGGCCCAAGACAGAATACCGGTCACTTCCTGGGCCGCCCGGGCACTCCTGGTGCCCCCTTGGTGGTTGATGTAAGCCACCGCAGTTGCATTGTCCGTCTGCACCCGTACAGGACGGCCCTGAAGACGATTCGACCAGTGGAGCAGGCACAGCCTGATTGCTCTTAATTCCAAAACGTTTATAGGAAAGGAGGATTCCTCCTCCGACCAAGTGCCCTGGTCAGACAGGTTGCCCAGGACGCCACCCCAGCCCGACAGGCTGGCATCTGTGGTTATCACCGTCCACAGAATCGGCCGGGAGGATTTTCCATCCGACACAGCCGGGGACTGAAGCCACCACAAGAGATCCATTCTGGTTTGACGACTCAGAGACACTCTCAGGTCCAAGGACTGAGGTAGTCTGTCCCACCTGGCCTGGATCTCCACTTGGAAAGATCGCGTGTGAAACTGTGCAAATGGTATCGCCTTGAAGACTGATACCATCAACCCCAGGGACCGCATACAGGTCCTGAGTGACGAGAATTTGTTGTCCCTGAGGGACCTGATCTCGGATTGCAGGGTCCGGAGCTTGTCCTCCGGTAAGAACACCTTTGCTTGAGCAGAGTCCAGAACCATTCCCAAATATGAGAGACGAACCGAAGGAGACAGGGTCGACTTCTGAACGTTGATGGTCCAACAGAACTCCTGGAGCGGCTGGACCGTGGTGGACAGATCGCGCAGCAGGCTCTGACTGGCACTCGACCTAACAGGAGATCGTCCACATATCCCAAGACCGCAATGCCCTGAGCCCGCAACAGGCGCCAACACTTTGGTAAAGACCCTTGGTGCCGAAGCGAGACCAAAAGGTAACGCCACAAACTGATAATGATCCACCTCTGATGACCCTCGAAAATGGGGATGTGCAGATACGCATCCTTCAGGTCGATAGAGGCCAGGAATTCTCCCGGACTCAGGGAGGCCACCATCGAGCGGAGCAATTCCATGCGGAACTTTCGAACGCGCACGAAACGGTTCAGTCCAGAATCGGACGCACTTTGCCCTCCTTTCTGGGCACAGTGAACAGATTTGAGTAGAACACCCGAAACCTGTCCTGATGAGGCACTGGGACGATCACCCCCTAGGCGAGGAGATCCTGTACCGCTTGATGCAGGTCTTGTAACCGCCCTGGGGTCAAATTAAGATTTGAGGGAAAGAATCTGTCTGCCGGCCGTGAAAGAAATTTGATCTTGTACCCCGATCTAATGATTTCCTGAACCCACCTGTCCGGAATTCGGAGCAGCCAAGGTTGGAGGAAACCGCGAAAACGTCCCTCCACCCCTGAAATGGGTGATGGCGCCCCTTCAGGCAGAGGCGGACTGAGCCGCCGCACCAGCTTGGCCGGATTTTTATTTGCCGGCCCAGGGCTTTCTCTGGCCACCCTGGCCCTTGAAGGGTTTTCCCTTGTTCTGTGCCTTGAAGGCACGAAAGGACTCCTAATTAGGTTTAAAGGCGGGACCCCGCTTGCCACAGAAGAACTTACCCTTAGGATTCTGGGGCAGCAGAGTGCTCTTGCCCCCAGTGACTCCTTTACCAAGTCATCCAGGGAGTCTCCAAAAGGCGAGACCCCGCATAGGGAATATCAGCCACCGTCTTCCTGGATTTCTGGTCAGCCGACCAGCTTTTCAACCATATCAGTCGACGGTTAATCACCGCGACACTAGACAGGCGCGCAGCCAATGGGGCCTCATTTAAGGCCGCATCGCACAAATACATGACCCCTTGATAAATCTGGTCCACCATCTCCACGGTAGTGGGAGTGGCAGAATCAGCCACGAGGGTGCGTCTGAGCCCCTTAGTCCAATCCGCCACAGCCTGAGCCACCATAACAGAGGCAAAAATAGGTTTTAGCATGGAACCCGCCACCACGTAAGCATGGCGGGCAAGAGATTCCAGCCTCCTATCCGTAGGATCCCTGAATACCGGAGAATCTTTGGTGGGAACCAGAGTAGCCTTGTTCAATCTGGCTCCAGTGTGATCCACTAGAGGAGCCACACACCAGCGTGAAACCGTAGTAGACGCAAAAGGGTAGAGAAGTTGAAACTTTTTAGGCACCGTGAAGGTGTGTTTCAAATTGCGCCATTGCTCATTCACTGTGTGATGAAACTCAGCGGGGCAAGGAAAAACCTGCGCCATCTTGCGGGTCCTGTGTATACCAAAAGAGGACACAATGCCCGGGAGGATCGGGCTCATCCTCTAAATGTAGTGTTTCTTTTATGGCAAGAATCAGTGCATCCATAGCTGCGCGTTCCTCGGGCGTCCCAGGGGGGGATTCATCCACCCCTGCAACCTCCGCCTCCCACTCAGACTCTTGCGGGTCCTGAGAAGAGCGAGACCCTAAAAGGGGCACACTACCAACAGCAACAATGTCACATTCAGAATCAGAAGAAAAAGAAATCCTAGGCCTTTTTCTAGCAGCACGTTCAGTCATCAGCACATCCATTTTGGACACCAAAGTCGCCACTACAGCAGCCAAATTAGTCAGGGCAGAGGATTCAGAGGAACTTGAATCCCCCACCAAAGCTGGAGGGAATTTGCTGTCCTGGTATTCCATTGCAAAAAAGTTTTCATTTTTTTTTTTTGTAAGGTACTGGCCCTTTAAGCGCTCCGCGGACCCCTGCAGCACACCGCTACAATGACTGTAAACACAGACTCCCCGCAGGGACAAACTGAAGCCAGGAAGATTGCACAAGGGAGGAAAAGAAGGACAGCAGAACAGAGCCCCACAAGTGTGTTACCACCGCAGTCGGTTGCTCCTGAGTGAAAGGAAGGAAGTGATGTCACCGCAAGAGACTGAACTGAGGCTGCAGGCTAAGGAAAAATGGATGCCTATGTAAAGTAATGGGAGGCTTTGGCAAAATGGCCGCCGACATGTGTTAGGAACGATCGTTTGCCACACACAAGATGGCGCCACAAGGCGCCAAAATACACTACATACCATGCTGTATAAGCGCCCATAGTGAAGCCAGACATGCTGCCCACACCTAAAATGGCGGACCGGCGGTTTTTAACCCCGCATCGGTCACCGCACGTGTCTGTACCTCCAAGCACCCTAAAGTGACACAGGAGAGGGACCCCCAAAAATCCACACAGCGCTGGCTGTGAGTGAAAAAACCCCCGCAGGGACCGGGATCAGGGAGCCCAAAACGCACAGACATAGGGGACACCACAGACACACAGGACTGCTGACCCCAGACAGAGGCCCCACACAGAGTGTACTTACCTGTGCTCGATGGTATGGGGTGCCTCATATCAACGGGAAACCGCCCGCCCTCAGATGGCAGGGGAGTGCCATCAGCCAGAAAACGCAGGACACCAGCAGTACACGGACGAACCGTGAATGTGTCCAGGTAGCCACCTCACAGGCTGCATCCCCGAACAGGGATGGGTCATTTGCGAGGCCAGGGCGAACACATAGCCTGCAAAACGCTCGATGGCGGGCTGGGATTCCATCTGACCCTCTGTCCTGGAGAACCAGGACGACCTGTCCGATTCCCAGCTCCGCAAACGTCGTCTTCATCCGAAGATCCGACTAACTAACGCTGACAAAATAAAACAGCTAGCAATGCAAAGAAAAGACATTTGCAGAAAATAAAATCATAAAAAAGAAGAAGGCTGAGACTGTAGCCACAGCACAGGGAAACCTATCTACTCCTGAACTAGGCAGAAGACAAACTTGTTGGGATGGCTATTGCAGGGGGGTATTGGACCAGTGGGACAGCCCCCATGGGTGTGACTATGTAAATGCTTTGTTCTTAACAAGTCTTATGCCTAGCTACTCCTGCGGAGAGGAAGTCAATACCCATTGGTGAAGACTGTATGAGTGGGCGGCGACTGTCGGATGACGTAAGAGAAAAAGCCAGATTAGACTCTGCCAAAAAACATCTAAAAAAGCCAGACCAGTTCTGGAAAAGCATTCTTTGGACAGGTGAAACTAAGATTAATCTGTATCAGAATGACGGGAAGAATGAAGTGTGGAGAAGGCTTGGAACAGCTCATGATCCAAAGCACACATCATCTGTAAAACATGGTGGAGGCAGTGTGATGGCATGGGCATGCATGGCTTCCAGTGGCACTAGGTCATTAGTGTTTATTGATGATGTGACAGAAGCAGCCGGATGAATTCTACAGTATTTAGAGATATACGGTCAAATGCTGAAGTTGATTGGACGGCACTTCACAGTACAGATGGACAATGATCCAAAACACACTGCAAAAGTAACAAGGGAGCTTTTGAAGGAAAAGAGGTGGAATATTTATTGAAGTGGAATATTCCCTACTACCTATTCACAACAACATGAATTTATTGAAAATATTTAAAAAACACTGTAGGGTTTTGCAAAATGATTCTGTTCTAGGTCCTCTGATTCCAGCAAAACCTGATGTCATCTTTAGAGGAGCCCCATCACTGAGAAATATTGTGGCCTCTAACATAATCGACCCTCCAAAAAACGTGGTTTCTATCCTTGTCGCAGATGCAAGGTTTGTAGGATAAATGCATTTAAGGGTAGGAAAATTAACTCCTTTTCATCCAATCAGACTAACAAAACCTATAAAATTCCTTGATTACATGCGACACTAAAAATGTCATGTACATGATAATTTGCCTATGTGGCTACCAATATGTCGGTAGGACAATAAGGAAATTACTAACCTGTCCGAAAGAGCACATTTCAAACATTAGGCAGGTGTTGTAAATCAATGTGCCTAAACATTTTGCTAGATGCCAGGGTAGAGATCCTACTGGTACTACCGTTCTGGGCATCAATAAATTTTCTCCACATTGGAGAGGCAGTAATACCAGGTGAGAAATTGCTTAGAAACAAAGTGGATTTACAGCCTGAAGACTTGTGTGCCCTTTGGCATGAACATTGATTGGAACATGAACTGCTTTTTTTTTTTTTTTTTTTAAGAATGGCTGACCTACCACTTTTTTTCCCTTGATGGTATTAATTATTCTGTATATGCACTCTGCATTCACCAATGGGTGAGGCATGGGTGGTTTTAGGTCTATAGAGGTGTTTTATTGTAGAATATTTTTTCCTTACAATAATCAGTTTTTAGGATAATGTTCATATGTAGTTTTGCACAAACAATAGCAGCAGGCTGTTTATCTGATAAAAATTATATTAATTGATTCATTTTTAAATTTTTAGTTTTTTTTGTAATATGTTGCTTTCCCACTAGATGGAGTTCTTCCTGTAGTTTCACACTGCAAGGTGGCTTTTACAATAAGGTCCCTTTCACACTTGTGAGACCTAAAAGGCATGCGATTTTACCACAATTTGTTGGACGCGATTTTGATTGGACTTGAAGCAATGCCTATGTCTATGGACCTCAAAAATTGGACCAAAGTAGTGCAGGGACTACTTTGAAGTCTTTGCGACTTGAAGTCGCACAGATATGAACGGTACTCATTGGAAATCATGGAGTACAACCTGTCATGCAACTTTGCAGTCCGAAGTCGCAGGACAAGTTGCATAGGTGTGAAAGGGGCCCAACTCTCTTTGGTTTCCCTGCTATCAAGATGTGCTGCATTACAATAAAGAGCACTTCACAGTGTTGGTTGCCTGGTTATCAGCAGGCATTTAACCTCCTCCCATCCGCGCTACAGCCGAAGTACGGCTGCAGCGCGGACTCACATTTTCGGGAGGCCGTCTTTAAACGGCCTCCCAGACACACACTCCCCGCGCGCTCCTGCGAGCGCGCATCGGGGAAAATCTGTGTCGCCCGTGTCCCTTGGACACAGCCGATCACAGATCGTGGTGAATGGCCAATCACAGCGGCCATTCACCACGTGATCGGACCGTCCAATGAGAGATGATCTCATATGTAAACATATGAGATGATCTCTCATCGCCAGCGCTCCTTCCTCACATGGAGACTGCAGTGTGAGGAAGGAGAGAGCAGATCAGCCGTCGGGGACAAAGAAAAAAAGTAATCAGGGCACTGATCACCAGTGCCCCGATTACACAAGGTACACCAAACACACTAACTGCCCACCATCAATGCCCACAGTGCCCGCCATCAGTGCCCCCATCAGTGCACACAATCAGTGCCCATAGTGCTGCCAGTCAGTGCCCATCAGTGCCTGCTCATCTAGGCACTGATGAGCACTGACTGGCAGCACTATGGGCACTGAGTGTGGGCACTGATGGTGCTGCCCATCAGTGCTCATCAGTGCCACCCGCCAGTGGCAATCAGTGCCGCCCGCAAGTGCCCAGCAGTGCTGCCCGCCAGTGCCCAGCAGTGCCGCCCGCCAGTGCCCAGCAGTGCCGCCAGCCAGTGCCCAGCAGTGCCGCCTATCAGTGCTCTGTGCGGCATATTAGTACCTCCTCATCAGTGCCACCTCATCAGTGCCCATAAGTGCCACCTCATCAGCGCACATCAGTGAAGGAGAAAAAATGTATGTATTTTCAAAATTTACTCGCAGAAAATAAGAAAAACGTTTTTTTTTTTTTCAAAATTTTCTGTCTTTTTTCTTTTTTTTTTGTAAAAAATAAAAAACCCAGAGATGATTAGATACCACCAAAAGAAAGCTCTATTTGTGTGAAAAAAATGATAAAAATTTCATATGGGTACAGTGTAGCATGACCGCGCAATTGTCATTCAAAGTGTGAGAGCACTGAAAGCTAAAAATTGGTCTGGATGGGAAGGGGGTATAAGTGCACAGAAGGCAAGTGGTTTAAAAGGTCTAGCGTGGTGTACGATTTGTAAGCCAGTCCCCCAACAACATCATCTGTTTGACAAAACTAGTTGGGCATGGCTACGACGCTTCATCATCAAGCATGCTATTTGAATGGCGGGAGAGTCCGATGCAGCCACACGGCTTGCTGATTTTTGGGAGAGCAATTGTATCTGTTTTTTATTGCTATATGCAAGTTTTTTTAAAACCTATTGCCCAAGGATTTGCTTAGTGCGATTTCCTTTGCAAGTTTTACTTGTAATTTTTGAATAAAGGTTTTTTATGGGTTACATGACGGGCGTATATGTTTTTTTATCTTTCATCCTGGTGATGAACCAACCATGACTTGATCATGTTTGGCGCTTTGGAGTCTCCCTTTATAAGGAGATGTAACACATGTATTTG
This sequence comes from Pelophylax lessonae, assembly GCF_965119305.1. Taxonomy (NCBI): domain Eukaryota; kingdom Metazoa; phylum Chordata; class Amphibia; order Anura; family Ranidae; genus Pelophylax; species Pelophylax lessonae. The sequence continues at coordinate 185,907,505 of NC_138770.1, read as the reverse complement.
ATTTGACCATACTATATGATGGTCCACAGGATCCGGTAAGAGGCTTTAATACTTGGTGTCACCTGGTGGTGGACACACTACGAATTTTGATTGTGGAGACACTGGTGGAGCAAGTGAATCATGGACAATTTGTTTCCTTTGGACTTTGTTTCACATATATTTTTCCTTTTCAGGCCTTGTGTATGGGCTCTTATGGGCACTATTTATATGTTTGGCGTGATTTCTTAATACACGTTTTTCACCTAATAAGTTTGACGTCATTATACTGATTCATTTTTGTGTTTTCATGACATGGAGTTTTAAATTTTTTAGCGCTGCTTCATATATTTATCACAATTCTTGCATCTTGTGTCACAGATTGCTTAAGCAGCTGGTTATTTGTAATTTATATTACATTTTTGAAAGAACAACTGAAGACTAGACATATGCCGGTTTTCGGTAATTCGATATATCGCGGTATTGCATACCCACGGTATTGTTATTGTGGCATTTTTAAAATACCGTGTTTCTCTGCTTCTCAAGTCTGACTTTAGAATTGATACATTTCAGTGAGCTGGATGACTCATTCACTCACTCAGCAGTTCACTCACTCAATAGAAACAGCTCTGGTAATATGATCCTAGAGTGAGAGACTTAGCTCCTCCCTGTAACCAATCAGACAGCTCCCAGCACAGACACAGTGCCTTCTACAAGCAAGTCTCTGCAAGTACTTTTACCATATACTGTCGATAGATAGATAGATAGATAGATAGATAGATAGATAGATAGATAGATAGATAGATAGATAGATAGATAGAGGGATAGATAGAGGGATGGAAATACATACACGGGCATAGCAGCCCACATTACATTATTATATAGTCATCAAGCAGTGTCTGGCCTACCTGCTGACTGGTCCTGGCGCTCGGCTCCGATCCGATGGCCTGGTCATTAAGGGGGCAAATCCTTGCGGTCCAGAAGTAGTTAAACCTGCAGGAGGACCAATGTTTTTATTTATAAATTACTTTACTATTGCTTTAGGCCTGGTTCACATGTATGCGGGTTAGCGGTTCACATGTATGTGGGTTGGCGGCCCATATTTGCACAGGGATAGCAGCCCATTGATTTGAATGGGCTTGGGCTGCTATGCCTGCGTTTTCTGCTTCTGCTTTTTTTTAAATGCTGCATGCACCTTTTTTCTGCAGAAAATGAGGGCATAACAGCCCATTCAAATCAATGGGCTGCTATGCCTGTGCAAATGTGGGCCGCCAACTCGCATACATGTGAACCACCAACCCGCATACATGTGAACCACAACCCGCATACATGTGAACCAGGCCTAAGGCAATAGTAAAGTAATTTATAAATAAAAACACCGGTCCTCCTGCAGGTTTAACCACTTCTGGACCGCAAGGATTTTGCCCCTAATGACCAGGCTATCAGATCGGAGCCGAGCGCCAGGACCAGTCATCACCAGGTAGGCCAGACACTGCATGATGGCTTATTTTAGGCCTGGTTCACAGAGTCTGTACTGACTGACTACATAATAATGTGCAAAAGTGAACCAAAGTCCCTAAATTCAGCAATTGAAGTGAGGTAGAAATTTAATAATTTAAGTTTAATAATTGAATACCGTGATAATACCGTATACCGTGGCAAAACCCTAATCAATTAATTGCAGCATGGAAATCTGATACCGTCACATGCCTACTGAAGACAGCTGCAATAAGAGCCCGACAAAGCATCACAAAGGAGGAAACTCAGTCTTTGGTAAAATCCATGGGTTCCAGACTTCAGGCAGTCATTGCCAGTAGAGGATTTTCAACAAAATGATTAAAAATGAACAATTTAGGATTATATTAATTTGTCCAATTACATTTGAGCCCCTGAAAATGGGGGGGACTGTGTATAAAAATGGTTGCAAAAAGTATGTAAATTGTAGTGGTGTCCAAATATATACAGTAAACCCCCGCTCCATCGCGGTTCAGTTTTTGCGGTCCCGGTATATTGCGGGGTTTTTTTTTGTAATGTTATTTTACTATATAAATCATTAAAAATGAAATATTTTTGTGTTTTCCATAGCTCTTGCTATGTCTCTCAGTATCTTTTATGTGTTTAAATGAGTTTCTATTGTTTTAAAAGTGTGTTTAAAGACCTTAAAATGCTTTTACACGTACAGTGACAGTAAAAAAAAACATGCCTACAATGCATTTTAATAGGGTTTTTCTATTTCGCGGATTTTCACTTTTCGTGGCTGGGTTCGGAATGTAACCCCCGCAATGGAGGGGGGTTTACTGTATGGACCTAACTGTATAGAATTAAATATTTGGTTAGGCGAGGATCACTTGTTATTCTAAGGAGAACTTGCATCAGTATCTTGCATTTCCTGGACAGCAGAGCTTAGGCTGAAGGAGGAAAAAATGCATAAAAGGTCAAGATCTGTAAGTGCTACTTTACTTAACTGACCATCTGTCTGTCAAACCTGTTTTGTGTATAAGAGCTGTATACATTTCTGCACTGGATAAACTGAAGAAATAAATCATTGGGCAAGTAAAATACTCTCCATTTGTATTGCGTCTGTTTAACTGAAGCAGCAGATTTTTTTTTAGTTTTCTTTATTTTGAAATACAACCCTTTGTGTAACCTTTCCCAAACGCAGAGGTTATAAGAATGGTTTTATAGCACAACAATACAACTTTGAGCTACAAACCTCACTTCTAGTTTTTCTATATCTTCTTCCTCTACTTGAAATTGGGACTTCTTAGTGTAGCTACTTGATCTTGTGACCTGAAAAAAAGAGACATTTATACTTATTATAAAAATTTATATTTACCAATACAGTCAGTAACACCATATAGAGGCTGCAAACCCTTCCTTTAAAAAAAAAAAAAAAAAACATACATCACACAAAATAGGTTGTACAGTAAGGGAAAATATTTTAACACACAACTGACACCCTGCCGAGAAATATCATTCGATAAAATAAAAAAATAACACACAAAACAAAAACAAAAAAACACACGAAAGCCATTTACATGCCTAAGGGTCCTTTCACACGGCCGCAAATCATCCCATCCGTTTGCGGATGATTTGCGGACATAATGTAAGTGAATGGCACTGCGGGTGTCAGCGGAATACCATCTGCTGACACCCGATTTTCCTCCTTTCAGTTCTGTTCCGTTTTTACGAATGGAACAGAACCCCATTTTTCCTTCCGTGTAAAAAACGGAAAGGAAGGAAAATCGGATGTCAGCGGTGTCATCCGCTGACATCCGCAATGCCATAGACTTACATTATGTCCGTATATCATCCGCAAACGGATGGGATGATATGCGGGCACACGGAGCGGATGACAGAAATGTCATCCGGTCCGTGGAAAAAAAAAAAAAGTTCCGCAGCGGAGCTCTCACACGGAGCGGCCGTGTGAAAGGAGCCTAACATTGAAAACTGATGAAAAATGAGGTCATACTTCTCTGTTCTATAGTTATGGGTGGTTAATACACACTGTTTATGCATATTAGGAATGTGTTCACATAGTATAGCTAAAAAGTGTATGTATGAGGAAGGATTACAGCTCTTGTCAAGTTTTTACTGTTATGCAGGGCTCTTAGAGAGATTTACCCTTACTTCTTGAGATGCTGACAATGTTTTAGCAGGCATACAGTGAGAGCAAAAAGCATTACAAAAAAAAAAATAAAAAATGATTTTAGTACAGTAGGGGGAAAAGTTTAGAACTCCGGTCAGATTTTTTTCTGTGTCCCATATGTTAAAACCAAAGAGTTATAATTCTTCCCCACTGTGCACAAAAAAAAAAAAAAAAAAAAAAAAAAAGAAAGAAAAAGTTTTCTCTTGTTCTACAGTAAAACAACATTTTCATTTATATTTGACGCGGGCATTTAAAGTTCTGAAATGTTGATCTAAAGCTATCCTGAAAAGCTGCCACAAAGCCACAGGTAATACAGCTGCTCCCAATCATATGCTTTTATTGACAATGGTTACAGTGCCGGGAGAATACAAGCAACACAAAATGGGTTATATGCAAGATGTAGATAGCTAGAGAACCAGCCAGCCAATGTAGAATAACTTTCACATTTTGAAAGCAGTAAGCCATGGAGGACACACATTAAGCCATTGTGTTCCCAAGAGGTGTTGTGGGTAAAAATTCTTTAGTCATTTTGTTTTTTTTTGTTTTTATTCATTTTTTTAGTTTCATCTTGCAAGTTGGTATGAAAACCCAAATATCCCCAAACCACCAAGTTTTAAGAGAACAGATCATATGTGTGAGGGAAATTTCAAATTTTGTTTGTTTCAACTTGCCTCAAAGTAGAACTTCTCATTGAACTGGGGATTGCTGGTTTTCTTCTTCACTTTTGTTTTCTTTTGGTCGTTCCTAAAAGTGAATGCCAAAAATTAAAAATGATGCTTTCTCTGTTATATAGAAAAAGAAAATCATAGCCTACATTGTAATCCGAATGGAAATACTTTCCTGCTCTCCCCAGTCCAGTGTCTGTGGGTTGAATTCTGGTGCCTGTTGGACTGCAGTTAACCATATTTAGGTTCTCTTCCACAGGAGCAGGCAAACCTTGGCACTCTATCCATAGTGAAACTACAAATCCTGTCACGTCTCTGCCTCTGGGAGGCAGAGTGTCTACTGGGATTTGTAATTTCACCACAACTGGAGTAGCAGGTTTGTCTACCGCTGCCCCTACCAAAGGCAGGTCTGACTTCAGGTAAATTGAATGGCATTTAAGTACAATTTACACATGATGTCCTTTACTTGGAGTCCACTAAATGACACAGAAATCCCTAACCTGTCAGGTTACACTGCCACCTACAGGGGAAAATGACACTTTGCAAAGTAGTACCAAGAACAAGTAAACACAGAGGGAAAGGCCTGTGTTCCTCAATGGACTCCAATAAAATTGGATTTTTGTCTTACCGTAAAATCCTTTTCTCTGATGTGCATTGACGGGCACAGCTCCAGAATCTTCTTGACAATTGGGTTATGCTGCCCCCTACAGAAGTAGGACACTAGGCAGGAAAAAAAAAAAAAAAAAACTTTACCACGCCTATGGGGCAGTCCCAGGGGATATACTCCCCCTACCTGCTAGACACTCATTTTTGTTGCAAGCAGTGTCAGAAGAAATATAACCCAACTCAATAGAGGGGTGGGTGCTGTGTCCATCAATGAACATCAGAGAAAAGGATTTTACAGTAAGCCAAAAATCTAATTTTCTCTTTTGTTTATTGGCGGACACAGCTCCAGAAGCTTTTTTACCATTGGGACGTCCCAAAGCATTGTCAAACATGAGGGTGGGAAAAAAAATTCCCAAAGGCTAAACCTAATCAACCAGGTAACATGAAGCTCAACCAGGAACAACTAGAGCTCATCTGAAAAAACACACACTCTCAAAGAGGACTAATCCTCCCAAACAGCAGCCTGCAAAACCTTGCGGCCAAAAGCAGCATCCACAGATTCCAGTATATCTACTTTGTAAAATTTTGTGAAATTGTGCACTGACGACCAAGTAGTCGCCTTGCACACCTGCATCACTGACGCCTGATGGCGGAAGGTCCAGGAGGCACTAACCATCCACGTAGAATGCACCTTAACCACTTTGCCACTGAGTACCGGAGTACTACTGCAGCAAAGTGGCTCGTTCCCATCTGACGACGTAGACCTACGTCGCCAGACTCCTCCCCTGTAGGCGGCGCTCGCGCGCCGCTGGAGGCACGCTCCCGCTGTTTTCATTCACAGCGGGAGTCGGGCCAGGGGAGGAGCAGCGGCGATCGCCGCTGCTCTGCCCCGATCGTCGGGGATCTAGTGTGGAGATCCGCCCGCCTGTGTAAACACAAGCGGGCGGATCTCCTCAGTGACAGGGAGTGACAGATCGGAGTGTTCAGCATAGCTGGACATCCGATCTGTCCCTGTCTCACACAGTCACCTCCCCCCCCCCCCCCACACGTCAGTAAGCACCAGGCATACACTAACCCCTCCCTCTCCAATATAATTAACCCCTTCCCTGCCAGTGTCATTTTTACAGTAACAGTGCATATTTATAGCACTGATTACTGCAGTAATGTCACTGGTACCCCCAAAAGTGTCAAAAATGTCAGTCAAGGGTCCGATCTGTCCGCCGCGATGTCGCAGTCCCGAAAAAAAAAAAAAAAAAAAAAAAAAAAAAAAAAAAAAAAAAAAAATCGCAGATCGCCGCCATTACTCGTTAAAAAAAAAAACACACCAAAAATGACAAATCTTTCCCTTAGTTAGTAAACGCAATAACTTTTGCGCAAACCAATCAAAATACGCTTATTGCGATTTTTTTTACCAAACATGGGTAGCAGAAAACAAATTGGCCAAAAATTTAAAAAAAAAAAACGGAATTTTTGTAAAATCTTACCTGTAAAATTCCTTTCTCTGAGTCCTCCGACAGTCGCCGCCTCTTCATATTCGTCACATATGGGTATTAGACTTTGCTCCGAAGGAGTAGCTAGGCAACAGAATATGTTAACAATAAAGCTTTAACATATCCCACCCTCAAGGGGTGGTCCCCTCAGTCAATACCCTCCTACTTCCTGCAACCATATCTCAGTTTTAGTGGAATAGCAGTAGAGTATACATTCAAACCCCAAAAGAGGGGCGGGGGCGGCGACTGTCGGAGGACTCAGAGAAAGGAATTTTACAGGTAAGATTTTACAAAAATTCCGTTTTCTCTTACGTCCTCCGACAGTCGCCGCCTCTTCATATTCGTCACATATGGGGACGTCCCAAAGCAGTGCAAACATGAGGGGTGGGAAACGCATCCGCGCCGAAAGGCAACGCAGTCTCCACATCAAAGAAAGGAACCTTACCAAAGGAAGGAAACCAGCTGGGCAACAGCAAAAATAAGTGCTCAACAGGAGCAACAACCCAGGAAAAGACAAAAAACCCAGGGGATACAAAAAACTATCCCAACAGCCAGGAGTCCCCAACAAGGGACCCTAGGGAACAGCCGCACTAAGAACCTTGCGGCCAAAGGAAGCATCCGCCGATGCCTGAACATCTACTTTGTAGAATTTTGTGAAAGTGTGCACGGTCGACCAAGTCGCCGCCTTACACACCTGGGCTACAGAAGCCCCATGACGGCAGGCCCAAGACGTACTCAGAGATCTAGTAGAGTGCGCCTTCACAGGCACAGGGGGAACCTTCCCCTGCAAGGCATAGGCCTGTTCAATGGTCTGCCTGATCCATTTGGCGATGGTAGAGGCCGAAGCCGCCATGCCCTTCCGAGGACCCTCTGGAAGAACAAACAAGGAGTCCGTCTTACGAAAAGACTCAGTCGATTGAAGGTAAACCCTTATCGCCCGAACAACATCCAGAGAGTGAAATCTCATCTCCTTTGGATGTTTAGGCTTCGTGCACAACGAAGGCAAAACAATATCCTCGTTAAGATGGAATTCCGAAACTCGTTTCGGCAGAAAAGAAGGATTAGGTCGCAAGACCACCTTATCCAAATGAACAACCAGGTACGGAGACTTGCAGGACAAAGCCGCCAGTTCCGACACTCTGCGAGCCGAAGTGATCGCCACCAAAAAGGCGACCTTTTTGGACAACATAGACAACGAGATCTCCCTGATCTGTTCAAAAGGAGCACGTTGTAACACAGATAGAACGAGATTCAAGTCCCAAGGGGGCAAAGGATCCCTCCTAGGAGGAACCAGATGCCGCACACCCTGAATAAAGGTGCCAACCAAGGAGTTGGAAGCCACGGGACGTTGAAACAGAACGGCCAGCGCAGACACCTGACCCTTTATCGTAGCCAGCGCCAAACGCTGATCGACACCCGTCTGAAGGAAAGACAGCACACGGGAAACAGAGTACGTGCGGGGTGAAAACCCCCTGGACTCACACCAGGCAAAATAGGCCTTCCAAGAACGGTAATAAACCTTCCCCGAGGAAGACTTCCTCGCGTTGATCAAAGTATGAACGACCTCTGGAGAGAGACCCTTCTCCTTCAGGACCTCGGTCTCAACAGCCAGGCCGTCAAAGCCAGCGACTGTAAAGCAGGATGGTAAATCGGTCCTTGAGACAGTAGATCGTCTCGAAGAGGCAGACGCCAAGGGGCGTCGACCGCCAGATTCACGAGGTCTGCGTACCAGGACCGGCGAGGCCAGTCCGGTGCCACAAGAATCACCGTGCTGCGTTCCGAGTGTAACCTGCGAAGGAACCTGGACAGCAACTGAATCGGTGGAAACGCGTACATCAGCCTGTACTGATGCCACGGGGCCACTAACGCGTCCGACGCGTCTGCCCGAGGGTCGCGCGTCCGTGCCACGAACCTCTTCACCTTGTAGTTGAGGCGAGACGCGAACAGGTCCACATCTGGAAGACCCCACTTCGCGCACAACATCTGGAAGACAGCCGGGTGGAGAGACCATTCCCCCTGATCCAGGGTCTGGCGACTCAGATAGTCCGCCTGCCAGTTCTCCACTCCCGGAATGTGAACCGCCGTTATCGCCGGGACATGAGTCTCGGCCCAAGATAGAATGTCGGCCACTTCGAGCCGCTCGGGCACTCCTGGTGCCCCCTTGGTGGTTGATGTAGGCCACCGCCGTGGCATTGTCCGTCTGCACCCGAACCGGGCAGCCCTGCAGCCGGTCCGTCCAGCGATGAAGACAGAGCCTTATCGCACGCAATTCCAGAATGTTGATCGGGAGGGGAGACTCCCCCTCTGACCAGGTCCCCTGGGCGGACAGAACGCCCAGAACACCACCCCAGCCCGACAGGCTGGCATCCGTGGTGATTACCGTCCACGAGATCGGACGAAACGACTTGCCCCCGGACACCAACGGGGACTGGAGCCACCACAGAAGGTTTTCCCTGGTGCGAAGACTCAACGAGATCTGAAGATCCAGAGATTGAGGTCGCCCGTCCCACCTGGACAGGATCTCCGCTTGGAGACCCCGCGTGTGAAACTGCGCGAAAGGAATCGCCTCGAAGGCCGAGACCATCAATCCCAGACATCTCATACACGTCCGCAGAGACGAGTGTGGAACGTCCCTGAGGGACCTGACTTCCTCCTGAAGAGTCCTGAGTTTGTCTTCCGGCAGGAAGACCTTCGCCTGCACCGAGTCCAGTATCATTCCCAGATAGGGGAGACGAACCGACGGACTCAGTGTCGACTTTGGAACATTTATCGTCCAACCAAACTCCTGCAGAGTTTGCATTGTGACAGACAGGTCCTCCTCCAGACCCTGTCTGGTCGCAGACCGAACCAGAATGTCGTCCAGATACCCCAGGACAGAAATGCCCTGGGCCCTCAATAATGCCAGAACCGGTGCAAGCACCTTGGTGAAGACCCGCGGAGCCGAGGCAAGACCAAAGGGCAACGCCACGAACTGGTAGTGATCCTCCGCAATGGCAAATCGAAGGTATCTCTGATGACCCTCGAACATGGGGATGTGAAGGTACGCATCCTTCAAATCGATGGAGGCCATGAATTCCCCCGGAACGAGGGCAGCCACCACCGAGCGCAGGGATTCCATGCGGAACTTGCGAACCCGCACAGAGCGGTTCAGAGCCTTCAAGTCCAGAATCGGACGAACCTTGCCCTCCTTCCTGGGCACGGTGAACAGATTGGAATAAAACCCCCGAAATCTGTCCCGATGAGGCACCGGAACCACCACTCCCTGAGCCCTCAGGTCCCGCACCGCCAGGTGCAGATCCCGCAGGCGCTCTGGAGACAGTTGAAGATTTGAGGGAAAAAATCTGCTCTCCGGCCGAGAGAGAAACTCGATCTTGTAACCAGATCGAACGATCTCCTGAACCCATCTGTCCCGCACGCGGGTCAACCAGGGCTGAAGAAAACCGAGCAAGCGTCCCCCCACCCCAAAACTGGGTGAGGGCGCCCCTTCAGGCCGAACTGTTATGGGCTGCAGGTCCGGATTGGCCGGACTTCTGTTTCCCAGACCAGGGCTTCTTCTGAGAGCCTTGGCCTTTGAACGGTTTGCCCTTGTAGTGCGGCCGAAAGGCACGAAAGGACCCCTGAGGGGGCCGAAAATTAGCATGCTTCTTCCCAGAAGCCCCCTTAGCCTTGGGGAAATGGGGCAAGAGAGTGCTCTTACCCCCGGTGATCCCCTTAATCAACACATCCAGGGACTCCCCAAAAAGGCGAGACCCATCATAAGGCAGATTGGCTAAGGTCTTACGTGAAGATTGGTCCACCGACCAACATTTCAACCAAACCAGGCGGCGAGACAACACCGCCACGCTGTGCACACGTGCAGCCAACGGAATCAGGTCCAGGTCCGCATCACACAGATACATGACACCCTGGTGGATCTGATCCACCATATCCAGGGTCGCCGCCGAGGCCGAATCGGCCACTAGGACGCGCCTAAGCATCTGCGTCCAACTTGCGATCGCCTGGGCCGCCATGAGAGAAGCAAACAGAGCCTTAAGCATAGAACCCGTAACAGAATAAGTATGACGGGCAAGAGACTCCAGTCTCCTATCCGTGGCATCACGGAAAACAGGGGAACCCTCTGCAGGAATCGCAGTGGCTTTGTTCAAAACCGCAATTGCATGATCCACTGGTGGAGGCACACACCACCGTTCATCAGTGGCAGGCGAGAAAGGATAACGCAGCTTGAATTTACTTGGTACCGCAAAAGGCTTGCGCAGATCGCGCCATTGATCCTTAACAGCGCGCTGAAAATCAGCATTGCAGGGAAAAACCTGCGGCGTCCTGCGTTTCCTCTGCGTCCCATAAGCCGCCAAGGCAGCGGGGGGACACACTTCGTCCTGCAAACGTAGCGTCTGCTTAATGGAAGCAATCAACTCATCCATGATTGCAAGCTCTTCAGGCGAGCCAGGGGGAGAATTATCAACCCCCTCAACTTCAGCCTCTACCTCAGACCCCACTAGATCAAGAGAGGAGCGGGACCCCGATAAGGAGGTCCCTGCCAGAACAGCCCCATCACCTTCACCCTCAGAATCAGAGGACAGAGTAACCCTGGGCCGTTTAGCAGATTGAGCAGCCACCAGCATTTGCACCTGGGCAGCAAGGCCAGCCACAATAGTGGCTAAATCCCCCCCTGGGGGGGAAACAGCGGTCCCCTGGCTTTCCACCAATACTGTAGGAAACTTGCCCTCCTGAGAATCCATTGCCCCTGTAATGCCAGACAACCAAGGGTTAACTGCCCCCTTTTAGCAAGCGCGGCAAGCGCAGCCCACCGCACCACACTCAGGCACAATGAGACCCCCACAGGGAATATACAAACTGAATACAGGCAATGGATAGCAAGAACAGAAGGATAAAACCTGAGGAGACCCCGCTGCTGCTGCTGCCTCGATCGGTGTTCCTGGAAAGAGGAAGTGATGCTGCCAGGGCGCTCTATGTAAGCCTATGGAGGCTACAAGAAAATGGCCGCCGTGCATGTAAACCATGCGGCCGGAGCGGGCGCCGGTAAAATGGCGTCGTTTGGCGCCGAAAACGCCGCTCCACAGTGCATAAAAACACACACATTACATCCCAATATAAGGATACATGTTAGATCGCCGCAGCGATCGCTGTATATGCCCAAACATGCCAAGAAAAAACATGCCCCACAGCACACAGCTTCTCACACTGCCCAGCCTGACACACAGTGTCATACACAGTCCCAGACTGAGACCCCCCCAGACAGACAGGTCCCCACATAAATACACTTACCTCACATGGCGTGGGGAACCCGCACAGGCGAACAAGCCGCTGCACATGAGGCAGGGAGAGTCGCAATTCAAGACGCACACAATGGAGGTTAAGAAACCGCACAGCGTCCGGTGAGGTAGCCACCTCACCAATCATCCCTGCACCGAACAGGGATGGGTCGTTCACTGTGCCAGGAGCGTTACCTGGCTGAACGCTCGATGGCAGACTGGGAAGCCACTGACCCACGACCTGCGACCAGGGGGATCAGCCCGAGACCCAGTCCGCATGATCCTCTTCGTCCGAAGAACTAACTAATGCTGACAAAAATAACAGCTAAGTAAAGATAGAGAGAAAACTCAAACAAAATATTAAAAAGAAGAAAGAGTCTGGGACAGAAAGTCCCAGCACAGAGAGAGCCAGCCACTCCTGACAAGCTAGACATTAAAACTGAGATATGGTTGCAGGAAGTAGGAGGGTATTGACTGAGGGGACCACCCCTTGAGGGTGGGATATGTTAAAGCTTTATTGTTAACATATTCTGTTGTCTAGCTACTCCTTCGGAGCAAAGTCTAATACCCATATGTGACGAATATGAAGAGGCGGCGACTGTCGGAGGACGTAAGAGAAAATTGTTTTTTACATCTTTTTTGGGGGGAATTTCATATAAAAAAAAATGTTAAAAATATTGTTATTTTTCAAAATAAACGCTCTTTTTTTGTTTATAGCACAAAAAGTAAAAATCGCACAGGTGATCAAATACCACCAAAAGAAAGCTCTGTTTGTGGGAAAAAAAGGACGTCAATTTCGTTTGGGTACGGCATCGCACGACCGCGCAATTGTCAGTTAAAGTCGCACAGCGCCGAATCACAAAAAGTGGCCCAGACGTAAGACAGCAAAATGCTCTAGTGGTAAAGTGGTTAACAGGTGAAAGGTGGAACCTGACCCTTGATTGAATAGGCCTGCAACGTCTGTCTGATCCATCTGGAAATAGTCACGGCAAAAGCAGTCAATCCCTTGCGGGGTCCATCTGTATGGACAAAGAGTGAGTCTGATTACCTAAACTACTCGGTTGTTGCCAGGTACACCCTGATTGCCCGAACCACATCTAGAGAATACAAGGCAATCTTCTTGGGATGCTTAGGCTTAGGACACAGGGAAGGCAACACAATGTCTTCATTCAGATGGAAACCAGAGACAACCTTAGGAAGGAATGACAGACAAGGGCAAAGCACCACTTTATCTCTGTGAACCACTAAGTAAGGTGAATGACAAGACAAAGCAGCCAGCTCAGACACCCTGCGTGCAGAAGTAGTAGCCACCAAGAAGTCTACCTTTTGGGACAATGTAAGCAGAGGAATCTTGCAAATATTTTCAAAAGGCGGTTTCTGAAGAACCAACAGTATCAAGTTAAGATCTCGCGGGGGCAACAGAGACCGCACTGGGGGAGCCAAGTGGCGAACCCCCAGAACAAAGGAGCGAAAAAGAATGCGTAGCCAAAGGATGTAGAAAGAAAATCACCAAGGCCAAAACCTGGCCCTTGATGGAACCCAAGGCCAGGCGCTGTGCCACACCTCTTTGGAGCAATGGCAAAATTCGAGCCACCGAAAAGGAACGTGGGGGAAACCCACAGAGATTCACACCACGCATTGTACGACTTCCAGACGCGATGATAAATCTTCCTTGAGGTAGATTTTCTAGCTTTTAACAGTGTGGGGTTCACAGAGTCAACCCCCTATCGTTCCGCACCTGGCTTTCAACAGCCAAGCCATTAAAGCCAGCGACTGTAAAGCAGGAGGAAAGATCAGCCCTTGAGCCAATAGGTCTTCTCTGAGAGGGAGTCTCAAGAGACATCGGCGAACAGTTGTACTAGATCTGCGTACCAAGACGGCAAGGCCAGTCTGGGGCCACTAGGATTATGGAAATTCTTTGGCCTCGATCCTTCGCAGAAGTCTCAGCAGCCGTTTTAGAGGGGGAAAAGTGTATATTAGACAATACTGGCCCCAAGGAGCCACCAGTGTGTCTGTGGAGTCGGCCAGAGGATCCAAAGACCTCGCCACAAGCATCTGCATCTCCCTGTTGAGACGAGAGGCCATCTCGGGAGTTCCCCACTGGAGACACAGCTGATGAAACACCTCTGGATAAAGCGACCATTCCCCCTGATCCAACCCCTGTCGACTGAGGTAATCCGCCTGCCAATTTTCTACCCCTGGAATATGCACAGCAGAGAGGGCAGGAACAAAACGTTCCGCCCACCTTAGAATGCCAGCTACTTCCCAGGCCGCTAGGACACTTTTTGTGCCCACTTGGTGATTGACATATGCCACAGCCGTGGCATTGTCTGATTGAATCTATACCAGGCATCCCTGAAGACAAACCATCCAATGGGCCAGACAGTCTGATTGCCCGAAGTGCCAGTATATTGAGTGGTAATCTTGCTTCTCAAGAGTCCAAATCCCTTGAGCACAATCCGTGCCCAAGACACCTCCCCACCCGGACAGGCTGGCATTGGTGATGACCACCGTCCAGTACAGGGGAAGGAAGGATTTACCCTGTCGAAGTCCCGGAGAGTGAAGCCACCAAATCAGGGACCCTCTCATACCCCAGCTCAACAGAGTCAGATTGTCTAGAGACTGTAGATTCTTGTCCCACTTGGCAAGAATCTCTCTCTCCAGAGGTCTCGTTTGGAATTATGCAAACGGAAACGCCTCAAAAAAGGTAGACATCATCAGGCCCAGCACCCACATGCAAATCCTGAGAGACGAGCTACTGCTGAACAACAGAAGTGGAATTGCATCCTGCAGCTTCTGGAGCTTGTCCAGTGGAAGAAACACCCTGGCTGAGGCCAAGTCCAGGGTCAAACCCAGAGAGTCCAACTTGGTGGACGGAACTAGAGCCGACTTCTGGAAATTCAATGTCCACTGGAACTCATGCAGAGTCTGCACAGTGATTTCCTGGTTGTCCTTTAGAGCAGTTGGAGACTCTGCTCGTAGAAGATCGTCCAGGTACCCCAGTACCGCAATCGCCGGCTGTCGCAACAATGCTAACACCGGGACCAACACTTTCATGAATACCCCAGGGAGCTGAGGTGAGACCAAAGGGTAACGCCACAAATTGATAATGCTCCTTGCCGACGGCAAAGCAGAGGGAGCACTGATGCCCGACATATCTGGATATGGAGTTAAGCGCCCTTGATATCGATAGAGGCTAGAAGATCCCCGTGATGCCACTATCGTATGAATGGACTCCATGCGGAACTTCTGAATGCAAGCAAACACGCGAGCGATCTGTGGACAAATGCAGGTTTGAAGGAAGAAACCTCTCTGGAGGAAAAGACCGAACCTCGATCGTGTAGCCAGATCAAATCAGCTTGTGGACCCACTTGTCTTGAATCAGGGAGGTCCAAGGGCCCGGAAAGAAGTGAAGATGTCCCCTCACCCCAAATACGGGTGAGGGCACCCCTTCAGGCAGACGAGGGCTTGTCTGCAGGCCTGGAAGTACCTGCTCTAGGCTTACCCAAGCCAGGGCCTGTTGGAACCTCCTGAGATGGACCTAACGGATTTGGATCCTTTGTCTTGAGATCCTGAGCAACAAAAAGGTCGCTTAGGACCTGAGAAAAAGAGGACCACATCTGTGACGAGACTCCTTGCCCCTAGAAGCCTGTGGGAAGAGAGTACTTCTCCCTCCTGAAGACCCAAACAGGCGATCCCCCACAAAGAGGAGATCCGATAATTCCATTTAAAAAAGAAAAAAAATCTAGGACCAAAGATCCCAGCAAGGAACTAGGTCCTTACTCCTGACTAGGCAGAAGAAGAAAAAAAACTGAGTGCCTATAGCAGGGAGGAGGAAAAATATCCCCTGGGACTGCCCCATAGATGCGGTAAAGTTTTTTTCCTGCCTAGCGTCCTAGCATAACCCAATGGTCAAGAAGATTGTGGAGCGGTGTTTGTCAATGAATGAAAGAAAAAAATAATTTTATGGTAAATACAAAAATCATTTTCTTTCTTATGCATTAAGGGACACAGAAATTCGTATACTGAATGCTTTAGGACATTTTAGGTTGGCAAAGAGAAAAGATTTTATGGGGAGTACAAAAATCATTTTCTTTCTTATCCATTAAAAAGGGACACAGAAATTCTTATACTGAATGGTTTTGGACATCTTAGGTCGGCAACATAGCATGAAAGGCTACTAGACCCAGGAAAAAACAAAACAAAAAACTGAGGACTGAATGCAATTCATAGAGCTGATGGATCCAACAACCGAAGCTGGCATTAGATGAGGCCTGAATATCTGCCTAGTAGAACGTAAAATGAGAAGACCTGGTGGTAGGCTTGTAAACTGGCAAACTGGTAAATACTGCACAATTGCCAAAAAAAGAAAAAGCACTCACAGATCCTGTATAGTGCACCTTGACCAAAAAGGGAGGAACTAGTCCCTTAGGACCATACATTTGGGTGAGGGTCTGCCTGAGTCACCTAAAGATAGTTGAATAGGAAATCAGAGTACCCTTACGGGGTCCATCAAAAGGAGACAAGTCTTTCTAAAAAAGCAGCGGCTGAGAGACTCTCACAGTCTGAACCACATCCAGGCAAGGGAAGGAAATTTCCTTTGGTGTTGGTGAACTGGAGCCAGACAGATCTCAATATGTTCTGGGCCTCAACACCACCTTGTCCAGAAAGGGGCATACTTGCAAGGTAAGCCACCAGTGCAGGCACAGACGGGACTTCACGCTGTCTGCTTTGCATAACTACTTTTCTGAGGCTTCAGATCGCTGATGGAGATGTCGGAGGAAGCGGGGGGACGTTGCTTCATATCTGTTGGTTGTGTCCGAAATGTGAGCATTTTTGAAAAGAGATGCGTAGACTCGCAAAAAAGTTTACCGACTATCCAGTTCCAGGTGACCCTGGCTTTCTTCTACATCTCCCTGACATTCCTCTTAACACTTACAAGAAATCTGTCCTAGGCCATCTGCTTAATGCCACCAAAGTCTGCATCTTATTGAGATGGAAAAACCCATGCTCCCCTCAATCTTGAAGTGGCTCAACAAGGTGGAAGACCTGGTGTTTTCTGCTCAGAATAGACCAAAGCAATATTCTAAGACATGGGATCAGCAGAATATGTGTGTTTATTTCGACAAAGGCAAGGCCCTTTTTGGGACCTGTTCTGAGAACTAATTTTTTCGTCAACCTTTATTCCATCCTCCTAATGCCAGCATGGTAAGACCCTTTCTCCTTTCCTAGCTTCCCCATCTCCCTTCTTCCCACTTCACCCCCTTTCGGCATAATCCATAGCCAACAGGCTGGGTTGTTCTTGATAGCAACTTGGCTACTGCTCTGGTGTGGACCATCCTTGATGAATTGCACAATCTTACTTGATTACAGTATTCTTCTGGAACTGTATTTTCCATATAGGACTTCTATGGTGCAAGTGATGCCATTCTTTTGTGTGTCCCTTTTCGGATATAGTTTGTTGGATACTTTATTTCTAAATAAATAATAAAAAAAAAAGAAAAGAAAGATGTCGGGTTGTGCTGGGGGGGGGGGGGGGATAAAGTTTTGCCGAGGACAGGATCCAAACTAAAGGTCTTTGTGTAGCAAGACTTGCAATTTCTCCCAGATGGCCAATATATGCCACCGCTGTGGCATTGTCAAACTGAATCAAGATCAGATTACCATTAAGCTGGATGGTCCATTGCTGCAGGAACAGGCAATCACCAAAATTTCCAGGATGTTCCACATGAAAAGACTGCTCCAGTGACAAAGTCCTCTCCATTGACAGGGTGCCCAGAACTCCTTCCAGCTCAAACTGTTTGGCATCTGCCATCAAGAACTTCCAAAATATGGGAATAAAAAATTTGCCAATGCCAGAGTAGACTTCCGGAGCCACTAGGCCAGAGAAAACCTGGTCCTCGGTGGCAAATGAATTGATTTGTCCAAACACCTGACTGGCTTGGTCCATGACAACAAAATGTTGCATTGCAGAGGTCTGCAGGGAAACTGGGCAAATGGAACTCACAAAAAGGAGGCTACTATCCTATCCAAGACCCCATCGCTCAAAGTGAAGAGTCGGATGACTTCTGGACTGGAAAGCTTGATTCTGAGACCAATGAGATGGTTTAGGATCCACCCAAACCACTGCAACCTCTGGACAGTCAAGGCCACGCTGTCTGAAAGTAGCTTTCTCTGACACTCTCAACAGTCTAAGTCTACTATAATAGGGTTGTCAGGAGAGCACAGCAGAGGCAAATATTAGAAATCAACTTGGGTAAACACCCGAGGTGCAGGTGAAAGGCCGAAGGGCAGGGCCACAAAATGGTAGTGTAGTGTAGAAAAGTCACAGCAATAAGCAGGATTACATAGGATTAATACAGATGCGCTGGAAAAATGGACACATGCCAGTAGACATTCTTTATGTCCAAAATAAGTCAGAAGTCTCCCTGGTGAAGGGAGGTTATGGCAGATATTGTAGATTCCATACAGAGTTTCTGGATTCAAATGAAGATATTCAGAATTGAGATCCAAGATGGGACAAATGCCCCCTTTGTATATGGGAATTGTGAACAAGTTGAGAGGAATATCCCCAAAATCCCCAAAACAGTTTTACTGCAGAAACTGGAGAAATAACACCTTGATCAAGAAGCCCTGAAAGGGCTCGATGAAAACCTGCTAATGTGTGGGCAACACAGGAAGGATGGAGGTGGGAAACCAAGGAGGAACCATAAGAGTCAAAGAGGACTAAGTCCTGTGGTGCACTTGCACATGCAGAGCAAACCCACCTCTGATAACCAAAGACACAAGTGAAGGCCAAACAAAACAAAGGGTCAACAGTGCACCCAAACTGGTTCCCCAATGGCCTAGATGTGCTAAAACACCAAAGGATCTGGCAAGGTCTATAACCAAGCTCCTTCCAGTATCCTACCCACTAAAAAAAAAAATACATAGTTGCCACATGATGTAAGGGAATACCCAAAAATGAGGGAGTGAAGCACTGTTGACATCAGGGTAGGCTGGGCTGCATGGGAACATCTGCAAAATACAAACCCCAACCACTGTTGTAAAATTAGCCAGGGGAAACCTAAAGTCAAAAGCACATGCATTTGCAGAAAAATAATTGTGCATATTTTGCGCAAACGTGCCTGCAAAGCATTTCAGCTGCAATCAGTGAATTGTGGATGCAATACAAAGGCTCCTGCAGGCTCTTCCTTCAGCTCTATGTCTGTTCTGAGGTATTGGCTTTCAGTTAGAGAGCTGGAGGAGTGGAGGAGGTGTCAATGGACTTCAATGTCGCAATCACTGCACTTGTGTTCCATTGATAACTGTAAGCCAGTCATAGAGCTTATTCATTCAAAGATCTATGTAAATGAATACCATGACTGTACAGGCAGAGCCACAAAACCTACAGCTGCCGCCAATGAGAAGAGTTCCTACATGCCATCAGGTAGGGGTAGTACATACTTTTATCTAAACTCCCCAAGTACAATCTATTTATAATCTCTTCCTAAACCTGCATTAGCAAATTGTACAATCTGACCATTATCGGTTATCAATATTTGAGTTAAGGTAAATGATGCTGCTTCAACCAACTATACACAGAAGCTTTACAGATGCTAGACCACACATACAAACTGACTGTGGCCTATAACTCTTTGGTCTACATTAACATGGGGCATCTGCTTGCTAAAGCCCAGAGTAGATGTGCTCAAACGTGTGGTGGCTGAGCAACACCAAGATGCCTTGCACTCTTAGGCTCCTGGGGCCATGATAATTGAAATGCTTAAAATAGACACCAAATAGAACACACATGCCCGCACAGTGTGCTCCTAAATTAAAGCTGCACCATTAGGGAGTAGGAGGGGGTGGTACAGTAAAACAGCAACATTTACCTAAAGTGATTGTAAAGTCTTGTTTTTTTTCTATTAAAATAACAAACATGTTTTACTTACCTCCTATGTGCAGTGGTTTTGCACAGGGCAGCCCGGATCCTCCTTTTCTAGGGTCCCTCTTTGGCTCTCCTGGCCCCTCCCTTCTGATGAGTGCCCCCACAGCAAGCAGCTTGCTATGCTGGTACCCGAGCCGAGCTAAAGCTCTGTGTGTCAATTCAGACACGGAGCTGCCAATTAGCCCTGCCCCCTCTCTCTCCTGATTGGCTGAATTGCTTGACAGCAGCGGGAGACAATAGTGCTGCTGCTGTGTCTCAGCCAATCAGGAGAAAGTGTCCCGGACGGCTGAAGCACTAGAGGACATCACTGCATAGAGAGGGGGCTCAGGTAAGTATTAGGTGGGCTGCTGCACACAGAAGGCTTTTTTGAATACAAACTTTTTTATTGAGCTTTGTAAACAAGAAAAGCCAAAAAAACATAACCAAAGTATGACATGTCAGAGCTGTGCCATTTCACATTATTCCAAACAAGTGTCACATATAGCACATTTCGTACATAGAAAGGTAAATGGAATTAAAAAAAAAAAAAAAAAAAAAAAAAGGTATACAGCATATCAAGTTCTGTAAGGCAGCGGTATCACATGCTTTACACAGAAGGCTTTTTATCTTAATGCAAAGAATGCATTAAGATAAAAAAAAAAAAAAAAAAACCTTCTGACTTTTTCAACTTCTTTAAGTGGCCCATAGCTAAAAAAAATAATTTAGAGGGCTCCCTCATGTGGCCAACTTGTGAAGTACATAAGCAAGCCTAGAATACAGAATATACTAACACAAATGACTATTGATGATACTGTACAAAATATACAGTCATCCTCAGTAGAAAAAAAACAGATGACTCAACATAAGCCTGCTGCTAGGAAACCGCAACACTGAGCTGCAAAGATGGGGTCAAGAAAACTGCCTCAGCTCTAGACCGCTCGCTCCATAGGGAATCCCCAGATATCTTGGCCTGGCCTGAATTGCCGAGTTCTGTGTGAACAGAACATAGATGGGTACTCACTGCTGTCTGCAAGATTGTCTCAGAAATAACACCACTATAAACTGGGAAAAACTCAACAGGACAACTAGGATAAACTGCTCTCTTTAAAAGAGGTGCAGTCCGCCATTGCGGTGCTACAATCGGTAAAACCCCTGGACCCGACGGCTTTTCCATAGAGTTTTATAAAACGCATCTTGACTCCTTGGCCCCACATTTACACCGGACGCCGTCTGAAGTTTCAGAGACTGGATCACTTCCTGCTTCTATGTCTGAAGCTGCAATCGTTGTCCGCCCCAAACCCGGTAAAGACACTCAACTTTGCTCCTCCTACTGTCCTATCTCCCTTCTTAACTCTGACGCCAAAGTGTTTGCAAAAATCCTTGCTGGACGGTTAGGGAGTGTTCTTTCTACATTAGTACATCCAGACCAAAACAGGCTTTATGTCGGGCAAGGGTACTGATATCAACGTTGGATGACTCGGGGGGGGGGGGGGGGAGCTCTGGCATGACGCTCGCTTCGGAGTAGACGAGCCGCTGCCCGATACCCCGCCACCTCCTGCAGCCTACGTAAATAAGAAACGGCGTTTGGCCGCTTGAACAAAGCCTTGTGCCCTGGATCCCGGGCCTATAAATTCTCTCCTGCCACCGCTGTCGGAAGAGTCTTGATCCACTTGATCCCTTCATTGCCGCATCGCAGCACAGGTCGCCGGAATCCCCTCCAGCCCCATTAGCGAAATCTGTAGACGAAGAGGAGTACTGCTAAGCCTACCTCAGGGGACTGTCAGATCACTATTGATGTAAGGCTATTCTAGTGGAAGGGGGGGGGGGGGGACTGCCTTCAGAGAGAGGTTCTCTTATAACAAATAACAGAGGGTCTCCTACAGCTGTATACTGTGTCTGACTGCTGAAAACTTTATAGCTACTCCACTTATGCACTTAGTCGTAAGCCTACTTCTTTTTGACTCAAAGGGGCTGAGTTTATATTAGACTCCCGCAGGCCGTACCATACTGCTTCGAATACTAAACTGTACATCATCGCCACTTCACCTCTCTTTTTCGGTGATAATTATTTTTTTTTGCATGCCTAGGTATTCTTGTTTTTACTTTGTGCCCCTCCCCCCTCTTCTCCTTACAGTCGATACCACCTGGGGCCCAGGATGAGAGGCAAATCAAAAACCAGCAAAGTAGCCACCCTGCCCCAAGCCCAGGGGGCATCCAGCATTACATGTCAGCAGAGACTAGTATGGTGGAAGAAGGGCTTGAAAGCCCTAGACAAGAAGCCCTAGGACAGACTGCGATGGGAAAACAAAGACCGATAAAGGGAGGAGCCTCCAGCAGGGAAGATCAGTGGCCTAAAGGCAACTAGACCGAAAAGCACCAGAAAGGCTCTTCAAGGGGGACTTAAGGCACAAAGTGAAGGCGCAAATTGGAGGCTCTAAAGGGGAGAGTTCAGTTTTAGTAGAAGGAGATAGTGGCCTGGAGGATCCCCAAGCAAACCTCCCTCTTATTAAGGAAGCATTAGTGGGACTACTGGCTAAAATGGAAACACCCCTGAAATCGGATATAGCAGAAGTCCGGGCGGATAGCGGATAGGTACTCGGAGGAAGTGGAGGGGAGATTGGATGCACATGATCGATTATTGGACGACATGAGGAAACAGATGATGCTTCTGCAGAGAGCTAATCGTTCCCTACTATATAAACTAGAGGATCAGGAGAATCAAAGTCAAAGGAAAAATGTGCGGATAAAGGGCTTGCCAGAGAAACAGGGGGAGGAAGACCTGAGAACATTAGTGCGGGGTCTCTTTAACCCTATGTTGGGGAAGGAGCCTCCCGAAACCTGGCCGTGCAGTGGTCCTGCCAAATTGAATCTACCACTCTTGGCTCTCCTGGGGTGGGAGGAAACCCCGGACGCACCAGTGATGCAGAGGGAGGAGTGGTGGTTTCGGGTGGAGCGGGAGGCGGGGGGGGGGGGAGTGGGTGGGGGACGTGAGGTTATCTCTTGTCCTTCCCATCCTCTCTTCTCTCACTCCTTCTCCCATCCCTTTCTTCCTTCTGTGGGAGGCGGCGGGGAGGAGAGGGCAGGAGGGCTTCTTGATCCAGTGGGTAGGGTTGGGTCAGAATGTTGGAGCGATTGCCCCCTGGAAAAGGTATGGACGGGAGGGGACACATGGCTGTGTGTCACCAGGTCCGTACAAGGATTGATCTGGATAAAAGTCCAGTCATCCGTGGGGTCAACCTCTTGGGAAGGATGAATGGCAATTGGATTTTGATAGATACACCATGTTTACCATGTTTACGCTAAAGGAGCAGCTGGCAGATCCCGAGGGAAGATTTCTATTTATCAAGAGAAAATTATTCGATATGGAGTGTACGTTTGCAAACATTTATGCCCCCAATAGAGAGCCAGATAAGTTCCTGAGAAGTTTTTTTTTTTTTTAAAAAGTTGATATTTAAAAGGAAGGGAGGCCTATTGTAACGGGACACTTTTTTATGGGGTTGGACCCACGAGTGGACTCATGGACGGGGTTCTCATCTCCCAATACAACGGCAGAATGAAATTAGAAGTTTAGTGGGGGAATGTCAGTTGGTGCATGCTTGGAGGGTCAGACACCCAAAACTGAGAGATTATACTTGTTATTCCCCAGTACATGGCTCCTACTCAAGGATTGATTATATCCTACTAGAGCATTAACTATTAACTTCCCTCAAGGATGCGACCATTAAGCCCATTACACTCTCTGACCATGCCCCAGTGATGGACGAGTTAGATTTACTAACAGCGTCAGCAATACCTAGAGAAAGGGCCTGGAAATCTTACAAAAATCCTATTTTCTCTATCGTCCACCGACAGACGCAGCCTCATCTCCATGAGCTGAGTGGGACGTCCCACAGCAGATCCGAATGGGAAACTGCTCGCAACAGGAGATCGTCCAGATACCCCACAATGGAGATACCTAGTCGACGCAACAAGGCCAGCACAGGGGCTAGGACCTTGGAAAAAACTCTGGGAGCCAAAGGGTAATGCCATGAATTGAAAGTGCTCCTTTGCCACCGCAAAGCGGAGGAATCGCTGACGTCCCTCGAATATGGATACACATTTTTGAGATCGATGGAAGCCAGAAAATCCCCCTGATTTAAAGATGCCACCACCGACCGAAGGGACTTCATTCGGAATTTCTACATCCGCACAAAGCGGTTCAGCGTCTTGAGATCCAGGATTGGACGCACCTTCCCTCCTTTCTGGGCAAGGTGAACAGGTTTGAATAGAAACCTTGAGAGCGTTTCTGTTGGGGAACTGGTACAATCACCCCTTGAGCCAAGAGATCTCGCACAGCCTCCTGCAGATCCTTCAAACGCTTCAGAGACCGGTAAAGATTTCACTGAAAAAACCTGTCCCCTGGCCGGGACCAGAATTCGATCTTGTACCCGGAACAAACCAGTTTGTTAACCCATTCACCCTGAATGAAGGAAGTCCAGGGTTCCTGAAAGAAGTGCAGATGTCCCCCCACCCCTAAGATGTTTGAGGGCGCCCCTTCATGCTGAAGAGGACTTGTATGCAGCACTGGACTGACCAGCCTTAGACTTGCCCCAGGGGTTTCTTGGCACCTCCAGAAGTTCTGAGCGGCTTACCTTTGTCTTGCACCCCGGAGGCACGAAAAAAATGGTTATGAGCAGAAAACAAGGGATCCCGCTTACTACGGGGTGTCTTACCCTTGGAGGATTGAGGAAGAAAAGTACTCTTCCTGCCAACCAGGCCCTTGATCAACTCATCCAATGGAGTCGCCAAACAACCGGTCTCCCTGAAAGAGGAGATCAGCTAAGGGTTTTTTAGAAGCTTGGTCAGCCGACCAGCTCTCCAACCAGACCATGCATCTTAAAACAATGCGCACGGCCAAGACCCTGGTCACCAGCGGAGCGGCATCCATAGACGCATCACACAGGAACACCAGAGCCTGAATCACCTGGTCCAACAGTTCCAGCTGTTCCAGGGGAACAGTCTCGGGGTTCAAAGACTCCCGCAAACCCCTAATCCACCGTCTGAGACTAGCACACACACAAAAACCAGTTTCAAAATGGAACCCGCCAGCACGTGAAGATTGTCGGGAAAGGGATTCCACCCGCCTGTCCACTGGATCCGTAAAAACTGTGGAATCCTCCACAGGCACAAGATTAGATTTGTTTTATCTGGAAACAGGATGGTCCACCATAGGTGGCACTGTCCAACCGTTGGAAACCTCAAACTGGTCCCCTCAGACAGCGACCCCCCAGGAAGGGGAACATCCGGGTCAACCACATCAGCCTCTGAATCAGAAGACACCTCCACAGATGGAGAAGGCAGCGGCCGTTCAGGGCTATCAACCTTTTTCATGACTAAATCACCTTTAGTCGCCAGGCTTTCCAGGGCAGCTGAAATTACGGCCAGCGACTGCGATCCTGACTGTCCGGGAGTCGCACAGAGTGGGTCTGAGGGTGAAATTCCAGTTTGGGACTCCATAGTGCAATTTGCAAAAAACTGAGTACTGTAGCTTTAAGAACGCAGCGGTCTGCAAAGAGCCCCTTTAAACCAAACTGATAGCAGAAAGTGCAAGGATATGCCCGCAGGAATCCTCAATACTTTACCATCTCAGACACACAGCCTCCTGAATGTTCCACAGCATGGAGAGAGAAGCAGGAAGTGACCTTGGCCAGCAGCAGAAAATGACCACACAGGAAGTGATGTTGCCTGATAGGGATACACTGCCCAAGTATAGCACCAGGGCTACACAAAGATGGATGCCCATACAAAACAATAGGAAGCTGCAGGGAAAATGGCTGGGGGGGAATGGGGAGTACAAGGTGGCCGCATATGCAGACGATGTACTATTTTTTTATCACTAACCCTAGGGTAGTGCTGGAAGGATTAGGGAGATACAGGAAGCCATAAAATTTCAGAGTCAGCATAACTAAATCAGAGATTCTGAACATTACAATATCAAAGAGAGAGCAGGAGGCAATCCAGCCTAAATTCCCCTTTGGTGTAGATAGGAACTAGGATACCTTGGAATTAAATGAACTAAATCCCTGGCGACCCTGTAGAAGGCCAATTATATACCCATAATGAACAAGATGAAAGAGGATATAGACCACTTTCTTGGCTGGGTAGAATAAACAAAGTAAAAAACTGGATTTTTGACTTACCATAAAATCCTTTTCTCTTAAGCTCATTGACAGACGCAGAATCCATATCTTGATATCCATAGGGTTATACTGCCCCCTACAGGAGTAGGACACTAGGCAGGAAAAAAGTTCTGGCCACACCTATGGGCAGTCCCAGGGGGTATATCCTCTCTCTCCCTGCTATATGATGTCGGTTATGTAACAAAGCAGTGTCAAAGGCTTATACCAACCCAACTCAAAAATAGAGGGGCGGATACTGCGTCTGTCAATAAGCTTAAGAGAAAAGGATTTTACGGTAAGTCAAAAATCCAGTTTTCTCTGTCGCTCATTGACAGACGCAGAATCCATATCTTGATATCCATAGGGACGTCCCAAAGCAGTGCCATAAATGAGGGGTGGGACAACAGAAAAAAATCCAATCCAGAAGGCCAAAACAGAGCCAACCAGAAAAACAGAGGACTCATTGAACTAAGCAGATGAGACCCACCTGAAAAAACAAAACCCCCGAGGTAGACCAAAGGTCCCCTCAAACAGTGGCCTGCAAAACCTTGCGGCCGAAAGAGGCACCCGCCAATGCCAGCACATCAACCTTATAAAATTTTGTAAAGGTATGAACCGACGACCAGGTAGCCGCCTTGCAAACCTGAAGCACCGACGCCTGATGGCGGAAGGCCCAGGAAGCACTAAGAGCCCGAGTAGAGTGCGCCTTAACAGGAAACGGAGGAACCCGACCCTTAATAGAATAAGCCTGCA
Organism: Pelophylax lessonae; assembly: GCF_965119305.1. Classification (NCBI taxonomy): domain Eukaryota; kingdom Metazoa; phylum Chordata; class Amphibia; order Anura; family Ranidae; genus Pelophylax; species Pelophylax lessonae. The sequence goes on along the minus strand of NC_138770.1, from coordinate 185,881,026 downwards.
CCACCGTCTGTCTGATCCATCTGGAGATAGTCGCGGCAGACGCAGGCAACCCCTTTCTAGGGCCATCCGTAATCACAAAAAGTGAATCAGCCTTACGAAAAGAGTCAGTAGTAGCCAAGTACACCCTGATCGTCCGAACCACATCCAAGGAGTGTAACGCAAACTCCCTAGGATGACTGGGCTTAGGACACAGGGAAGGTAACACAATATCCTCATTCAAGTGAAAGTCGGAAACCACCTTAGGAAGGAAGGATGGATTCGGACGAAGAACCACCTTATCCCTATGAACCACCAGATATGGGGAACGACAGGACAACGCGGCCAGTTCCGACACCCTGCGTGCAGAAGTGATAGCCACCAAAAAGGCCACATTCTGGGATAAGGTAAGCAAGGGAATCTCCCTAATATTTTCAAAGGGAGGTTTCTGGAGAACCGACAAGACTAAATTAAGATCCCAGGGCGGCAGCAACTTGAGAGGAGGAAAGGCATACAGCAGCTGATACTGCCCCCACGGAGCAACTAGTGCGTCTGTGGCGACCGCCAGAGGATCGCGGGAGCGGGCTACAAACCTCTGCACCTTCCTGTTGAGCTGAGATGCCAACAGATCCACATCCGGGGTGCCCCAACGAAGGCACAACTGGTGAAACACCTCTGGATGAAGAGACCATTCCCCTTGATCCAAGGTCTGACGGCTGAGAAAGTCTGCCTGCCAATTTTCCACGCCCGAAATGTGAACTGCGGAGAGAGCCGTAACAAGGCGTTCCGCCCAACGAAGAATGCCGGCCACTTCCACGGCCGCCAGAACACTCTTGGTGCCCCCCTGGTGATTGACATAAGCCACGGCCGTGGCATTGTCTGACTGAATCCGAACCGGGCAGCCCCGAAGATGCTCGGTCCAGTGAACCAGGCAAAGCCTGATCGCTCTCAGTTCCAATACATTTATCGGCAACCTGGATTCTTCCAGGGACCAGAGACCCTGAGCAGACAGTCTACCGAGAACCCCTCCCCACCCGGATAAACTGGTATCCGTGGTGACAATCGTCCAATAGATCGGAAGAAATGACTTCCCCTGACTGAGCATCGGAGACCGAAGCCACCAAACCAGAGACTCCCTGGTCCGCCCGCACAGCCGGATCCGATTGTCTAGGGAATTGGGATTCCGGTTCCATTTGAGAAGAATCTCCTTTTGGAGAATCCGCGTATGAAACTGAGCAAAAGGTACTGCCTCGAAAGATGCCACCATCAGTCCCAGAACCCTCATGCAAGTCGGAAGGGACGGCCAGTTGGCGGAGAGTAACAACTGAGTCGTCGACTGAATCTTCTGGAGTTTCTCCGAAGGGAGAAACACTTTGGCCAAGGACGCATCCAAAGTCAGGCCCAGATAGTCCAGCCTCCTGGCGGGAACCAGGGATGACTTCTGCAGGTTCACCAGCCACCCAAACTCTTCCAAAGAGATCATGGTGATCTCCAAGTTTGACAACAGAGCCTGCGGAGACTCCGCAAGGAGGAGGAGGTCATCCAGGTAGCCCAGAACCGATATGCCCCGCTGCTGCAACAGCGCCAGAACTGGGGCCAAAACCTTTGTGAAGATCCGGGGAGCAGAGGCGAGAGCAAAGGGTAATGCCACAAACTGATAATGGTTCTCTCCCACAGCAAAGCGCAGAAAACGCTGGTGTCCTGCGTAAATAGGAATGTGAAGATAGGCATCCTTGATGTCTATGGACTCTAGAAAATCCCCCTGATGCAGGGAGGCCACCACTGTGCAAATGGACTCCATCTTGAATTTTTGCACCCGGACAAAACAATTGAGCGCCTTCAAGTCCAGAATTGGACGCACCTTGCCCTCTTTCCTAGGCACTGTGAACAGGTTTTAGTAAAAACCCCCGAAAACGTTCTCCACAGGGAACCGGAACCACCACTCCTTGTTGCATCAAGTCCTTCACTGCCCCCAACAGAGCCTTTAGGCGATCCGGGGACAGTCGCATATTGGAAGGGAAGAACCGCACCGGTGGAAGCGATCGAAATTCGATCTTGTATCCCGACCGTATGACCTCGTGAACCCATTTGTCTTGAATTCTGGAGAGCCACGGGTCCGGAAACCGGCGAAGACGCCCCCCCCCCCCACCCCTGATAGGGGTGGGGGCGCACCTTCAGGCTGAAGTGGTCTTATCCTCAGGTCTGGTAGGACCAGATTTTTGCTTAGCAGACCAGGGTCTCTTGAAAACCCCCGGGGGGGGAGCTTTGGAGGGCTTCGCCTTGTCACCCGCCCCAGACGGGCGAAAAAACTTTGTGAGCTGAAAAGGAAGGTCCCCGTCTGCGTCGAGGTTCCTTACCCTTAGTAGCCTGTGGTAAAAAGGTGCTCTTGCCCCCAGTGAGAACCTTGATAATCTCATCCAAGGTAGCACCAAACAGGCGATCCCCCTGAAAAGGGAGATCAGTCAAGGCTTTTTTGGAAGCCTGATCCGCTGACCAGCACTTTAACCACAGCATGCGCCGGAGGACCACCGCCGAGATCGATACGCACCCCAGCAATGGAGCAGCGTCCAGCGCGGTGTCACAAACAAACTGTAGCCCCTGCACCATCTGCTCCAGCAACTCCGCCACGACAGGGGGGAGACTTCTCCCCTCCAGGTCACGGCGTAACAACTTAGCCCATTCTGTCAATGTTTGCCAAACCAGAGCAATGGTAAACACTGGCCTCAAGGCCGACCCTGCCAGGGAGAATATGGAGCGGGACACAGATTCCGCCCTACGGAAACCGGCGAATCCATCGAAGTTGGCACCGTCCATTTCTTAAGGAGGGACTCTTCAAATGGGTAGCGCCTAGCAATCTGTTTGGGCATCCCAGGGGGTCGTTTTGGACAGACCCACTCCTTTTTAAGGATATCGTCAAAGCATTTGGGAAAGGGCAACACCTTCGCCACCCTGGAGGGCTTGCTGCAATTTCCGTATCAGCTGCATCCGCAGGTGCAACCTCCAGTTTTAAGGTCTCCCGGACAGACACAATCATTGCGTCCACCAGCGCCTTGTCTTGCGCTATGGCGGAGGCAGAAAGGTCATCCTCACTATCAGAGGAGACAGAGCACGACACAGCAGCCCCAGAGGAGGGCCCCGCAGCAGCAGCGACTGACTCAGAATCAGAATCTGAGGCATCAGACCGCCGAAAACGCATCGATGGTGAGCGGAGAATCGGAGGGCCCCGCGGCCACCTTGAGAGGATCAGGTGGGGACACATGTGCAGCAGGGTCCATGGCAACACCAGGGGAACCCGTCCGCAAAATATGACAAAATTGAAAAATAAAAGAAAAACTTTTTTTTTTTTTGGTAAAGAATCCCCCAGCGCTACAGCGCCCCTTAGTGGTCAGACAGCGTGCTTCGAGACCCCCGCAGAGAGAGAAAAGAGACCCCCAAAAGGCTCACCACACGATGCACCAGAGTTCAAACAGGACTGTTCTCAGCGCTGTCTACATGACAGGAAGTCTTGTGGAGCGATCTTCCCGGGTCTAGGGAGGGGCTCCGCCCCCTCACACGCCCTCAGTAACACCCACAGCTGCTAAGCTCTCAAGCAAGACGAGCTGGGTGTACCAAGATGGCCACCCCCATGCAGAGCACATGTAGGCTACAGGAAAATGGCGGCCCGCAGCGTCAAAAGGGGACCCCGCGGATCGATCGGCAGATGGGCCTGAAAAGCACAGGTAGTAACCCCCCCGCACGATCGTTTAGGTCAACACTGGCGGCGCACCCCACCGCCCCTATCTGCGGCCTGTAACCTAGATTCAGCCCTCTGGAGTAACCTCCCACAACCCACTAGTGAGGGGGGGGGCAGATAAGTGGGGGTGCGTAACAGGACAGAGGGGAACCCGGGATCATGAGGGTCCGACCATCCCAGGGAAGGGCCCGCGTCCACCCCAAAACCCGTCAGGGGGAGAGGGGGAACATTTTACTCACCATACAAGAACAGGCGGGCGCCAACTCCTGACAGAACCCCTCTCCACCGAGGTGGGGGGCTGTCGGCCAACAAGGACGCCGCGACTCAGGCTCAGACTGGTCGTAGGCGACCTGGCGAGACGTTTAACTTGCGGGGCCAGTCCCCGTCCAGTGGGACTATGTCGCGGGCGACCTAGCGCGGAGCTAGGGCCTGCACGCGCTCGTAGGCCGGCTGGGGTGACCACTGGATCTCAACATCCAGCCCGTTGCCCAGATCCGGCATACTTGCTTGAAGATCTCACAGGAACAACTGGAGAAAAAAGCTAACTAAAAAAAAAAAAACTTGCCAGGACCAAAGATCCCAGCAAGGAACGTAGGTCCTTACTCCTGACTAGGCAGAAAAAAACTGACATCCTATAGCAGGGAGAGAGAGGATATACCCCCTGGGACTGCCCATAGGTGTGGCCAGAACTTTTTTCCTGCCTAGTGTCCTACTCCTGTAGGAGGCAGTATAACCCTATGGATATCAAGATATGGATTCTGCGTCTGTCAATGAGCGACAGAGAAATGAATATTCTCCCCCAGCTCCTTTATATATTCCAAATGGTTCCACTCACCCTCCCCAGGCTTACTTCTGGAAGCTAAGCGCTATGGTGTTAAAATACATATGGGCCCACTCTAGAATCACTTATGTGGTATTAAAGGGAAAAAGGTCTGGGGGGGTAGCGGCGTCCGACTTTAAAAAATATTATCAGGCCATTTCTACAGCACGAATTGCAGATTGGATGCATAATAGGGAAGACAAGAGCTGGATGGGAATTGAGTGTGCACAAAGTAGGGTAGATTTGAGAAAGATGGTGTGGGTTCCACAAGTACATAGGGATTTGGCTAATAATACAAGCATATTGACTAGGAACACTTTAAGGATATGGGATAGTATATGTAGACTGGCTCACTGGGATTATAATGTACCTTTGATTTCATTAATTGACAAATTTTAAACCAGCGAAAGAAGATTTATATTTTGTTAGATGGACAAAAAATGAAGTGATACCATTACAAGACGTAATGGTAGGGTATAGCATGTGCACATTTTCAGAACGAACACAAAAATGGGGGAATATGCCACTTGGTAGATGGAGATACACACATTTGCAGCATTTTGTGCACTCCCTACCACAGCCTCTGCGGGGGAGGGATAATATGAGACCATTTGAGGAACTGTTTAGCTCCCCCGCTTGCATTAAACATAGCATATCAAAAATATATAAGATTTTACTTAGTGAATTAGAACCCGTAAACCCGCTATATTTATTTAGGGAAATGGGAACAGGAATTAGGATCCCTTCAAGATGAAGGAAAGAGGAAGAAAGGTTTAAGATTAGCCTGTTACTCATTGGTTGATTTAAGGACAACAAAAATGTGCTATAAACTATTTGCTAGGTGGTACCTTACCCCACAGAGGGCCCAGAGGTTCAGTGCAGAGATATCCCCAACTTGTTGGAGGGGATGAGAAGCCCATGGAACATTTGCGCATTTGTGGTGGGAGTGCACAAAGATACACATTTTTTGGGAAGGGATTACTAGGCCAAACCACCAGATTACAGGAGACTGTATCCAGGTGGAACCATGGACCTGTTTGTTTCACAGCACGGAGAAAAAGGTGACGGTATATAAAAACACGTTAGTGCCTCATTTATTGAATGCAGCCAAAAGCCTGATACCGGTATTCTGGCGATTACCATAAGCCCCAAGTATGAGGAATTGGGACGTAAGGGTGGATTGGGTGCGATCCATGGAAGAAACAATTTCTGCAGCAGAGGACTCTTGTGGGAAATATTTGGACATTTGGGTAGATTGGATGAAGATTAAAAAAAAACAGAAGATTACATGAAGATGCTGGGTGTTTGAGGCTTGATAGGCGATATAGTTCAGGAGTAAGATCACCTAGACCTTAGAGGTCTGGGTTAAGGTTAGGAGATATATAGCACAAAAGAGGGATTTTGAGATGGAATTTTTTTTTTCTTTCAAGTTTGCAAGCAATGTTTATATGTGATCGTTGATTTTTTTTTTTTTGTAACGATTTGAATTTTTTACATGCTTACTGAAAAATGAATAAAATATGAATATACAAAAAAAAAAAAACACACACACACACATTAGAAGACTCTTTACGAACATTTCCGTGTCGGGGCCTGGGAGGGAAGAGGGTGTGATAGTTGCATTAGATGCCAAAAAGGCGTTCGATTCTGTGGAGTGGGAATATCTTTGGGAGCTCCTTAGAAATTTGGCTTGGGCCCTAATTTAATTTATTGGGTCAGTTTTGTCTATCGCACTCCAACGTACCAATTCTACTCTGTCCCCTCCCTTTCCAGTGCTTAGGGGCACTAGGCAGGGTTTTTTGCCTTAGTGCTTGAACCCCTCGTGTATCTTTTTCACTCTGTGATGTCACTGTGGGGACTACCGGTGAGTACTTGGGAAGAAGATATCACTGTATGTGGACGACTTCCTGCTATATCTAGGAGATTCGAGCCCTTCCCTTCGATCTGCCCTTGCACTTATTGACACCTCCGGCACTTTTTCAGGCTTTTGGGTTAACTGGGATAAGTCCTTAGTGTTTCCTATTACCTGCCCACAATCTCTTTTGCTCCACTTAAGGTGGTGACTAAATTTTGTTACCTGGGCGTAGAGGTTCAATGTAATCTTTCCTGCTATATAACAGATAATCTTCTACCACTGCTTCACAATTTTGTTAGGAAATGTTCTACATGGACATGTCTTCCTCTTAGTACTATTGGTCAGGCAAATCTTATAAAAATCTTTTTTTTTTTTTTTACCCAAATTTCTGTATTTTTTTCGTCAATCCCCAATGCTTATACCCAAGTCATTTTTCACCAAACTGGAAAAAACAATTACTACCTTCCTCTGGGCGAGACACCTCCCTAGAATAGCTAAGTCGACCCTGTATCTTCCATTTGACCATAGGGGCTTTGCTCTTGTGAATTTTGTGCTATATTACTGGGCGGCCGTCCTCGTGATGGTTCGATGACCCAGGGACAACGCTGTGGACAAACTTGAGGCCACGTTGCTTGGCTCTTATGCAACCCTTAGTACTTTTGCTTGGCTCTTATGCAACCCTCAGTACTTTGCCTTTTCGAGGACCCCAGTCTAGCCCTGCTCTTACTACTCAGATGAAAACACCACTTCTTGTTTGGAAACAAGCTAGAGCTCAACATGTGGCAGATGACACATACTCCCCATTTACTTCCCTGTGGGGCTATCACAATCTTTTCCATTTCCACACAATCCCGGATCTATCCCTATGGGCCAGACACGGAATTACTCTACTCAAGCAAGTTATACCACACGGTTTCCTTCAGTCCTATAATACGCTGCGAGACTTATCAATTGCTTAATCATATGTTTTTCCGATTTCTTCAATTGCCACATTCGGCTGCTGCACAATTCCCCCGTAATGTTATACTGACCTCTGACCCCTTAGAACAGCTGTTGTCTTCGGAAGACCTCTCTAAACCGATATCAGTACTTATTTCTCAATTGTTTCCCTTAACTCTAACCAAAATTACTGATATTCCCTCCCTGACGGATGATGACTGGGAAGAGTGCATGCTTCACTATCTAAAAACGATGATTTCAAGAGATCGGTTTCTTAAACTGAAATTCCACCATCGTGTTTATTATACACCCCAGCAACTTTCCTTATATACCTGAAGTCCTCAGATATTTGCTCTTGTTGTGGCACGGAAGTAGGTACTTATTTTTATGTTTTTTGGTCATGCCCTGCTCTACAACTTTATAGGAATGGAGTGGTGGACACAGTTAACAATGTAGGTGATCTTTCCCTTCCATTGGATTCTACCATTTGGTTGCTGGGCCAGGTGGAAGGGGTGGTGCCTGCCAGGTACACACGACTTTTTGTGTTCTACACGGCATATTACGCACGTAGGGAGATTCCTCTGCGATGGAAGTCCCCCCCATTGTGAGCGGATAGAAGAAAGCTATTAATGATCAACTCTTCCTGTATAAACTCACATATGCTAGTAGGAACTGCTCACATAAATTTTATAAAATTTGGAACTGTTGGGTTGATGCACAAGGTTACACTGTGTGACATGCCCTGTGCTTCTACTTTCTCGACTTGTACTGTGGGTTTTTCAAGCTGCCTATGACTTTGCCCTCTACTCTTCTCCCCCCCCCCCCCTTCTGGTTGCACATTCCCATTTACCTTCAGTTTGTGTTAATATCTTCTGTAATATTACTACGTCATATTGCACTATACATTGGGCTTACTGCCCTTACCTTTATTTGTGAATATGAGATGCTGTTACAGGGTAACTGACTCCCTGTAAACTCTTTTTCCCTTTACTTTTGTACTTTTATACTGAACTGTATATTCTGCAGACTTTAATTAAAACTTATACTGTTAAAAAAAACTGGGAAAAACTGTTCAGTGCCTGACTGGAGAGAATTTAAGGATTTAACATATCTGGCAAAATTCTTCCAGCAGCTGGTTTTTAGTAGGTAAAAAATAAATAAATCTATCAACAGTGAACAGCAGAGAAGACCAGACAACTTTTGTGGTAACATTAGCAAAAACTGAAGAATGATGGTCGTGAGTCCGATTATCCTGTGCTTGCCAATGTCTATTCCTCCTGCAGGTGGCATTATAGCTAGAAAGGTCTATGAATTACATCTAGCGGCCATAATGCAGCATTTTCTTGATTCTTTCTATGAAGGACATCGTCAGGGTTTAATTGCTGCCAAGCTACAGAGATTCACCTCAACCCACGGCAGATATCAACAAGACAGAACATTAGGGGAAATCTAAAAATTTGTCATAAGTTTCCTAGTATTATAATTACATTACAGAGAAACCAGTAGTGCTGAAAAGAACGAATGTTGCACTATTACCAAGACCATAATTGCCATTCAGGTTGAGAGTGATGCAGCACCAATACTATTTTTTTTTTTTTTTTTATGTTTATTTTTATGCAGAGCACCAAGAAGAAAACAAATTAATAAGACATTTACTTCATAAACACATACATTCATTGAAGAAAATGCCTCAATGGATAAAACAAAAACAGTTCTGCACAGTATAATATTCATAGAAGTAGTAGTTACCTAGCTTATGCAATTTTTTCTTGGCCTGTATTGAATAAAAAATATTTAACAAGTACAAATGTTATTTTTAAGTTTTAAATGAAAACCAAGGTATATATTTACCTAGATGGGCCAACAAGAGACACAGTAGCATACGCATCACAGCTCTGCCCATTTACAAGTGGTAATCCCTCACACGCCAATATGCTGTGAAGAGAGAACAATTCTGAAGTATAACATAGAAATGACAAAAATTGACAATTTCCCCATTTACCCTTTTTCATGCGAGTATAACAAAAACTGTATGCGTCAAACAATATTTTTTAAATCAAACTGACGTTGTCCTTATTGCTCTTGCTGGTTTCAAATCTGTACTGCCCTTTTGGTCTCCAAGACAATGCTTTTCTCCTAAGATGATGTTGCAGCACATGTATAAGCATTCAGGTATATTAAATAGGAAAAAGAAGCACTGCAACATCCAATCATCCTAATCATACTAGGGCCCTGACAGAGGGTTGGAAAAAAAAAATTTTTTTTACTAACCTGTAAATTCCATATTTTGGAGTACAGTACTGCACACAGGCAAAATATTCACAGGCCCTAGGTTATTCAAGCTATTGATGACATGTACACTGAGTGCCTCCCCTATAGCCCTACCCTACTCTTGAGTCCATGGTTTATTAGAAATAAATGCATAATAACCAAGGAATGGAAGGGGAGGGTGGCTTGTGGTCTGTGTCTAGTACTCTACTCCTAGATATGTAATTTACAGGTTAAGTCAAAATTCATCTTAATTATACCATGCAGGACACAGGCAAAATATTCATAGACACTGGGACATCCCCAAACAATGAATGAGAAGGATGGGCAACAACTAGGCAAACAGAACTGTGCCAACAGGCCCAAGAGCAACAAGGGTCAACAGACTCAAATTCAGAGTGCTGCTGCAAGAACCTTGCGACCGAATGCTGCATCCACAGAGGATTGGACATCTATCTGGTAACATTTGGAAAGGGCCAGGTGGCAACTTTACAAAGTTGGGCTACAGAGGCCTAATGCCAGAAAGCTCAGGAAAAACTTCCACGGGTCTGGTGGAACGAGTGCGGGAATAGATTTCGCTTTTAAAGTGTAAGCTGTGGTGATCAGTGCTCTTATCCTTTAAGCAATGGAAAGCTTTGAAGCAGGGTGTCCTATGCGAAGCCCTGAGAAGGGGACATATAGAGAATCAGTCTTCCTGATGAAAGCTGTAGCTTTGAGGTAGACTCTAAAGGCTTTATTTGCAGGCAATTAAGAGATTTCCATTTGATGCTTTGAAGCAGGGTATTGACTAAGTTTTTATTGAGATGGAAGTGGGATACCACTTTAGGAAGAAAGAATGGTTTTGGCGGTAAGACTACTTTTTGAAGAATGAGGAACAGCTCTCTAACAAAGCTGCCAACTCAGACACCCCTAACAGACATCATGCTGTAACTACCAAAAAAGGCTACTTTGTAGTAGAGGTAATCTAGGGGGGATCCAAAGGGGGGTTTCTGCAGGACAGAAAAAATGATATCCCAAGGAGCACAGGATGCTGTAATGGTGGCCTGATGAAAGATACACCTTGAATAAAAGGTTTTGACAAGGAAAAGGGAAGCCAGATGCTTTTGAAAAAGAATGAACAAAGGACAAAACCTCTCAGAGTGGTTGAAGGCCAAGTTTTTGTCAAGACCCGATTGTGGGAAGGCAAGAATGTGGTGCACAGAGTAGTCTCTAGGATTGAGGTCCCTATGTTTACACTGGGCAAAGGAGGATTTCCATGTACAATGATTGATCTTTCTAGAAGTGTTTTTTCTTGCTTTTAGTAATGTAGGAATGACTCTCAGAAACCCATCTGTCTCTGAAGGCCTAGGTTTCAACAACCATTCTATTAAAGCCAGGCACTGAAAAGCAAGAGGGCCATAACATGGCAGGTCAGACTTGTTGGGAAGAGGCCAGGGGTCATCTCCTAGAAATCAGAATTTATCTGCGTACCGTGTCCTTCTGGGGCAGTTTTGGTGCAATTAAAATCACAATTTTCTTTCCTTGCTCTATTATCTTGAGAAGACTAGGTAGAATTCACACTGGAGGAAGTCATAGATTTAGCCTGAACTGAGACCAGGGAATTATCAGGGTTTCCAAGGCTAGCACTAGAGGATCCGTGGTCCTGGCCACAAATTTAGGTACTTTGTAGTTTAATATGGAGGCCACCACCTCTGGCAAAGCAGGCTGAATGTCTGGGTAAAGGGTCCATTCCCCTTTTGCAGCGCATATCACTCACATTAGTGGTTATTCTAGTAAAACAGACATTTTTTCAAAATACACAGACACGTTGCTTTGTTGTTTATTAGACCGCATATAGCAGTTTTTGGTACAAATACCACCAGCTGTACTGAATAGTTTGAGGTTATGCAATTCTTTGACCACCTTCTAGGCTGCATGTACACAGCACAGAACCATCTGTTGTGTAATTCTTCTCATTTCAAGAAGGAACTTGCTATCTGTGTTATCGGGAACGATTTCCATACGGAGGACACATCGGAGGAATTCCATATCTGATCCTGGGCAAATGTGCAATAAAACCAAGGGCTTTTATACTATCTAATTCCGGTGAGTGGGGAACCAAGAGGGCACCTTCACCTCACAAGCACCTTTATTTACTTGGCACTTTGGCACCTTTTTGGATCATCAATAAGGACTTTATTCCACCATTTTTGCACTTTAAATCTCACATTTTGAATGTTTATATTTTAGTTTAAATATGCACTTTAAAATATTTTTATAGGAATTTATGCACTTTAATGTGATTAATATATTTTATTATTACATATTGTATTCACATGATATAGATTGGTTTCAATTTAAATAATTTGTAATTTTTTGTAGTAATTTGTTGCTAGCGCTGCATTAATTTGGTTTTATTCATTTATTCTAAGAATTTCTTAGTGTTGCAGCAGCTGCACACCTTCACAGTTTTTTCACAGAATAACACATCACTACTGTGTAGCGCGGGTTTAAATTTGTTTTTTCATTCAGTGTTTAGGAAATATTTCCCACTGTTTCTTTCAAGGACGTCATTGGCACCTGCGCGTGCTGTCAATCCATGCATCTATGTGCCATGCCTGTTTGCATTATGTCAAAGCATTGCAAGGAAACCCCACAAGACTGTTGACCATTCATTACACAGGGCTAAGTCACCATGGTAACTTTATACAAAAACAAGGCTTGGTTTACTTGTATTGCACATTCTGACAGTGACATACTAGAAAGAGCGAAAGTGCAGATGCGGAAGAAATCGGTAGGTAGCAGCAAAGATGATGCCGGCTTCAGCTGGAAAAAAGAAATATTATAGGCTGTAAAAATAGTAAGAAAGCTTGGATGATGCTCCAGAGTATGCCCTTGTGTGTAGAAATGCAATACAGAGTGGTATGCTTTCAGGAGGATTCTTGTTAAGGAGTTTACTACTGTTTAACTGAGGGGGGATATTGTAATCATATTGTAGTGATATGGCAACGTCCTTGTGTTTTTCCTATTCTCGATGGAGGGGGCGTTTTTGTATACTCAAAATGCATTGGCTACTATTTTGATTATTTCCCTGACTTTCATTGGAATCAGGATCTTTTAGCAGTGATGTGGCACTTCAATTTGATTTTCTTTCCAAATTGCACTATAAGCGAAGGAGACCTCTGGCGTGCGGTCTGCATTGGAAAAGGGTCCTGTGCATCTTTGGCTCCAAATCAGGTGCGAATTCAGGCAGAAACTCCGACTCGATTCACACCTGAATCTGTGAACAGGAATGCACCAGCCCCACCTGCTGTGAGCCGTGATTGCAGCGAGTGTGAACCCAGCTTGAAGGAGACTTTCATGAGGCCAAGAACCCTCATGAGAGAATATTTTTGTGGAATATTTATCTGACCTTTATTATCGAGCGTGGGCTCAGAGGATTTTCTTTTGTGAAAGTGATCAGTGTTCAGGACCAGACCCAAGTATTCCAAATATGCAGAGAACGCTGGAGAGCAGATTTTTGAAAATTGATCACCCAACTGAATGCATGGAGCATCTGGATTGTTCTGTGGATGTTTGAAGGTAGCAGGGAGGGAGCGGAGTCCTTCAGGTGAAGGCCACCTGGATAACCTATAAATAAATCAATATTGCTGCGCCAAGTGAAAGCAATTCAATCAAAGTGATTAATTAAATGCATATAAAATAATAAAAAATATATATATTATAATGTAAAAGCAACTTTAAATATCAATGCTCATACCAAGTGCATAAAAGTGCAAAACATCAAAAAGTCCAAGTGCTTGTGACCAAGTGATTATAAGAATAAAGTCCCAAACATCAATCTTAAATAAATGAGCCAGAAGAATCAAATCAAAATATCTTCATCCGTGATCAATAATATAGTGCAAACGTGCTCCACACTCCAATCAAGTGCTCCCGGTGACTAGTGCAAGATTCGCAGCTCACCTTAGGGCAGGGCTTGACAAATTTGTTTGGAATCTAGGAGCCAGCTAAAAAAGTTAGGAGCCAGTTTTTTTTTTTTTTTTTAACAACAAAGCTTTATTTTCAATGACGAAAATAACCGATCTTAAATTTAAACAGTGCAGCAAGGTTGGGGCGATAGGAGATCCAGTGACCAAGAGTAACATATGCCACCTTAGGCCCCTTTCACACGGGCGCCTACGCTAAGCAGAATCCACATGCTCAGTGGGGATCTCTCTGCTGATCCCCGCTGAGCAGACGGATGACAGGTCCTGTCCGCTCTGCTATGCAGACACAGCCCATTCTCCTCTATGGGGCAATCAGATGGAAACGGATCATCTGTTTCCATCCGATGCCATCCAATCCGATTCACTGGACGGATGGTAAATAGAACCACCATCCGTCTGTTTTTGGCGGACAGGATCGGATCGGATCGGATGGCGGCAGCTTGCCACTCCATAGAGACTGAAGGGTCCGATCAGGTCCGCCTGAAAAACTGACAGGCGGATCTGATCAGAAAGCCAGTGTGAAAGGGGCCATCGGCTGTGTGGCATGGCAGGGCAGGGAGATGATGAAAAATAATATTTTTTTTTTCCATAAAAGATTCTTATTGTGAATAAGGGATTTTAATGAAAAACAAAAGATCAACACATTGCAAGGAGATTACAAAATGCAATTTTTCAAGTAAGGCCTGTTTCACACGGTCCGCATTCCGTTGCGGACCGTGCTCTGCTCAGCGGGGATCGATCCGCCGATCCCCGCTGAGCCGGCGGATGACAGCTCCGTCTCCGCACTGTGTGCAGAGAGGGAGGTGTCAGAGCCTGCTGCTCTCTATGGGGAATCGGATGAGAGCGGACCGCCTGTCCGTTCTCATCCGATCCCATCCCATCAGATCCCCAGGACAGATGGAAAATAGGGTTTCCATCCGTCCGGATTTCACGGACAGGATCGGATGCGGATGGCAGCTGTGTCAGCGGACATGTCTCCGCTGACATCCGCTGCTCCATAGGGCTGAATGGGGCATCCGATCAGATCCGCCTAAAAAACTGACAGGAGGATCTGATCGAATTTCACACGGCCGCTCCGCATGTCCGCAAATCATCCTATTTTTTTGCGGATGATTTGTGGACATAATGTAAGTCAATGGCATTGCGGATGTCAGCAGAATACCATCCTCTGACATCCGATTTTCTTCCTTTCAGTTCGGTTTCCGTTTTTTGGAACGGAACAGAACCCTATTTTTCCTCCGTTCAAAAAACGGAAAGGAAGGAAAATCGGATGTCAGCGGTGTCATCCGCTGACATCCGCAATGCCCATAGACTTACATTATGTCCTCATATCATCCGCAAACTGATGGGATGATATGCGGACGTACGGAGCGGATGACACAAATGTCATCCGCTCCGTGAAGAAAAAAAAAAAAAAAAGTCCCGCAGCGGACAAAAACAGCGGAGCGGCCAACTGAAAGAGCCCTTACACTCTTTTGCAGAAGTGCATAAATATGTAGAACACATTATCCTTGAACTTCCAGGAGAGAGCAGTGTAAAATGGGATTTAAAAATAAAATCAAATAATACCCACACTCCCTGCACACTTACATTTAAGCAAAGGGCACCAGATGAAGACTGCAAAAACTTCCGTCTCTTGGGAAGGAGAAGGGCGAGCATTGAAAACAAGCAGTGGAAATCCCTTGCATTCCTAATTACTGCTTGTTGTAATACTCCCGGCCACCACAAGAGGCCGCCAGTTTCCCATTGGCAGCATCTCAGTGGAGAAGGCCCAAAAGCCGGGGCCTCAATTTTCAGATGATGCGGAGTTCGAGCGCTCAAGGGGGGGCGCAAAGCGACAGGACATCTCCTGCAGTGCACCCCAGGCGCCAGGTCGCTAATTCTAGTCGCAAATGCGACCTGGCGCCCGGGGATTGTCGAACCCTGCCTTAGGGATAGGCTCCAAGGAGTCATACACGCAAAGAGATATGTGGACCAGAAGCCTGTTAAATCCTCTCCTTCCACTTCTACTGACCCTTCGAGTGCGACAGGAACTCAGCAAAAATAAAGGGGAGAAAGGATCTAGTGCTCTCTGTTTGATCTCTTTATTTAAAGTAAAGGCAGAAATAAACTTACATCTCCCAGTACTTAAGCAGTGCGGGCTCCAAACAGCAGACAGTGCTCCATGGCAGAACCTCCCTAGGTCTATGGTACTCCCGAGTAGGAGCCTACTCGGAGTACATCAGACCTAGGGAGGTTCTGCCACGGAGCACTGTCTGCTGTTTGGAGCCCGCACTGCTTAAGTGCTGGGAGATGTAAGTTTATTTCTGCCTTTACTTTAAATAAAGAGATCATAGTTACATAGTAGGTGAGGTTGAATAAAGACAATAGTCCATCCAGTTCAACCTGTGTAGGTGTATGTGGCTGTAATCATCTCACATAGCCCTTAATGTCCTGATCATTGAGATGCAAGTCTAAGAGTCTTTTGAAAGCCACCATACTACCCGCAGAAACCACCTCTTGTGGTAGACAATTCCACAATCTTGTAGCCCTAACACTAAAGAACCCTCCTCGCTGCCATAAAACGCTTCTCCTCTAATCGCATTGCATGTCCTCGAGTCCTCATGCAATCCCTTCGAATGAACAGCTTTTTTTCCAAGCAGAGATCCCCATTAAGATATTTATAAATTGCTATCATGTCCCCCCTCAGACGTCTCTTCTCCAGGGAGAATAAATCGAGCGATTGCAGCTGCTCTTCATAGTTAAGGTCCTCCAACCCCCTAATCAGTTTAGTTGCCCTTCTCTGGACTCTCTCCAGCTCCAACACATCCCTCCTGAGGACTGGCAACCAGAACTGTACAGAATACTTCAGATGCGGTCGGACCAGAGTTTTATAAAGTGGAAGGATTATAGTCTTATCTTTGGAATACATCCCTTTCTTTATGCATGCTAATAAACTGCTGGCTTTGGCAGCTGCCGCTTGACATTGCATGCTGTTGCCTAATCTATCATCAGCCAAGACTCCCAGATCTTTCTCCATTTTTGATTCCCCCAAGGGTTCCCCTCCTAATGTGTATTGTGTTTTTATGTTTTTAGTTCCCAAGTGCAAAACCTTTCACTTCTCCACATTAAACCTCATTTGCCATGTCGTTGTCCACTCCGTTATTTTGTCCAGGTCATTCTGTAGGATATCTGCTTCATGCTGTGCAGTTATTGCCCTGGCCAATTTTGTGTCATCTGCAAAAACTGATAACGAACTACTGATCCCGTCCTCAATGCTGTTTATGAATAAATTGAACAAGGTTGGTCCCAGGACTGAGCCCTGGGGCACCCCACTTACTACCTCAGACCAGTCTGAGTATGCGCTGTTTATTACCACCCTTTGGACACGGCCTTTTAGCCAGTTCCGTATCCAAGAGCAAACCCTGCTGTCAATACCTGCAGACCTTATTTTATAAATTAAGCGCTTGTGGGGAACTGTATCAAACGCCTTAGCGAAATCCTAGTACACCACATCCACTGGTCTGCCCCTATCCAGCTCACAGCTCACCTCCTCGTAGAATGCTAAGAGATTGGTTTGACAAGAACGCCCATTTGTAAACCCGTGCTGATTATTGCTGATGATGTTGTTGTCTTTAGCATACTCTACGATATAGTCCCTTATCATCCCCTCCAGAAGTTTATATATTATTGATGTCAAACTGACAGGCCTATATCAAACAGAGAGCACTTGATCCTTTCTCCCCTTTATTTTTGCTGAGTTCCTGTCGCACTCCGAGGGTCAGTAGAAGCGGAAGGAGAGGATTTAACAGGCTGCTGGTCCACATATCTCTTTGCGTGTATGACTCCTTGGAGTCTATTCCTAAGGTGAGCTGTGAATCTTGCACAAGTCACCGGGAGCACTTGATTGGAGTGCGAAGCACGTTTGCACTATATATTATTGATCACGGATGAAGATATTTTGATTTGATTCTTCCGGCCCATTTAACATTTGTGGGACTTTATTCTTATAATCACTTGGTCACAAGCACTTAGACTTTTTGATGTTTTGCACTTGGTATTAGCATTGATATTTAAAGTTGCTTTTACATTATAATATATATTTTTTTTATTATTTTATATGCATTTAATCACTTTGATTGAATTTCTTTCACTTGGCGCAGCAATATCGATATATTTAGTATTATTCACTGGTGTTTTTTGTTTTAACACTGATTGTTTGCTGCCTTGTGTTTTGAGATCTTTTTACAGGTAGCCTCAGCTATCCAAAGTTTTAGCCACAAGATTCTGAGAATGTGAATGGAAATTAGAACCATTCTAAAAATGTATCTCAGAACACATTCAAGGTATCCACAACAAACAACTGCTGTTCTAACACAATCTTGGAACACAGGTCATGTTGGTTGTTCATTGTCCTAAGCCAGTTTGTTGCAGTTTAACATACTGAAATTGCAATGAAAGCTAGTTGCAGGGCTGTGCCTGCATAGGTAAAGGCTTACAAGTGGTATTAAACCCAAAAATGTAATATTTTGCAGCTTACCAGGGCCGCCATCAGGGGGGTACAGCCCATACACTTGTAAGGGGCCCGAACCTCTGGACGGGCCCGGTGAGGATGGGAAAAGGCGGGGGTGAATGCAGCGGTGCTCCGTGACTGCCCTGGCTTTGAGTGTGAGTCGGGACTCGGAAGCTGCTGCGTCTCTGTGTGATTGAGCTCACATCGGGCTCTTTGCTGCCACCTCTGGCTACTTCCTGCATTTGCACTCCTCGTCTGTGCTGCCTGTACTGTATCCCGGACTGCAGCTCCTCTCTGTGTCAGACACATAGGGGAAACAAGAGCGGGGGATGGGAAGACCACCTTACAAGTAAGGGCTATGTACAACTGAAGGGGGGTGGTTGTGTACATGTGGGTCTCTGTATGTACATGTGGGTCTCTGTGTGTACACGTGGGTCTGTGTGTCTCTGTATGTACATGTGTGTGTACACATCTGTGTGTGTCTGTGTGTGTACATGTCTGTGTATGTGGGGGTGGGTGGGTGTCTGTGAGTATGTGTGTTTGCATGTCTGTGAGTGTACATGTCTGTGTGTGTGTATATATCTGTGAGTGTACATGTGTGTGTACACGTGACTGTGCGTACATGTCTGTGCGTACATGTCTGAGTGTACATGTGTGCGTACACGTGACTGTGTGTGCATGTCTGTGTGTGTATATATCTGTAAGTGTACATGACTGTGTACGTGTGTATATATCTGTGAGTGTACATGTGTGTGTACACGTGACTGTGTGTGTGTACATGTCTGTGTGTGTATATATCTGTGAGTGTACGTGTGTGTACACGTGACTGTTTGTGTGTGTACATGTCTGTGTGTGTCTGTACATGCGTGTGTGAAATATATACATGTGTGAGAGGGGGGCTCAGTGCGTACACGTGTGAGGGGGGGCTGAGTGCATACACGTGTGAGGGGGGGCTGAGTGCGTACACGTGTGAGGGGGGGCTGAGTGAGTGGATTTGGTGGGATGGCCCATGGGCAGGCCCTGCTGAATGTTGGTGGTCAGGCACGGGGGGGGGGGTGGGGGGGCCCAAGCCTAAAGCTGTCTAAACCTTTATAAGCAGTTACAGCAGTTTTATTTCTTTTTTTTTAAACAATACATTTTTATTAAATTATAATACGTAACATTTCAGAGGAAAATCAAGTTAAGTCATTACTTCAGATACAATGTAAAGTGGTAGTCAAGTAAGTAATAAAATAAAATAAAAGGAAGGCAACAATTATAGGTAAAGTACTTCTTGGTTATAACCCGCTCACCTCAGAAGGGATCAGACTGTAAGCAGGCCATAACCACAATAATACAATGTAAGGTGGCACTGATGGCCACTGATAAGGCTGCACTGATGGACACTAATAGGTGGCACTGATGGGCAATGGTGACACTAATAGGGGGCACTGATGATTCTCTCCTCCGCTCCTTGGGGCCGATGTCCCTCTGACAGCAGCCGGCGATCTGCTTTTTTTTTTTTTTTTTTACTTCTTCTCACGCTGATGGCGTGAGGGGGGAAAAAAGCTGATCTCCGGCTGCGGCTTACATTACGTGATCAGCTGTCATTGGCTGACAGCTGATCACGTGGTAAGGGGCCGGGACCGGCCCCTTACTCAGATCTGTGTGTAGCCGAGTCTCATGGACTTGCTGATCACAGAGCGAGCCGCGCACGATCCGCAGGGTTGCGAGCAGGCAGCTCATGTACAGGACGACGTACATGGACGCCCTCCCGGCAATTAAGGTCCGCACTGTAGCTGTCTTTCGGCTACAGTGCGGACGGGAAGTGGTTAAATATTTAGAAGCTCTAGAAAGTGATAGCCATTGTTGCCATTTATTTTTAAAGAGATTAGTGGAATAATTTTCATACGCTAACATTAGTTCGTATTGTGCTTGTATATTTAATCTAGAAATTAAGGTCGAGAGGTTTGGTGATTGAGGATTTCCACAGACTGGTTATGGTTATTCTTTCCGCTATTCGTATATGGGCCACAATTCTCCTAAATACTAAGCAGTAGATGTCCAGATGTATACCCAATAATGCCAAAGCAGGGGTAAGTTTAGTTTAAATTACCCATAACAGAAGCTATAAAAGGAAGATACCGACTTCCAAAAACTATGCAAGTTTCTGCAGCTCCATAAGGTATGGAGCAGGTTGCTTATTCGCTCATTACATCTCCAGCATATGGGTGAAGGGGAAGGGTATATTTTAGATAGCCTGTAGGGTGTAAAGTACCATCTATTTAAAATCTTCTGTGTGTTGTCCCAGTGTTCAATACAAGAGGAAGCTTTACTTGCATAGCTTTCTGTCATTGACTCCAGAAGAATTCTTGTTTTAGATCTACTTCCCATTTAAGCATATGTGAGCTTTTACTGTCATTTGAATAAGATAACAAGTCATAAAAAAAAGAAATTCCTTTCCTCGGTTGTTCATTATAGTTGGTAATGTAATGCAAAATTGCAGTAGGTATTTCTATAGGTTTACTGGATCGAAAATCTTCAACTTGAATATTTATTAAATTTGTTCCAAATGATATTTTTATATTTTTAAAATGGAAAAGAAAAAGATTATACAGTGGGTACGGAAAGTATTCAGACCCCCTTAAATTTTTCACTTTGTTATATTGCAGCCGTTTGCTAAAATCATTTAAGTTCATTCTTCTTCCTCATGAATGTATACATAGCACCCCATACTGACAGAAAAACACAGAATTGTTGACATTGTTGCAAATTTATTAAAAAAGAAAAAAACTGAAATATCACATGGTCCTAAGTATTCAGACCCTTTGCTGTGACACTCATATATTTAACTCAGGTGCTTTCCATTTCTTCTGATCATCCTTGAGATGGTTCTACACCTTCATTTGAGTCCAGCTGTGTTTGATTATACTGATTGGACTTGATTAGGAAAGCCACACACCTGTCTATATAAGACCTTCCAGATCACAATGCATGTCAGAGCAAATGAGAATCATGAGGTCAAAGGAACTGCCTGAAGAAGAGCTCAGAGACAGAATTGTGGCAAGGCACAGATCTGGCCAAGGTTACAAAAAGATTTCTGCTGCACTTAAGGTTCCTAAGAGCACAGTGGCCTCCATAATCCTCAAATGGAAGACGTTTGGGACGACCAGAACCCTTCCTAGAGCTGGCCGTCCGGCCAAACTGAGCTATCGGGGGAGAAGAGCCTTGGTGAGAGAGGTAAAGAAGAACCCAAAGATCACTGTGGCTGAGCTCCAGAGATGCAGTCAGGAGATGGGAGAAAGTTGTAGAAAGTCAACCATCACTGCAGCCCTCCACCAGTCGGGGCTTTATGGCAGAGTGGCCCGACGGAAGCCTCTCCTCAGTGTAAGACACATGAAAGCCCGCATGGAGTTTGCTAAAAAAAACACCTGAAGGACTCCAAGATGGTGAGAAATAAGATTCTCTGGTCTGATGAGACCAAAATAGAACTTTTTGGCCTTAATTCTAAGCGGTATGTGTGGAGAAAACCAGGCACTGCTCATCACCTGTCCAATACAGTCCCAACAGTGAAGCATGGTGGTGGCAGAATCATGCTGTGGGGGTGTTTTTCAGCTGCAGGGACAGGACGACTGGTTGCAATCGAGGGAAAGATGAATGCGGCCAAGTACAGGGATATCCTGGACAAAAACCTTCTCCAGAGTGCTCTGGACCTCAGACTGGGCCGAAGGTTTACCTTCCAACAAGACAATGACCCTAAGCACACAGCTAAAATAACGAAGGAGTGGCTTCACAACAACTCCGTGACTGTTCTTGAATGGCCCAGCCATAGCCCTGACTTAAACCCAATTGAGCATCTCTGGAGAGACCTAAAAATGGCTGTCCACCAACGTTTACCATCCAACCTGACAGAACTGGAGAGGATCTGCAAGGAGGAATGGCAGAGGATCCCTAAATCCAGGTGTGAAAGACTTGTTGCCTCTTTCCCAAAAAGACTCCTGGCTGTATTAGATCAAAAGGGGGCTTCTACTAAATACTGAGCAAAGGGTCTGAATACTTAGGACCATGTGATATTTCAGTTTTTCTTTTTTAATAAATCTGCAACAATGTCAACAATTCTGTGTTTTTCTGTCAGTATGGGGTGCTATGTGTACATTCATGAGGAAGAAGAATGAACCTAAATGATTTTAGCAAATGGCTGCAATATAACAAAGAGTGAAAAATTTAAGGGGGTCTGAATACTTTCCGTACCCACTGTACATGTGGTAACCCTGTTGGATCCAGTCCAGTCACGTATTTTGCAGTAATCTAATAGTCTTGTTGGAGTAGATACTTTGGATCTGTTTTTCGTGTTTTTGGATAAAATGTGCTTCCATGCCATTAGTGTAGACCTGATACTCAATAAGTTTGGTGGGTTAAATTTTAGGAAGAGCATAACTTGCATCAGATAAAGCCGCCAAATCATGGCCTGAAGTAATCTCTTTTTCAATAATTAGCCAGAGTTTATCCTCAGGTGAGGAAAACCAGAATCTCATCTGATCAAGAAGGAGCAATAATAATAATCTTTGATGACTGGTAGCCCCATGCCACCCGATAATTTAGTGGTGGTCAATATTGAAAACGCTACTCTAGGTTTTTTCCCATTCCAGTTTTATTTCCTTTTGGGACAACGTTTTTAAAGTACCGGAAGTAAAAGCTGATCATTGTAGGTACCTGTCAGTGTATAAGGGTTTGTCTCAATCCTTTAACTGCTACATCTGCAGGACAACGTGTTTTGTTAAACAACAGAGCAAGATCGCCAGGTAAAAATAAAATAAAGAAAGCCTAAAATGAAAACTAATGCAGCCACCACACTTAAGAATTGGTAAGCAGCAATATAATAAAATGTTTGCTTTTGGTTTTAAATACTGTTTTAAAAGATCCTTAGTCTTTGAAAGAAGAATATCTTCAATTAGTACAGTGAAATGTTAAAGACAGAAGAATTGATCTGTACAATGCCAAGGCTTTTATGGATGATAGCAGTGAGTTTTTCCACATTAGCAAACATATTGTGAGAAGCTCCCTCTTTAAAGTGTTTTGCACTGGCTCTTTGATTTGTTTAAATGACATTTGTCCTGTCATTATTACATTTCTGCCTGTCAATGTTCTGTTTTACCTGGCTGATCCTGCCTGTGCCCCTCCTCCTGACCACACTAGTATGGCTGCACGACCACAGCATGCTTGTATCTTCCGTTGTCAGTACACAGCCGTGCCTCCCCGCCACTGCACTAGACTGGATAAAGGGGGAAGTGAGGTTATGTCGTTGGGATGGATGGTGTTCCATTGCTATGGAAACCTAGAAGCTCGGCAGCAACATTACTTCTGGTCCTGATGTAATGGCCCCAACACTAGACATGCCCACCAGCAGTAAAGGGAATTTTTTTCCTTTAAAACGCAGGCCTGAAAGAGAGCTAGAATCAGACATGGAGACCCGTGTTAAAATTGGATCCTGCTCCTCTGCAAGGGGTGCATCATCACTTGAGGTTGAGCATCATGTCGGCCTTTAGCAGAGGGAATACTCACCTTCGCTTCTGCCATGGCACTCTTTTAGGTATTCCCCTGTCAAGAACTCATTGAGTAGGATGAGGACTATAGTGTGAGTGTGTCCAGAAAACTGCAGCAACCCAGGGTTAAAGTTGATTTCCATGTTTCCTGTCACCTTAAACAGTTTGGATCAAAGTGGTCCAAACGAACCATTTCCTTCACCAAGTGCTGCATTGGCTCAAAGCACTGTAGTACTTAGCTACAAACAGTACGCGGGGTTCCAGCTGTGAGACCGCGACTTCCCGTCTCACACCCAGAAAGCTGCAGAGTCGGTCTGAGCGCCACTCAGCCATTCCAAGGCAGCTTTGTATTCTGTGAGTTAATACAAAGCTTCCTTTAATTGGCCGAGTCAGAGGAGTGGGCTGATGACGTCACAAATCCTCATTGTGGAAGGGCAGGAAAAGTGTGACCTATGGATGTGATGTAACACCTGGACCTCCATTTGAGACTAAGCTTTGAGTGCTTAAGTTTTAGCGCCAGATAGAAAAGTTTACACCATAGGGAATGCAATACAAATATAACCCTGGCCTTTTACAGTGACCGTCAGAGATACAGGGTAACCATGTCTTGCATGACCACGACACTGAACTGTCACAGTGGGAATACCCCTGAAGGGGTCTTCAGGGACTGAGTTCCTTACGGATTACGGATAACCCATGCCCCCAGAAGTACATAGCATCCTGCAACTAAGTATATACGTTGCACTAAGTGGCAAGGTGAGCACCAGTGTAGGGTCCAGCACCTGATCGAATGATACAGGCTGTCCCAACAGCGTAGGGCTTGGGTATGGCTCCCAAGGAGTTATCGAGGTTGCGCCGATCCAGATGCACTACTTCTATGTGTGGCATTACAAGACAGTGAGGAATCGATCCAAGATGTAAAAGATAAAAGAAAATAATAAACTTGTTAAGCCAGGGCTCGACAAACCCCAGGCACCAGGTCACATTGGCGACTAGAATTAGCGGCCTCACACCTGGGCTACACTGCAGCAAGTGTATTTTCCTCATGTCAAACATCCCAAGTCTCCCATGAAATGCGGGAGTCTCCCGCATGCGGGCTGCGGCTCCCCGACACTCGCAAGTGCCGTGCGATATCCCAGCTCTGGGCTGTCAGCTGTCAGAACGGAGCAGATGCTTCCTGCATAGTTCCGGCTCCGTCCTACCACAGTTGAAGTGATCTCAAATGCACTCCGCCTGTGAGAGGAGAGATCCAGGAAGCATCGGCTATGCATGCTTCTCTCAGCTCCGCTCCTCACACTCTGTTGAGGTCTCTCAGAGGAGCCAGCATTTCCCGCCAGCAGCAAGTTACATGTGCTAGGGGTGCAACTAGCCCCAGCACATAATTGTAAATATCCCATCATGTGCAGTGTTTCTGACTCCTACCACCATGACCACTTAAAATCACTGAAGTGGTTAATAGTGGTTAGAGTGTTCCTTTAATATCTCTCAAAAGACGTAAACCTCTGTATACTGATTGCATTTAATTTGACCATCCTCTAGTTATGTTAAATTGGTTGGGGGCGCAGAGTGCCACCTCCCTGAAATTAGTTTTTGCAGGTTGGGATGTCTGCCATGCGGCCCCCGCCTACGGGTGTGCGGACTAAGATGCCGCGCCATCAGGTAATTGAGGCCACGGCTTTGCGGTCTGCTGGAGTGAGGCGCTTATATTGGGGAACTGGCACCCTCTTGCGGTCTGTCAAATCAGGTCCACCTGTCAGTTTTTCAGGTGGACCTGATCGGACCCTTCAGTCTCCTCTATGGATCAGTGGATGTCCGCTGACCATTGACGCAATTCGATCCTGTCCGCCAAAGAGACAGATGGTGGTCTTATTTTCCATTTGTCCGGCAGATTGAATCAGATTGCTCCATAGAGGAGAGCGGGACTGTTAGTGTTCGCTCTGCATAGCGGAGCAGACAAGACGGATCATGCGCCTGCTAAGCTGGGATTAGCGGAGCAATCCCCGCTGAGCATGCGGATTCCACTTAGCGGAGGTGCACGTATGAAAGGAGCCTAAGGTGGCATCAGTTACTGGATCACTAGATCTCCCATCGCCCCCCACCTTGCTGCACTGTCCTTCCCTAGTGAGCCACTGCCCATCACATCATCAAGCAAAGTACACACGGGCCAAATGCCAGACAACATCAGCTGGTTCAATAAAAACTGGACGCCATTTGGCCCGTGTATGGCAGGTGGTCCGACATAAGCTGACCATTCGGCATGTGTGGAAAAAAAAATGGCTCCTAACTTTTTTAGCTGGCTCCTAGGTCCCAACCAATTTTTTAAGCCCTGTGTTAGGCTAAGAGTGATTTCTTTGTGAAAGAGAAGAGGTCCATCAGCTTAGGAAACTAGCAAAAAAACTGAGGACTCACGGCATGGGAAAGAGTTATAGAGGAGACACCCAGTGGGTGTGTCTTTAAAAGCTTGCCAGAGTCCAATCATCTGAATGTACAAGCCTATAATCCAGGGTCAATAGTGTCCTGTACTGTACAATAAAGATAAATTTGTTTTCCTATAGCAGGGGTAGGGAACCTATGGCTCGCGAGCCAGACGTGGCCCTTTTGATGGCTTCATCTGACTCGCAGACAAATCTTTAATAAAAGGGGGTGTGTCCGGACATGAGCCGCGCTGGACGTGTAGTCCCAGAGCTCCGCTGTGTCTACCACTCAATCCAGTGCCATCCACATAGCTGTGCCCGGTGCCAAGGAGACTTCTGCACCCATTGACGGTACACTTTGTGGGCTACCCACCGCTACCCTCAGTTCGTCTCTGGGTGACCGGATTGCCGCGCTACGGACCCCGCAGCCTACTCGCAGTACCGCAGCCGACTCGTGTGCTGTGCATCTGAGGGCCTTGGCAATCCCCGCCCGGTAAGGAGACCTGCCATCCGCTCCCTGTGCCCCGACAGACACGATCTCCTTCCCCTCTGACACCTGGGGACCCGCCTCTCACATCCACTTCTGAGGCCTTCAGCGACCGGCCACCATTTTCTCAGGGCCTATACTCACCTCCATAACTCGCAGGCCTGCAGGCGCTTCACCACTCTGGCCTCATTGCATACCTGCCTGCTCTCTTCCCGACTGGACACCAGGCACTTTCACGCGGATCCATCTACTCACTGTATAGCTGCGGCCCATGAATATGAATATTAAATAAAAGTTCCCAACCCCTGAAATATAGTGTATGGCTCTCATGGAATTACATTTGAAAATATGTGGTGTTCATGGCGCTCTCAGCCAAAAAGGTTCCCGACCCCTGTCCTATACAGTTTCAAAACTCTCCAAAACCTACTTTAGCAAATGTTTTCACATTTTTCATTAGTTACAGCAAACAATTTTGGGATAGCAGTATTAATGGCAAGAGCTACTCAGGCTATTTTTTTATCTCAATCATGTTATGAAAATCACTAGCGATTGCCCACTAAGACAGGGCCATCTTACCAAATGGGCATGCTAGGCAGTTGCCCCGGCCCAATGTGCCCAGCGACCCAGCCCCAGCCAAGCATTAGTCCCGACTCAGGTGTGCATTCCTCCGCCAAACTTAGCAGGTGGAAAGCGCCTGTTTGCCCTGCGCTGCTGTCAGGCCACTTGGGCCGTGAAAGGGGAGCCCACAACTGCAGGAATGCCTGTCTGCCTCCACGGGAACAGGCACACACAGGACAGGCGAGTCTGACTCCCATCCATGTGTGTTCACCGGACCCAGCCGCCGAACTTGGAAGCTGTCATTAGCTTTGCACTGCGGTACCAATAAATATAACCTTATCGATAATTGCCATTTTTATTCTGGTGGGTGATTGTGTAGGCAGGGCCACAGCGCACTTCATTGCCCAGAGGCCTATAATGCTCTTAGGTTGGCACTGCACTAAGATTATGATAGATTGCTATACATTTGAAACAGATGGCTTCATATAGTGTAAGCTACATAAGGAGCATGTAGTATGTATGTATCTTATGCATGGGATACTTTAGTTCTATCTATTTAGCGATCAACCACTAGGAATCACTAATGTGTATACAGTGTTTCAACGAAAATAAGCCTGGGTCTTATATTCATTTTGGCACCAAAAGACACAGTAGGGCTTATTTTCAGGGTAGGTCTTATGTGTAATGTGCTGTCTTCTCTCCATCCCTGCCTGTCAGGATACCCCTGTGTGAACCTAGTTTAGGGTTTGTAAAGTCCTAGAATCCACTTTATGTCTGTTTTATATAATGTCCAGTGTGTTTCTGTAATCTAATAGTGTGAAATACCTTCGGTACAGTGCCACTCAGCTAATCTCCTGCTCTACTCTCCTCCTCATAGCCGTCAATAGGGGATCTCAGCCCCTCCCCTCAGAGCGGATCACAAAAGCGCAGAGCATTATATTATAATACTGTGAAATATCTTTGATACAGCACCGCTCGGGGCTCAGCTGATTTCCCACTGCGCTTCCTTCTCTTCTCCCCCACTGACAGCTGGAGGTCACGGAAGCGCCGAGCACCACTGCAACAAAGGTATTTCACACTATTATAATATAAATGCTCGGCGCTTCTGTGACCGGCTCTGAACACTGCAGAGGGGAGGGGCTGAGATCCCCCCCTAACAGCTATGAGAAGAGGAGAAGAGCAGAGCGGCACTGTACCGAAGGTATTTCACACTATTGGATTACAGAAACACACACTGGACATTATATAAAAAAAACTGTATAAAACGTGGATTCTAGGATTTTACAAACATTAAACTAGGGCTTATTTTTTTCGGGGTAGGGCTTATATTGCAGCCCTCCCCGAAAATAAAAGTAGCTCTTATTTTTAGGTAAACACGGCAGTAGCACAAGTTAAAAACTTTAAAACATAAAACAAAACATATTAAAAACTGACCACACTGAACAGGAGAACACCCCATGTTCAGTTCTCTAGCTATGCTAGAAACTCAGCCTCCAGAGATCAGACTTGTCCTAACACACCCCCACTGCACAGCAATTCACTGCGAAGCTCAGGATGCTGTTGCTCCCCCCCCCCCCCAGCTCTTTTGCAGCTAAGAGCAGAGGGAATGTGATCACTTATAACGGGTACGGGGGGATTGTGTTTAGAATTGATTTTATATCTATACACAAATGTTTTGGCTTTCATTTCTATTTTAAAATGAGTGTTTTACAAGGTGAGGGTTTCTAAAATAATTTATCCTACAGAAAAACAGGCTAAAACAGATACATTTTACTCAGAGAATGTGTGTGTGTGTGTGTGTGTGTGTGTCAAAGCACTACCCCCAATTGTCTGGGGTATGGTCTGTGAGGCTCAAAACTCCATTGTTCCAGTTTCTGTAGCTTTACCGAAACATGTAGAAGATTCAGTTAGCTCTCAAAGGCGCTAGCTAAGAGGCAATCATGCTGCACCAAAAAAAAGGACTACCTCTAGTTCATACATAAAACTGGAAACAATTCAGACCAACTTAACCGTGATGTGTAGACAGGCAGTTGTGCCTGTCTCTGTACACTGGGTAGCAGAGTAGCACATTGCCACTGTTACCTCCTCCCCACCTGTCACTGGTTGTCAAGGATGTTGTCTGCTTCACAGCCAACAGGCTCCTAGAAACTAGTGACGCTGTCAGTGGGCAGAGCCTGATGGAGAAACTGAGGGATCAATTCTCCATCAGGTCCACTCTCTCCCAAAAAAAGGGGACCTGATGGGCAAATGGTGTCTTTGAGTCTTTATCAGGCTCGCCCATCCAGCTATGAATTCGCCTAATGGGGTCTATTAAATTCAAAGGTTTCTTTGGTAAAAACTCTCGATAAACACACATGGACCAAAAGGTATAAGTAAACGTTTGAGATGCAGAATTCTGCAGAATTAAAGGCAGTCTCTGGTTCTAAAGCCTTGTTCACACAAATTCCATTGAGCTGAGGTTTTCTTCACAACACCAGGCTTGTATAGAATAAACAACTGTTTTCTATGTGCCCTCTTCACACTATACATGTGCGATGGTGTACAGAAAAAAAACAGCTCAACAGACTTCGAATAAACAAACACAATCATTTTTTTTTTTAAAGCAAAAGAGATAAATAAATTAGAGCTGGCATAATTTACAAAATGGTAAGGGGGGGGGGGGGGGCTCTTTGCATACAACAAACAAGTTAACCATTGAATTTATGGCTTTTTTCTAATGCTTGGCAGATGGGAAGAGGTTAACAGTCATTTGTATTTATTCAAACACTCTATGCAGCCGCCTACGCTTCCTCTCTGTGCAAGTTACGGAAAAAAGGAAGTGTCCTGGTGGCTTTACAGAGCGTGTTGCACTGACCACGAAACACAACACAGACTTGCAATATGCCAATCACTACATAGGCCCAGATATACTTACTGTACCATAAGCTGCTGCACAGATCCATTGTCTGTAATCAGTTCATTTAGTTTCAGCTCCAAGTGGACTTTTCCCTATTAAAAAAAATAAAAATGTAAAGCATGTGCTTATGGGCAATATTACAAAACAACTCACTGTCACAAGCATTTATAACAACATTCATTACAGCAAGCCAGGGCTGATGTACAAACGCTGTGTAAACATTCAAACATAGAAGTATTGACGTACAACACATCCAACACTTTGGTCGCAGCAATGCCACAAATTGAAATTTTGAGCCAATTCGTACACTTCTATATACACTTCTATATTCCTACAGTGCAGTAAACATTGTCTAGTACACATTGTCCATCACAGCTAACTGGAGATTTGGGACTCACTACCATTTAAGTGTTAAACTTCACAGCTAAGAAAAGACTATATTAAGCCCCCAAGCCCTAGGTTCTTAACTTGCAGCTGAAAACCACAAGTATCTTTGATAATTATTTAGAAGCCTTGGACCCAATCTGGAGAGGGAGTGGCAGCATGAATTTTTAAAGGGGCAATATCACTGTCCTCTTCTAGTCTCCTACAACATGTCCTCAAAATTGTATATGTTCAGTCTGTGATCTTCACTTCTATTACAAATGCAGTCTAACTGTCTTCTCTAGCATTACATGAACATTATGTGCATTCATTTGGTGGTGTATGGGGCCAGAGTTGAGGACCCTTTCCCTTGACAACCATTCCTCCAAGTGCTATGTCCGTGGACAGGTAAAGAAGTGCCTGCAGTGCTGTCCAGGCACTTAAAGTTGAACTCCG
The DNA here is from genome assembly GCF_965119305.1 of Pelophylax lessonae. Taxonomy (NCBI): domain Eukaryota; kingdom Metazoa; phylum Chordata; class Amphibia; order Anura; family Ranidae; genus Pelophylax; species Pelophylax lessonae. The sequence continues at coordinate 185,850,279 of NC_138770.1, read as the reverse complement.
GTCTCACCTTCAGTCTTGTACAGATGTACAGGGTTCTGCCCTGTACTGAAATTCTGATTTCATTGCACTCTGAACTTCTCCCAGTATTCAATATAAGCTACAGCAAGTCAGAGCAACTGGGTGTCCAGCATCATCTAGTTCTTTTCTCGCCTGCCTGACTGTCCTCGACCAACCCCTTTCATTCATCGAATTTCAATTCTTTCAACCATGGGGGCTCAACATTACAAGTGGGGATTACCTAGGGCAGTCTGCATGCAAATGCAATCTGCCTAGTAATGCCCACTTCCACAGACTTACCTGCACCATCAAATTGTTTTTGCACAACATCTTCCAAGAGCCAACTGTTTGCTTGAGGACTAAGGGTTCTTGTGATGTTTTCAGCAAGTTATGTACAGCACCCTGCTTTAAAATAATCTGTCTGCATTGCAATTGTAATCTCTCTGCATTGTAAGTACAGAGACCAAGGTATGTCACAAGGTATGAAAGATTTTATTTAAACATTTCATTAGCAAGTTGATGAAGAGAGCAAGGGAGAAAAGAGGAAGCAGGGAATGTCAAATAAAAAGCAGATTAAAATGTATGTCCTTATTGATTTATTCATGAAAATTCTCATTATATACAGTAAAAATATATCAAAATGGTTTATATAAACCAATAAAATGTACACACATGCGTTTATTAAGGTGGCTGTACATTTTAAAGTGGAAATTAACTTGAAAGGTTCTTTCTGCCATCTTACAGGAAAGACCTGGAAATGTGGATTGTGACTAAGCAAAAACTGGAAAAATGTGCGTTGTACACGTTTTTACTGAAAACGAAAGCGTGCAAAACCTGCTGCAGGTCTGCATAGAAGCCAATCAATTTCAGGTTTTATTTTCAAAGCTTAACTTAACAAGCTGAATTTAGAAGCCAATTGGCTACCATGCACAACTGCATCAGATTCTGCATTCTACAATTTCGTAAATCGATCTCTCAGTTTTTCAGGTGGACCTGATCGGACGCTCCATGCACTTCTAAGGAGCAGCGGATGTTAGCGGTGACATGTCTGCTGACACCCGCTATCCGATCCGGTCTGTGAAATCCAGTCGGATGATAACCCCAATTTCCATCCGCCTGGAGGATCGAATTGGATGAAAAACAGAGAGGCGGTCTGTTTTCATCCGATCCCCCATACAGGATAGCGGGGTTCTGCCAGATCAGTCTCAGCACACTGAGCAGAGACGGACCTGTCATCTGCCAGCTCAGTGGGGGATCAGCGGTTGATCCCTCGCTGACCAAAACGGAGTCCGTCCAGCAGAAAATCCGTGTGAAAGGACCCAATAGGTTTGAACATATAAGCAATTTGGGTAAACCTAACAAGTCCCCGAAGGAAGGACACAAGAAAGATTAAAATTTTAACAATTTGCAAAGTGGATGAGGTCACTATACAAGTAATTTCTTTCATAACCTTATGTTGAAAGGAGAAATAGATTTGTTAAATGTGATAGATCAAGGTGAAGTTGTCGATGTAACTCCAGAAAGGCATTTCCGCTGCAGCTTTCCAAGGAAACTTTAAAACGTGAACAGATCATCCTTTACTCTGGAAAAGATTGTATGTATAGCTGCTGGATTTTCAGCACTAACCAGTCCTGAGTACCAAATAATTAGATTCTGGGAGTGGCTGAAAAACTGCAATAAAATTACACAGGCAAACCCAGCTGAAACTATTAATACCTGTCATTATTAGATATACATTTCCAGTGTATAAAGGAAATTGATTCTATACACTATATGAACCAGTGACTTTAGTTTAACTTTTCTTTGCTATTTTTTAAGATGCATGCCCTTCCATGTGCTGCTTGCGGCAAAGGCCAGTTATTGCTTGGGGTGGTTACTATTTGTTTGTACTGTTGGTGAATTGGTGAGGGGATGCACTGGATACCTTCGCTGCCATTGTGCTATTTGCTGGGTGTCCAGTATGTTCTTATACCTTTGAGGGGTGGGCTCCCTGCAGGCATACCTGCCCTTAATCTATCCAATATTATATATGTGTCCAAACTTTGGAAGCTCTCACAATTTAGATACTTGAGACTTCAGCACACTGGGGTGCTGTGAAGTGGCCCTGCAGCTTACGCATAGATTTGCAAATAAAAACTCTACTCTTAGCACTACCCCTTTAAGTTACGTCTAACTTTTACAAACACAAGGCGAAAATGTCAATATTTTGTGTGGCCACCATTATTTTCCAGCACTGCCTTAACCCTCTTGGACCTGGAGTCCACCAGAGCTTCACAGGTTGCCACTAGAGTCCTCTTGCACTCCTCCATGACGACATCACGGAGCTGGTGGATGTTAGAGACCTTGCGCTCCTCCACCTTCCGTTGGAGGATGCCCCACAGATGCTCAATAGGGTTTGGGTCTGGAGACATGCTTGGCCAGTTCATCACCTTTACCCTCAGCTTCTTTAGCAAGGCAGTGGTCGTCTTGGAGGTGTGTTAAGGGTCGTAATCATGTTGGAATACTGCCCTGTGACCTAGTTACTGAAGGGAGAGGATCATGCTCTGCTTCAGTATGTCACAGTACATGTTGGCATTCATGGTTCCCTCAATGAACTGTAGCTCCCCGGTGCTGGCAGCACTCATACAGTCCCAGACCATGACACTCCCACCACCATGCTTGACTGTAGGCAAGACACACTTGTCTTTGTACTCCTCACCTGGTTGCCGCCACACACGCTTGACACCATCTGAACCAAATAAGTTTTGATTCTTGTTTTCATTGGACAACAGGACATGGTTCCTGTAATCCATGTCCTTAGTCTGCTTGTCTTCAGCAAACTATTTGCAGGGCTTTCTTGTGCATCATCTTTAGAAGAGGCTTCCTTCTGGGACGACAGCCATGCAGTGTGCGGCGTATGGTCTGAGCACTGACAAGCTTGACCCCCCCCTTCAACCCCTGCAGCAATACTGGCAGAACTCATACGTCTATTTCCAGTTTCAGGGTCTTGGCAATCTTCTTATAGTCTAGGCCATCTTTATGTAGAGCAACAATTCTTTTTTTCAGATCCTCGAAGGTCTTTGCCATGAGGTGCCATGTTTAACTTTCAGTGACCAGTAAAAGAGTGAGCGCGATAACACCAAATTGAACACACCTGCTCCCCATTCACACCTGAGACCTTGTAACATTAACAAGTCACATGACAACGGGGAGGGAAAATAGCTAATTGAGCCCAATTTGGACATTTTAACTTAGGGGTGTACTCCCTTTATTGCCAGCAGTTTAGACATTATTGGCTGTGTGTTGAGTTATTTTGAGGGGACAGCAAATGTACACTGCTACAATGTAAAGTAGTGAGTGTACAGCTTGTATAACAAAGGATCATTTCTTCAGTGTTGTCACATGAAAAGATATAATAAAATATTTACAAAAATGTGAGGGGTGTACTCACTTTTGTGAGATACTGTATATGAGAGAAAGAGGCTTCCCTACACCGTGAACCAACAAAGGAAGGAGACTGAGAAGAGAAGAAAGTACACTGAAGGAGAGCTTACAACTGGATATATCAGCATATAAGATGCCTGACTGGCATGCTTAATCATGGGGTCCAAACCTGGTGAGTGTGGGCACAAGAGGGGAGCACGAAACAGTTTTTTTTTTTTTTGGCACAAGAGACTGCATGGGTATTACCACATGGAAGAAACAAGCGTGAATAATTTTCTGATATCCTGATATCTATTGGGCTTTTCCAGCATTGGAAGGACTATGAGAACTGCCGAATACTGTGGACTATATGTCACTACATCTATAGGATATAAGCATGTCTGAAGGAGTTATAGCATTTGATGTAGCATTTAAAGTAGTATTTTGATAATGCATGAATTGTTCGAAGCTACACATAACTTAAAGGGGTAGTGCTGTGAGAAGTGTTTGTATATACAGTGCATCCGGAAAAGTATTCAAAGCGCTTCACTTTTTCCACATTGTTACATTATAGCCGTATTCCAAAATGGATTAAATAAATTCTTTATTTTCTTAAAAAATTCTACAAACAATACCCCATAATGACAACATGAAAGAAGTTTGTTTGAAATCTTTGCAAATTTATTAAAAAATCCCATGTACATAAGTATTCATATATGTAAAAGGGTGGGATGCGCCAACTCAAATTGGGGAGCAGCAACTAGAACTCCCTGAACTTGGGGAGAAGAAAATGGAATGTATATGTGCTAGTGCGCTCTAAATAATGTTCACAACTTACCATATAATTAAAAAAAAAAAACCACTAGGGAGTGCAAGAACATTCAATTACAGTGAAATAAATAAAAATAAATATGGCAGTACATCAGTATTCAGACTTTGTGCAAAAGTACAAAAAAAAAAAAGTGCTGAGTGCTAAAGTGCTTGTTCACCAGTGCATATATTAATATTAAAAAGTGTCTGAATGCATAACCCTTTAGGAAACATGTGCAAAGAAAGGTTCTATTTAATAAGACAGTCTTGAAGTCCTTATTTAATTAAATCTTGTGACAACAATGATCTCTAGACTTGATCGGCGTCACACTCCATGCAATATGCGGTGCTGCATGCAACCCCAGGAATCAGCATATATAACAAAGAAACACCCGAATTGGGAGGAATCTTCACACAACAAGGAAACTCTCCAAAATAGTCGCTTGATCAGGACACAAGATTTTTGCAGGAGCTTTTAAATAGGTTGAATCTCCTATAGATTCTCGGTGTATTCCATAGGGTAACGATTTACATGTGGATCAAATGAAAGCTAGATAGTGTATTACCCTTAAAAACTGTTTATTGAAGATAAAAGGTTCCACTTCCATAAAAGATTAAAAAATCCAGCTTGTTACATTATGTGCACGGCCGCCTGCAGCGCGGACCATGCAGAGTGAAGATGTGGCTACTCCTCCCTCCCAACGCACGTTTCTCCTCAACAGGCATCCACTGGGATTGTAGATGAAGATCTACAATCCCAGTGCACGCCTGTTGAGGAGAAACGTGCGTCGGGAGGGAGGAGTAGCCCCATCGTCACTCTGCACGGTCCGCGCTGCAGGTGGCCATGCACATATGTAACATTGATGCAATGCCATATTTATTTTTATTTCACTGTGGCTCGGTTCACACTTATGCAATGCGGGAAGGCTGCGAATTCGCAGCCTGTTCCCGCATCGCAAACGCACCCCCGGCAGTTCACACTGCCATATGCGATATGCTGGGGGTGTCAATGTAATCTTGACACCCCCAGTTTGATCGCATATCGCAGTGCGATCTTGCAGTTCGCACAGGATCGGATCGCACCTGTGTGAACCGCTGTGCGATCCGATCCTGATGCGGCTGCAAAAAAGGGTCCTGTGCGTCTTTGCTGCGGGTGCGTTGCGAATTTAGCCATACAAAGTGTATGGCTAAACTCGCACCGCACAGCCAATCGCATGTAATGAAGGAGCAGTGCGCTCCGACATTACATGCGATTGGCGCAGCCGCATCAGTGTGAACCGGCACTGAAATTGAATGCTCTTGCATTCCCTGTTTTCTTTTTTTTAATTATATGTCAAGTTGTGAACATTATTTAGATTGCATTAGCACATATACATTATTCATAGCCTTTGCTTAATAGTTTAGGCTGTAATTGGTGCCAAAAGTGTTTCAACAAAGTCTTTTTAAGTATGCTGCTACAACTATTGACACACCTATTTTTGGGAAGTTTTCCCCATTCTTTGCAGGACCTCTCACGCTCCATCAGGTTGGATGGGGAGTGTCGGGTCACAGCCATTTTCAGATCTCTACAGAGGTGTTCAATCGGGCTTTTGCTGGGACACTCAAGGACATTCACAGAGTTGTCCCGTAGCCACTCTGTTATCTTGGCTGTGTGCTTAGGGTCATTGTCCTGTTGGAAGATGAACCTTCGCCCCAGTCTGAGGTCCAGAGTGCTCTGGAACAGCCTTTCAAAGATGTCTCTGTACATTGCTGCATTCATTGCCTCGATCCTGACTAGTCTCTCAGTTTCTGCCACTGAAAAACATCCCCACAGCATGATGCTGCCACCACCATGCTTCACTGTAGGGATAGTATTGGCCAGGTGATCAGCGGTGCCTGGTCCATCCAGGCCAACTAGGTCAATCTTTGTTTCATCAGACCAGAGAATTTTGTTTCGCATGGTCTGAGAGTCCTTCAGGTGTCTTTTAGCAAACTCCAGGCGGGCCTTCATGTGCTTTTTTTTTTTTTTTTTTTAACCGAGGCGTGACTTCCGTCTGGCCACTCTACCATATAGGCCTGATTGGTGGAGTGCTGCAGAGAGGGTTGTTCTTCTGGAAGGTTCTCCTCTCTTCACAGGGAAACGCTGGAGCTCTATCAAAGAGTGACAATTGGGTTTTGGTCATCACCCTGGCTAAAGCCCTTCTTCACCAATCACTCAGTTTGGCCGGGCGCCCTGATCTAGAAAGAGTCCTGGTGGTTCCAAACTTTTTCCAGTTACAGATGATAGAGGCCACTGTGCTCATTGGAACCTTCAATGATGCAGAATTTTTACAGTACTCTTCCCCAGATCTGTGCCTCCATACAGTTCTGTCTCTGAGATCTACAAACAATTACTTGGACTTCATGGCTTGGTTTGTGATCTGACATGCACTGTTAACTGTGGTACCTTATATTAGACAGGTGTGTGCCTTTCTAAATCATGTCCAATCAATTGACTTTAGCATAGGTGGCCTTCAATCAATTTGTAGAAACATCTTAAGAATGATCAGTGGAAACAGGATGCACCTGAGCTCAATTTTGAGGGTCTTGACAAAGACTTTGAATACTTCTGTAAATGTGTTTTGTTTTTTACATTTTTTTTTTTTTTTTTTTTTAAATACATTTGCAAAGATTTCAAACAAACTTCTTTCAAGTTATCAATATGGGGTATTGTTTGGGGTATTGAGGAAAAGAATGAATTTAATGCATTTTAGAAGATTATAACAAAATGTGGAAAAAGAGAAGCGCTGTGAAACTTTTCCGGATGCACTGTACACATAAGCTACTAGTGGGGGTTTAATTTTTCACAGGACTGGAAGTCCATATGGATGGAAAAAAAAAAAAAAAAAAGCTGTAAAAAAAACTTTATGTATGGCATGTTCAATTTTAACTAACCATTCTTCATAGCATTTAATTTTCTTATTTAAACAGATTATGTTCAGGAGTCAGCAAAACAAAAAAAAAAAAAAATTTTTTCAGTATGCATTGGATTACTCAACAATAACTTTTTAAATGCTTTGCATAACAAATTATTTGGATTTTTACAAGTTAATAGGAGCCCTTAAAGCTGAACTCCAAGGATGGTACATTTGGCATACTTATATTGGGCCAGCATAGTACAATGTAAACACAGGCAATTCCCGGGTTACAAACAAGATAGGTTCTGTAGGCTTGTTCTTTGAATTTGTATGCAAGTTGAAACAGGTACATTTAAGTACAACGGCCCCAAGTTTTTTTGATAGCATAGGGAAGGGTTAACAGCCCTTTAACATTTGTTTTGCGGTCTATGCCCCTGTTAAGATTTCACCTCACTTTTTGTCCCAGTGACAATTGGATTTTAAATTTAAGTAGCCTGAGCTACTACAGTGATGGCCGTGGTTGACCGAAGTAGCCTGAGCTACTACAGTGATGGCCCTGGTTGACCGAAGTAGCCTGAGCTACTACAGTGATGGCCGAGGTTATCGGGAAGTCCCGACCCTTGTATTTGAAGCGCGCCGCACAGAAAACGCACTATTTACCAATGTGTGGGGGTACCAGTAAGAATGAATTACACCCCTATGCTTATGCTAAATAACAGTGTTTGTCTGTATATCAGGAATGCGCATGATTTTGCAAGCATTCCTTGACATGCAACAATGTGAACCTGCCTGGGGTGTCTCAAGAGGGAGAACACTTTAAGGGCAATGTGACTGAAAATAGGTTAAGACATAATAAAATAGGTTAAGAAACACTGATCTAATCAAAGTTTTAAAATCTCCATTTTGCTTTTGTTTTTAGTGTTGCATTAAAAATTAAAAACAAAAAAATTAACTATATGGGATTTTTGACTTACCGTAAAATCCATTTCTCAGATGTTCATTGATGGACACAGCTCCTGATCTTCTAGTCCATTGGGTTATACTGCCCCTACAGAAGTAGGGAACTAGGCAGAAAAAAAAAAAGAGACTGACAATGCCTATGGGCTTTCCCAGGAGGTATACTCCCTCTCTCTGCCATAGGTACTCCGTTTTGTTACAAAGCAGCGTCATAAGTATTACAACTCCATAGAGGTGGGTGCGGTATCCGTCGAACATCAGAGAAATGGATTTTACAGTAAGTCAAAAATCCCATTTTCACTTTCGTTCATTGACGGACACAGCTCCTGATCTTATTGACTACTGGGACGTCCCAGAGCAGTGTCAAACATGAGGGGTGGGAACAGCAAGAGAAAATTCTAAACCGTAGCCAATCAGGTAACAGGAGCTCAATCAAAAAACAACTGAAGCCCACCTGAAAAACATTACACCCTAAAAGAAGCAACTGGTTCTCTAAACAGCAGCCTGCAAAACCTTGCCACCAATAGAAGCATCCGCAGATTTCATTACATCCACTTTTTTGTGAATTTTGTGAATTGAAATTCCAGAATTTTGTGAAAGTGTGCACTGACGATTAGGTAGCCGCCTTGCAAACCTGCGTCACTGATGCCGGATGACGGAAATGCCCAGGAAGCACTGAAGCTCAAGTAGAGTGCACCTTGACAGGGAAAGTAGGAACCTGACCCTTGAATGAATAGGCCTGAGTCAATGTCTGTCTGATCCATCTGGAAATGGTCACAGAAGAAGTGAACGGTCCTTTTCGAGGCCCATCCGTAAGCACAAATAGTGAGTCTGACTTCCTAAAAGCCTCCATAGCTGCCAGGTACACTCAAATTGCCTGAAACACATCCCGGGCATGCAAGTTGGAAGTAAAGAACCTTTCCAGAGGGCAAGAACAAAACTCGATCTTGTAGCCGGACTGTATCACTTTGTGGACCCACTTGTTTTGCACCAGGGAAATCCAGGGGTCTGGGAACCATCGAAGACGTCCCCCCACCCCAGGCATGGGAGAGGACGCACCTTCATGCTGAAGGAACCTTGTCGGCGGATCTGCAGAAACTCACTCTCGGCTTGCCGGACCAAAGTCGCTTGAATCTCTCAGAGGAAGCCTTGAAAGGCTTTGAACCCATGTCAGCTGACCCTGAGGGACGAAAAAACTTCTTGTGAGCTGAGGAAGACTACGACGAGGTTCCTTACTCTTACTAGCCTGTGGAATAAAAGTACTCTTCCCCCGTGAGACTCTTAATAATGTCATCCAGGGTAGCTCCAACAACTGATCATCCTTTTCAAGGAGATCGCCTAAGGCTTTTTTAGAGGTCTGGTCTGCAGACCAACATTTGAGCTACAAAACACGCCTAAGGACCACTGCCGAAAGACTAGAAATCAGGGGAACCGCATCCAAAGAGGCATCACAGATAAACTGCAGCCCCTGGACCAACTGGGCTGCCAGCTCAGCAAAGGCTGGGGGAAGCTGCTCACCCTCAAGGTCATTGCGTAAAAGTTTAGGCCACTCATCAGAGTTTGTGACACCAGAACAATGGTGAACACCGGACCAAGTGCTGAATCCGCAACAGTGAACAATATTGGGAACAGCCTCCACCTTCTTGTCAGCTGGATCCCTTCTTCAAACCGAATCATGGTTACCTTATTCAACCTGGAAACAGGGGGATACACCACCAGTGGAACAGTCCACTTTTTAAGGAGGGACTCTTCAAAGGGGTACCTCATTGCAAATTGCTTAGGGACCACAAAGATGTTTTGGACGTCCCCACTCTTTTGCGACAAACCTGTCAAAATAGGAGGGGAAGGTAAACACCTTCACCGCTCCAGACGGCTTGTGAGCGCCAAAAGGAACTGGTGCCTCCTCCGCAGCTTCAGCTGTGGCCTCCATTTTAAGTCTCAAGCACAGACACAATCATTGCGTCCACCAGCGCCTTTTCGTGCGCAGCTACAGGTGTGGAGGAATCATCCTCACTATCAGAAACTTAAGGGCGAGTGTCCACAGGCCACGCAGGATGGGCCACGTACACGGCGGCCAGATCAGATTTAGGATCTGGGGAGACAGATGAGGCCAGGGAAGGCGGGGGTGCTTTTTTTCTAGTCCACCGCCCAAAAGCCACCTCCACCCGGGACACAAAAGGACTCCAGGATTGGTCAGTGCATCAATGGATGGTTGGGACCCAGGGGGCCCCGTAGCATCTGAGAGGGGGTCAGGTGGGGAAACGTGGTCCTAAGACTATGAGGAATAAGGGGACCCCAAAAAATGTGCAAAAAACACTGCTAAGTGAAATCCCCACCATGCTGGCAACACCACCCGGCCACCAGCAACAGAGCACCCCACAATCCTGCAGCAGAGAGAGGAAGGCCCTCACCAGAATCACCACCCCACCAGGCAGGCACCGGCAGCACCAGGATGCAGTGTCCTTCACATGCAGGGTCCAGAAGGAAAGAGACCCAGGAGTCAGCACCAGGGGATGAGGTGTTTCCACTGCCAAAATCCCTGCCCAGAAGGCTCCGCTGTCATGGCCGCCACTATTTTCGATGCCAGACCAACGCAAAATGGCCACTGGACTCAACAAACATGGCCGCTGTATATACCTAAAACAGGCCACAACAAAATGGAGGCTCCACGAGGCACCCAGGGACCCAGCAGGGATCCCTGGGGCCCAAGACAAGGCACAGAAGGGAAGTGCAGGGAAGGGCAGGAGCCCCCGCCAGGTTCAAAGCTCCCCCCTGCAGCCGATCGCTGGCAGAACACCCCCCCATCACCAATACAGCACCCTGCCCCAGCCCCAGAAGGTAGGCTAGATCACCACACTGCCCAAGGATAGAAGAGGAGGAGGGAGAGGGAGGTGGATGGGGGGCTAGATGACCCACAGGGACCACCAGGCACAGAGGAGGGGGGTGCCTAACGGGAAGGAGGGAAACCCTGGGGTCCGACCATCCCAGGGAGGGACCCACCTCCACCCCAAAACCCTCCATGGGGAGAAGGGGGGGGGCAGCTACTCACCATACCAGGAACCAGATGGGCACTGCACCAGACGGAACCTCCTCCCCATCTAAATGTGGGGCTTTTGGCCAGGATGAACACTGTTACAGGCCCGAGACCCAGATGTATGCGACCTCGCGAGGCGTTTAACTCACAGACCAGCCTTCGACTGACCTAGCGCGGAGCTGAGGTCAGTGTGCGTTTGCTGGCCAGACTGGGGTAACCACTGGATCTAGATTATCCAGCCTGTCGCCCAGTCCAGCAGTTCATTGTAGATCTCACAGGGAAAAAAAAAAGAGAAAAAAATCTATCTAAAAGAAAACATTTTGCCAGGACCCGAGATCCCAGCAAAGAATTAGGTCCTTACTCCTGACTAGGCAGCAAAAAAAAAAACTGAGTACTTATAGCAGAATTATAATTCCTGGGACTGCCCATAGGCGGAGACAGATTCTTTTTTTGCTTAGTGTCCTACTCCTGTAGGGGGCAGTATAACCCAATGATCAAGAGGATCAGGAGCTGTTTCAGTCAACGAACAAGAGAGAAAAAGTCTTTATTTTATTTGTATATAGGACAAGATGGTGGTAAAAGCAGATGTTTTTTACCACATGCCCATTCGCCACAGGGTGAGCAAATCAGCGGGTTGCTGCCGCCGGGCACCCGTGATCCCTCCCCATGGAGACAGAACAGCGGTCAGCCATTGTAAACACGACAGACCGCTGTTCTGTCAGTAATGGACACAGGGATCCTGTGTTGCTCTTATTTAGGAACACAGGTCTTTGTGTTAAAAAAAAAAAAAAAAAAATCGGTAAATACAACCCCTACACAGTTAGAAAACACCCCCCTAGGGAAACATTTAACCCTTTGATCGCCTCTGGTGTTAACCCCTTCCCCGCCAGTGTCATTAGTACAGTAACAGTGCATATTTTTAGCACTGATTACTGTAGTAATGTCACTGGTCCCCCCAAAAAGTGTCAACATTTTTAGTTAGGTGTCTGATCTGTCTGCCACAATGTCACAGTCCCGCTAAAAATCACTGATCGCCGCCAATACTAGTATTAAAAAAAAAAAATTACATTAAAATGACAAATCTTTCCCCTACTTTGTAGACGCTATAACTGTTGCGCAAACCAATCACACTTATTGAGACTTTTTTTTTTTAAAGCAAAAATGTCGCAGAATACAAATTGGCCTAAAAAGGATGAACAAACATGATTTTTTAAACAAATTTTATAGGGAATGTTATAAAGCAGAAAGTAAAAAAAAAAAAAAAAAGTGAATACCACCAAAAGAACGCTCTATTTGTTGGGGGGGGAGGGGGCAATTTTATTTGGGTACAGCGTCGCACGACTGTGCAATTGACAGTTAAAGTAACGCAGTGCCCTATTGCAAAAAATGGTCTGGTCATTAAGGGGAAAACCTTTCGGTCCAGAAGTGGTTAAACTGACCAAAAAATAAATTTCCCTGATGTTGATGGACACAACTCCGATTTTCATAACCATTGGGTTATAGTGCCTCCTATAGGAGTAAGACACTAGGCAGAAAAAGAATCTGGCTACGCCTATGGGCAGTCCCAGGGAGTATACTCCCCCTCTCTGCTATAGTTACTCAGTTTTGTTACAAACAGTGTCAGAAGAATTACAACTCCACAGAGGGGTGGGTGCTGTGTCTGTCAATGAACAGCAGAGAAATGGCTTTTACGGCAAGTCAAAAATCCCATTTTCTCATAACCACTGGGACACCCCAAAGCAGTGTTAAACATGAAGGATGGGAACAGCAAAATTCCCAAGGCTAAACAGTAGCCAACCAGGCTAGAGTTTACCTGAAAAAAATAATACACTCCCAAAGAGGATCAGGTCCACTAAACAGCAGCCTGCAAAACCTTGCGGCCAAAAGAAGCATTTGCAGATGCCTACACATCCACTTTATAGAACGTTGTGAAAGTGTGCACCGACGACCAGGTGTCCGCCTTGCAAACCTGCGTCACTGATGCCGGATGACGGAAGGCCCAGAAGGCATTAAGTGCCCGAGTAGAATGCGCCTTGACAGGGAAAGGAGGAACCTGACCCCTGATGGAATAGGTTTGAACCACCATCTGTCTGATCCATCTGGAAATGGTCACAGAGGAAGCCGGCAACCCTTTGAGGCCCATCCGTGAGCACAAATAGAGAATCTGATTTCCTAAAAGATGCCGTAGCTGCCAGGTATATCCTAATTGCCCGGACCACATTCAAGACATGCAAGGCGATTTTGTTCGGATATTTTGGCCTGGGACACATGGAAGGCAACACATTGTCTTCATTCAAATGAAAATCGGACAACATTTGGGAGGAACAACCGACAGGGGTGAAGAAACCCTTATCTCTGAGAATCACCAAGTCAGGTGAACGACAGGATAACGCCACCAGTTCCGACACCCTGCGGGCAAAGGTGATAGCCACCAAAAAAGCCACCTTCTGAGACAGTATAAGCAAGGGAATCTCCCAAAGGTTCTCAAAGGGAGGCTTCTGGAGGACCAAAAGCACCAAATTGAGGTCCCAAGGCGGTAACAGAAACCGCACTGGAGGAACCAAGTGTCGGACACCCTGAAGAAAGGTGCGCACCAGGGAGTGTGTGGCCAAGGCTCATTGGGAGAAGACCGCTAAAGCCAACAACTGGCCCTTGATGGTACACAAGGCCAATTCCCATTGAAGGAAGGTCAAGATCTGAGTCACCGAGAAGGAACGAGGGACTCACACCACGCAATGTACGTCTTCCACATACGATGGTAGATGTTCCTAGAGGAAAATTTCCTAGCTTTAAACAGCGTTGGTGTTTTTCAACAGCCAAGCCTTCAAAGCCTGTGACTGCAAAGCAGGATGGAAGATTGGTCTTTGGAACAGCAGATCCTCCCTGAAAGGAAGCTTCCAAGGAACGTCAGCGACCAACTGCACCAGATGGGGGTACCAAGCCCAGCAAGGCCAGTCCGGTGCCACTAGGATGACCAGAATCCCTTCTGCCTCGATCCTGAGTAGAAGTCTTGGCAGAAGCTTGAGAGGAAGGAAGGTGTAAATCAGTCGATACTGACCCCATGGGGCCACCAGCATGTCTGTGGCATCCGCCAGAGGTTCCTGTGACCGAGTCACAGACCTCTGTACCTTTCTGTTGAGCCGAGACACCAACAGATCCACCTCGCGGATGCCCCACCGGAGACACAACTGATGAAACACCTCCGTATGAAGGGACCACTTCCCTTGGTTCAACACCTGCCAACTGCTAGTTTTCCACCCTGGGAATGTGTACGCCGGAGGGGGCTGGAACAAACCGCTCTGCCCGCCTTAGAATGCCGACTACCTCCAGAGCCGCCAAGACACTTTTTGTGCCCCCTTGATCATTGACATAAGCCACAGCCATGGCATTGTCCGATTGATTGCTCACTGGACATCTCTGAAGACGATTTGTCCAATGGTCCAGGCACAGTGTGATCGCTTGGAGTTCCAAGACATTGATCGGTAGTCTGGACTCTTCCAATGTGCAGATCCCTCAAGCAGAATTTTTGCGGAGGACGCCTCCCCAGCCGGACAGGCTGGCATCTGTGGTGACCACTGTCCAATACAAGGGGAGGAAGGATTTGCCCAGTCTAAGCACCAAAGAGCGAAGCCACCATATCAGGGATTCCTTTGTTTCCCGGCTCAGCCAGATCCGATTGTCCAGAGACTGCGGAGTCTTGTCCCATGTGGCCAGAATCTCCCTTTGCTGGGACCTCGTATAGAACTGTGCAAACAGAACCGCCACGAAGGTAGACACCATCAGGCCCAGCAACCGCATGCAAGTCCAGAGGGATGACCATCTTCTGGACATCAGGAGACGAATTGCAGCCTGCAATTTCTAGAGTTTGTCCAGAGGAAGGAGCACTCTGGCTAAGGCCGAGTCCAGAGTCAGACCCAGATAGTCCAGCTTTGTGGACGGAACCAAAGCAGACTTCTGAAAATTCAGAATCCAGCCGAACTCCCTCAGAGTTCGTATGCGGATTTCCAGGTTTTTCACCAGAGCAGTAGGAGGCTCCGCTCGCAGAAGGAGGTCATCCAAGTAGCCCAGTATCACGATCTCCTGTTGGCGTAACAATGCAAGCAGCAAGGCCAACACTTTCATGAAGACCTGAGGAGCAAAGGCGAAACCAAAGGGTAACGCCACAAAATTATATTGCTCCTCTCCCACGGTAAAGCGGAGGAAGCGCTGGTGACCGTTACATATTGGAATGTGAAGGTAAGCATCCTTGATGTCGATAGAGGCAAGAAAATCGCCCTGATGCAGGGATGCCACCACCGTGTGAATGGACTCCATCCTGAACTTCTACATCCGCACAAAGCAGTTCAGCACCTTGAGGTCCAGGATTGGACGCACTTTGCCTTCCTTCTTGGGAAATGTAAAGAGGTTTCAGTAAAAACCCTGAAAACGTTCCGAAGAACCGGGACAATCACCCATTGAAGCAACAGTTCTTGTACAGACTTAAACAGACCCTGTAAATGGTCCAGGGACAGACACAAGTTGGAAGTAAAAAACCTTGCCGGGAGACAAGAGTAAAACTCGATCTTGTAGCCCGACTGAATGACTTTGTGGACCCACTTGTCTTGTACCAGAGAAGTCCACGGGGCTGGAAACCAACAAAGACATCCCCCAAACCCCATGCTGAAGGAGCCTTGTCCGCTAGTCTGAAAAAGCCCGCTCTCAGCTTGCTAGACCAGGTTCATTTGGATCCTCCAGAGAAGACCCTGAAAGTCGACCCTGACAAAGGACTGAATGTCAGTGCATTGAAGGATGGTTGGGACTGGAGGGCCCTGCAGCCTCAGAGAGGGGATCAGGTGGTGAGATGTGCTCCAGAAGACTCCATGAGTCACCAGGGGGACCACACAAATAGTTTATAACACTGCAAAGGGACAACCCCCCCCCCACATCGCTGGCAGCACCACCTGGTTGCCAGGCACAAAGCACCAAGCGTTCCTCAGCAGAGAGGGAGAGAACCCCACCAGACCCACCACCCAGCAGAAACAGGCACCTGCAGCCACCAGAATAATCTGCACTCCACGTGCAGCGTTTAGGAAGTAAAAAGATCCAGGAGTCAGCACCAGGGGATGAGGGGGGCTCCCACCGCCAAAACCGCCACCCTCAGGGCTCCACTGTCATGGACGCCGCTATTTTCAATGGCAGACCACTACACAAATATGGCCGCCGTGCTTAGAAACAAAGAGGCAACGGCAAAATTGTGGCCCGGTGCCACGAGGCTCCCAGGGACCCAGGAGGGATCCCTAGGCCTCAGACAGGCCCAGGTAGGATGGGGCCCTGGAAGGAGCCCCCACCAGATACAACCCCCCGCACAGCCGATAGTCTGGTCGCCAGCGGCGCACCCCCCACTGCCAGCATAGCCCCCATTCTCTGCAATGGTTTTGCACAGAGCAGCCCCAATCCTCCTCTTCTCTGGTCCCCCGCTGGCGCTCAGGTCTCATCCCCCCAAGTGCCCACATACCAAGCGCCTTGGTATAGGGCAGTGATGGCAAACCTTGGCACCCCAGATGTTTTGGAACTAAATTTCCCATGATGCTCAACTACACTGCAGAGTGCATGAGCATCATGGGAATTGTAGTTTCAAAACAACTGGGGTGCCAAGGTTTGTCTTCACTGGTATAGGGGCACTCATTCGTGCTCACTCCCAAGCCCCACTCTCTATGTTCATACCACAGAGCACATAGCTCAGCCCCTCTCCATCTTCACATCAGTAGGGTTATGCGTCGATTTAAAAAGAATTACACACAGCAGGATGTGCAGGTATTTGGAACGCTGTGCGTTCCACGGGGAAACAAGAACAGGAAGTGACGTGACAGCGATTTATGCATTTCGTCATATGACGTCCTCAGCAGATGTGAGGGCTGGCTGCTGGGGACGTCCTGGCTGCTGAGGACGTCATATGACGAAACGCGTACAGCGCCGTCACGTCACTTCCTGTTCCGGTTTCCCCGTGGAATGCACGGCGTTCCGGATACCTGCACATTTCGCTGTGTGCAATTCTTTTTAAAACAACGCTGTTATACTGCTACTTAAATGGGAGTATGAAATCTTCTTTTTAATAAACACGTTTCTATACAGTAATACACTATGTGTCCGTCCCCCCCCTGTTCATTTTATATGAGACCATTCACTCTGGAGGACAGGCTGAGACAAAGCCATAGTCTGTTAGCTGAGGACCCCACTTTCCGGAGATAGGAACCCAGGATCACCACCTAGGACCTACAGCACCGGGCAACTGTACCCCACAGTACATATACCCCCCATCTAATACTCCTATGTGGGGTAAGGTTCTCTGGTGAGTACATTTTGTACTAGAGCAATCTCGTGCACTCTATACGTCACAACACCACCCCCAGGTCCAGTCGGGAATTGTCACATGAAGACCTACTAATCACCCCTATATATGGACTACTTATTCTGATCCATGTACCATTTACTGGATATTTTATATTGTATATAGGTTCACCTACACCTGAATAATTTCCCTTTGACTGATTGCCCAGTCATTGGATTGACTGCACTGGTCACCTTTATAATTTATTTTTATACCCCACTAAGTCACTTTGTGACACCAGTTATACACATTTTTTGTAATTACTTACCAATATCTAAACTTAGTTACGCACTTGGACACTGATACTAAGTTTCTAATTTGATACCCAGAGTGTTACACCATACCTGCACAAGTCACTTTAGATCACAGTTTCATTTCTTTGGTACAATCTGTCACCTAATCACACACCCTGGTAGCCCAGATCACCGCACTAGTCACTTTAATCTTATTTTATTTTAATTTATTTTTACAATCTATTTAAAGTTCTTATGCTTAGGTGTTGGATTTGCATAATTAATGACAAACTATATATAACCTCAATTATTCTAGACATGTTTATTTTATATTTGTTGGAATGATTGTATTTTCACAGAAGATTGTCTATATACGAGATTTGCATACCAATGACTAGCTATATATATATATATATATATATATATATATATATATATATATATATATATATATATATAATCTCATATTTAAAATGTATTTGTCAGACTGACTATATTTTTTACAGAAGATTGCCTATATATGAGATTTGTTTACTATATTTCCCATATTACTTTACTTATTTACCTCCCTCAGCATACATATCCCCCACATCCTATCCCAGGCAGCACCATATTCCCTCACCCCTTTATTTGAATATAGTTTTGTATCAAAGCAGTGCCAGAGAAAAGAATACCAACCCAACTCAAAATAGAAGGGCGGGTACTGCGTCCGTCAATGAACTTCAGAGAAAAGGATTTTACGGTAAAACAAAAATCCAATTTTCTCTATCGTTCATTGACGGACGCAGCAGTCTCTGATCTTCATATCAGTAGGGACGTCCCAAAGCAGTGCCATAAAATGAGGGGTGGGAACAGCAGAAAAATAAGTTCCCAAGGCTCAACATAGCCAACCAGGCAACATAGGACTCATCAGAACAACAAGATGAGACCCCCCGCCTGAAAAAAACATTAAACACCCTCAAGGGAGACTAGGAACCCCCTTAAACAGCAGCCTGCAAAACTTTGTGACCAAAAGAGGCATCTGCAGATGCCAGCACATCCACCTTATAAAATTTTGTGAAGGTGTTAACAGACGACCAGGTAGCCGCCTTGCAAACCTGAAGCACAGATGCCTGATGGCGAAAAGCCATGGAAACACTAAGGGCCTGAGTAGAATGCGCCTTAACAGAAAAAGGAGGAACCTGGCTCCTAATTAAATAAGCCTGCACCACCGTCTGTCTGATCCATCTGGAAATAGTCGCAGCAGATGCAGGCAGCCCTTTATTAGGGCCATCCGTGAGTACAAAGAACAAATCTGATTAACAAAAAGACTCAGTAGTCTCCAAATACACCCTGATTGCCTGAGCCACATCCAGAGTATGCAGTGCAAATTCCTTAGGATGTTATGGCTTAGGACACAAAGAGGGTAACACAATGTTTTGATTCAAATGAAAACTGGAAACCACCTTCGGAAGGAAAGACGGATCCGGACGAAGTACCACCAGTCCTGACACCCTGCGCGCAGAAGTGATAGCTAACAGGAAGGCCACCTTCTGGGATAAGGTAAGCAGGGGAATCTCCCAAATACTTTCAAAAGGAGGCTTCTGGAGAACCAAGAGCGACCAAACTAAAGGTCCCAAGGTGGCAACAGAGGTCGCATCGGAAGTAACAAGTTACGCACCAGGGAATGGGTAGATAATGGCCATTGGAAGAAAATTGCCAAGGCCGAGACCTGACCCTTGATAGTACTCAACGTCAACCTTTGATCAACTCCTTGTTGAAGGAAGGCCAAGATCTGTGCCACCGAGTAAGAGCGAGGGGGAGCCCCAAGAGACTCACACCACACAATATACGATTTCCACGTACGATTATAGATCTTCCTAGAAGTCACTTTCCTCGCTTTAAGCAAAGTGGGGATCACTGAAGCAGACAACCCTCTGTCCTTCAGCACCCGGCTTTCAGCAGCCAAGCCGTCAAAGCCAGCGACCGTAAAGCAGGATGGAAGATTGGCCTCTGAGACAGTAGATCCTCCCTGAGAGGAAATCTCCAAGGAGCGTCTGCGACTAGCCTGACCAGGTCGGCGTACCAAGCTCGGCAAGGCCAGTACAGAGCCACAGAATGACCGGAATCCCTTCCGCCTCGACCCTGCAAAGAAGTCTTGGCAGCAACTTGAGAGGAAGAAAGGCATACATCAGCTGATACTGACCCCACGGGGCCACCAGCATGTCTGCGGCTTCCGCCAGAGGGTCCCGGGAGCGGGCCACAAACCTCTGCACTTGCCTGTTGATCCGAGACGCCAACAGATCTACATCTGGAGGGCCCCACTGAAGGTACAACTGCAGGAACACCTCTGGAAGGAGAGACCATTCCCCTACATCCAAGGCCTGTCGACTGAGGTAATCTGCCTGCCAATTTTCCACTCCTGGAATGTGAACAGCGGAGAGAACTGGAACAAAGCGCTCCGCCCATCGAAGGCCGCAAAGGCACTTTTGGTACCCCCTTGGTGATTGACATAAGCCACGGCCGTGGCATCGTCTGATTGAATGCGCACTGGACAACCCTACAGGTGCGCACTGGACAACCCTACAGGTGCTCGGTCCAGTGGACTAGGCAAAACCTTATTGCTCTCAGCTCCAGAACATTGATCGGTAACCTGGACTCTTCCAGAGACCAGACTCCTTGAGCAGAAAACCTGCCCAGAACCCCTCCCCATCCGGACAGACTGGCATCCGTGGTGACAATAGTCCAATATACAAGGAGGAAAGATTTCCCTTGCTTGAGCATCGGGGACTGAAGCCACCAAATCAGGGACCCCTGGTCACCTGGCTCAGCTGGATCTGATTGTCCAGGAAGTTGGATTTTGTTCCATTTGAGAAGGATTTCCTTCTGGAGGGTCCTTGTGTGAAATTGAGCGAAGGGGTTCGCCTCGAAGGACGACACCATCAGTCCCAGAACTCTCAAACTCTCCGAAGGGACGACCATTTGCTGGACAGCAACAGCTGAACTGCAGTCTGGAGTTTTTCCGGAGGAAGAAATACCCTGGCGGAGGACGAGTCCAACGTCAGGCCCAGATAGTCCAGTCTCATTGAAGGGACCAGGGACAACTTCTGAAGGTTCAGAATCTACCCGAACTCCTCCAGAGTTCTCATGATCTCCAGATTTGTAAAGAGCACCGAGGGAGACTCCGCACGGAGAAGCAGATCGTCCAGGTAACCCAGGACCGATATCCCCCCGCTGTCGCAACAGCGCCAGGACTGGAGTCAACACCTTGTGAAGACCCAAGGAGCAGATGCGAGACCCAAAGGGTAACACCACAGAGTGATCCTCTCCCACGGCAAAACTGAAAAACCGCGTGTGACCTGCACATATTGGGATGTCTACGGAGACCAGAAAAAACCCCAGCTGTAGGGAAGCCACCACCGTGCAAACTGATTCCATCTTGAATTTTTCAACTGGCACAAAGCAATTCCATGCCTTAAGGTCCAGGATTGGACGCACCTTGCCCTCTTCCTGGAGACCGTAAAGAGGTTTGAATAAAAGCCCTGAAAACGTTTCGCACATGGAACCGGGACTATTACTCCCTGTTGTACCAGTGAGTCCTGAACTGCCCAAAAGAGCCTGCAAGCGAGACGGGGACAGTCGCACAATGGAAGGGAAAAACCTCACCGGCGGGACAGATGAAAACTCGATCTTGTTACCGGATTGTATGACCTCTTGAACCCATTTATCTTGTATCCGGGAGAGCCACAGGTTGGAAAACCGGCAAAGACGTCCCCCCACCCCAGATACGGGTGAGGGCGCACCTTCAGGCTGAAGGGGCCTTGTCCTCAGGTCTGGAGAAACTAGATTTGCATTTGCCAGACCAGGGCCGCTTAGACCCACCCGAGGGAGTCTTGAAGGGCCTTATCGACTGACCCTGAGGGTCGAAAAAAAACTTTTTGTGAGCTGAAAAGGAGGGACCCCCGACTGCGACGCGAATCCTTACCCTTGTTAGCCTGTGGGAGAGAGGTACTCTTATCCCCTGTGGGAGAGAGGTACTCTTACCCCCTGTGGGACCTTTGATAATGTCATCCAGGGTAGTCCCAAACAGGCGATCTCCTTGAAAAGGCAGATAAGTCAAGGCCTTCTTTGGAGGTCTGATCCGCAGACCAGCACTTTAGCCAAAGTATATGCCGGAGGACCACTGCCGAAAACCGACAGTCGGCCCAATATGGGTGCAGTATCCAGCGCGGCATCGCAAACAAATTGCAGCCCCTGCACCAACTGGTCCAACAGCTCCTCAAAAGGCAGGAGAAAGATATTTCCCCTCCAGGTCACGGCGTAGTAACTTAGCCCATTCAGTCAATGTTTGCGAGACCAGGGCAACCGCAAACACTGGTCTGAGGGCAGACCCCACCAGGGAGTACATATTGTGGGCCACATACTCCGCCTTCAAGATGCACCAGGAGAGCCAGAACGTCTGCACAGCACGTGTCAGCAGCGATCTTGATCCAGAAAGAAAGATCAGAAGATCAGCACAGGGTATAGGGAGGGTCTCCACCCACAAAAATGCCTCCAGGAACTCCCATTCAGTGATTCTCGATCAGAAAAATCCACAGAAAATTGGTGCCGGGTGTACCAAGATGGCCGCCACTTCATACAGAGCATATGGGTTACAAGAAAATAGCGGCCCTGCACGGCCTGCTTTGCTACTGAGGACCCCCCCCCTCCAGGCCTCCTGAACGGAATCGTTTGAAAGGTGGACCCTGGAGTGACAGGTAGAACCCCCCCCCCACCCGCATGATCGCTCGACAGCGGCGCACCCCCCTGCCCCCACCTGCAGCCTGAAAACTCAGACTCAGCCCCCAGGAGTAGTCACCCACGTCTCAATATCCCCAGTAGTGAGGGGGGAGGGGAGGCAGCCAAGGTCTGTGCGTGCTCATTGCCCGGCTGGGGTGACCACTGGATTTATACATCCAGCCCGTCACCCAGATGCAGCATAGTTGCTTGTAGATCTCACAGGAAAAAATACGGAGAAAAAGCTAACTAAAAAAAATGTATCTAGAAAAAAAAAAAAAAAAAAAAAACTTTGCCAGGACCAGAGATCCAAGCAAGGAACTAGGTCCTTACTCCTGACTAGGCAGATTAAAACGGACATCCCTATAGCAGGAAGAGAGAGGGTATACCCCCTGGGACTGCCCATAGGCGTAGCCAGAACTTTTTTCTGCCTAATGTCCTACTCCCGTAGGGGGCAGCATAACCTTACTGATATGAAGATCAGAGTCTACGTCCGGCAATGAACGATAGAGAAATTACATTTAACCATGGTGGAGGAAGAGGAGGATTACCTGAACTTCAGAGTTGGAATCAATTGGCTGAAGTGGAAACCAGGGCTCTTTACCACTGTATGTGAACAAGTCATCTTTTTTAATGGCAACCTTTCCTGTGGAGAAAAACAAAATCTGTAACCTAGCATGGAACAAACTAGAGAAAGCATGACAACTCCGTTTACTGAACCATCATACTAGACTGAAACACCATTTTAACCACTTAAGGACCAGGCCTATTTTTGACACTTGTTTACAAGTTAAAATCAGTATTTTCTACTAGAAAATTACTTGGAAGCCCCAAACATATATTTTGTTTTTTAGCAGAGACCCTAGAAAATAAAATGGAGTTTGTTGAAAAAATTTATGTCACACCGGATTTGCGCAGCGGTCTTACGAACGCAATTTTTTTGGAAATAAATTGGATTTTTGTACTTACCGTAAAATCCATTTCTCTGAGTTTGATGGACACAGCGCTCCATAAATCAAAACTAGTGGGTTATATTGCCTCCTCCAGGAGTAGGACTGGGCAGAACAAAAAACATCTGGCTACACCCATGGGCCGTCCTCAGTTGGTATACAACCCCACTCTCTGCCCTAGGTAATCAATTTAGTAGCAAGCAGTATTAGAAGTATCAGAACCCCATAGAGGGGTGGTGCTGTGTCTGTTGATGAACTCCGAGAAATGGATTTTACGGTAAGTACAAAAATCCAAATTTTCACTTTTGTTCATTGACGGACACAGCGCTCCATAAATCATAATTAGTGGGACGTCCAAATGCAGTGGCAAAAGAAAAATGAGGGGTGGGGAAAATAACCCAAATGCTAAACATAAGAGCCCTTAACCAGGACACCGGAGCCTTAACCAGGTCATAGAAGCCCGTCTGTAAAATAAAGGTTTAAAAAAAAAAAAAACACCCCTCAAGAGGGAACAGCCCCGCTTAAACAGCAGCCTGTAAAACTTTATGGGCAAAAGAAGTATCCGCAGATGCCAAAGTATGTACCTTAGAGAATTTTGTAAAGGTATGCACGGAAGACCATGTTGCCGCCTTGCAGACTTGCGATATTGAGACCTGATGACAGAAGGCCCAAGAAGCACTCAGTGCCCGAGTAGAATGCGACATGACAGGGAAGGGTGGTAACCGGACCTTTAATGGAAGCAGCCAGTCCTTTTCTTGATCCGTCCGTAACAAAAAACAAAATCTGACCTTTGAAAAGACTCAGTAGCTGCCTGATACACCAAATCACGTAAACCACATCCAAGGTATGCAAAATAAATTCCTTGGGATGAGCCGGCTTGGCACACAAGGAAGGCAACACAATGTCCTTATTCATATGGAAGTCAGACAACTTTGGGTTGGAATGATGGACAGGGAAGAAGAACCACTTTATCCTATTGGATCACAAAATAGGGACTGTGACAGGATAATGCCGCCAATTCGGATACCCTGCGGGCCGAGGTAATAGTCACCAAGAATGTCACCTTCTTGGATAACGTAGGCAAGAGAATCTCCCAAATATTTTCAAATGGAGGTTTCCGGAGAACCAAAAGTACTAAAATTTAAATCCCATGGCGGCAAAAGAGATTGTACAGGTGGAGTCACATGTCAAACCCCCTGAATGAAGGGGGAGGGTCACTGAAAGAAGATGGCTAAGGCAGACACCTTGGCGGCCTTGATGGTACTCAAGGCCAACTTCTGATCAACCCTGTTGGAGAGGTTAAGACCTGAGCCACAGAAAAGGATCGAGTGCCAATCGACTCACATCAAGAAATGTACGCTTTCCGCGTACAATGGTATATCTTGCTGGAAGACGAGTTCCTTGCCCTCCCCACAGTGGGGGATCACTGATTCAGACAAACCTCTATCCCTCAGTACCTTCCTTTTAATAGCTAAGCCATTAAAACAAGCGACTGTAAAGCATCCCTGTTCATACTGTATGTCCCGGGCACAGAAAGAGGAAACTAAGGAGGAAGAGGACGAGGCGGAGATTGGGCATCAGTTGTCTCTAGCATCCCCCAGACTAAGGGAAAATGGCCCCCGTGACAGCATCTGACTACACAAACATGGCCGCCAACTGGAGAGCAGTCAGACTAAGGGAAAATGGGCACCATCAGCTACAAACACTGAATAATGCTGCCAGGATCTTCCCTGCACCTTCTGCAATGGGACCTCCCCAGAAGCTAGGACACATGTTTAGGGGAGACTCTGCTGTGCACTCTGTAAAGGTCTCTGCACTGGGACTCCTCTGCACTATACCCACACTGCAAACAGCAGGGCATGCACCAAGGGGTCTTCTACACTGTGACCACTCCAAACTACTAGGGCGGGACACACACTATCCCAGGACCCTTAAAGAGTGGGGATAGCGGGGGAGCCCCCTGGGGTCTCTGCTGCATTCTCTGCCCTGGGACCCCCACCAGACTCTAGGTCCAGACAAGGGTGGAAATGGGAGTGGGGGAAGCCCAGCTTAGTGAGGGATTTAAAGATGGGAGGAGGGAACCTGCAGGCAGGTCTGACCATCCCTGGAGGTTTTCCGCGTCCACCCAAAGAAAACCACCAAAAGTGGAGGGGGGGGGGGACTGTAATTACCCTTCCATGGTGTGGGTAAAAATTCAGACAGAGCTCCTCGCCACTGAAGTAGGGGAGCTGTTGGCCAAGGGGCCCGCTGCGACTCAGACCTAAGCCTGGTCGTATGCGACCCTGCGAGACGTTTAACTCGAGGTCCAGCCTCTGTCCGTGAGGCTATGTCGCAGCCAACCTAGCGCATAGCTGCGGTCTGCACGCACTCGCTGGCTGGGCTGGGTGGGGGGGACCACCGGATCTAGATTATCCAGCCTGTTGCCCAATTGTAGATCTCCCGAGAGAAAAAACAAAAAAGATGTAAGGAAGGAAGGAGAAAATTGCTAGGACCAGAGATCCCAGCCAGGAGCCTAGGTCCTTACTCCTGACTAGACAGATCAAAACTGATTACCTAGAGCAGAGAGGAGGGTTATATAACAAGCTGAGGACGGCCCATGGGCATAGTCAGGTGGTTTTTGTTCTGCCTAGTCCTACTTCTGGAGGAGGGAATATAACCCACTAGTTATTTATGGAGCGCTGTGTCCGTCAATGAACGAACGAAAGAGAAATACACTTTTTTGAATTAAAAAATAACAAAAAAACTGAAAAAGTTAGCCCAATTTATTTCTGTAATGTGAAAGAGAATGTGTTACACTAAGTAAATTGATATCCAACATGTCATGCTTCAAAATTGCGCATGCTCGTGGAATGGCAACAAACATTGGTAGTAAAAAATCTCTATAGGCGACGCTTAAAGAATCTCTTTAGGTTACCAGTTTAGAGTTACAGAGGAGGTCTAGGGCTGGAATTATTTCTTTCGCTCTAACAATCGTGGCGATACATCCCATTAGTGGTTTGAACACTGCTTGTGGCCCGACTTGCATATGAGTTGGCTTCTGCACGTGAGCTCGAAGGGACGGAGTGCTTTCATTTTTTTTTTTTATTTATTTTACCTTTTATTTTTACACTGTCCCTTTAAAAAAAAAAAAAAAAAAAATAATCAAAAATGTGATCACTTTTATTCTTATTACAAGGAATGTAAACATCCCTTGTAATAGAAATAAGCAGGATAGGTCCTCTTTAATGTAAGACCTGAGGTCAAAAATACCTCATATCTCACATCTACACTTAAAAGCACAATTTAAAAAAAAAAAAAAAAAATATGGGCCCTTTAAGGCTGTTGGGCAGAAGCGACGTATGACGTCGCTCTGGTCCTCCAAGGCCATAGAGTCGAGTGTGGGCCATGTTGCCCTCATTTGACTTTGTGCCTGGGATTAGAATGGACCGGATCGCTTTCCCTGCTACCGACGGCTCAGGTAAGCAGGGGAAACTACCAGGAAGCTGCGGGAAGGGGTTGGCACCTCTTCCATCTCCCATAAAAGTGATCCCACGGCGAATCCGCCGCTGGGACCACTTTTATGTGAAAGAGGATCTCTGGCCGCGTAGAAACATCAAAGTACGGACGCAAATACACGGTGGGCGGTCCGGAAGTGGACTATTTCTGACACTTGTTATTTACAAGTTAAAATCAGTATTTTTTGCTAAAAAAATAATTACTTAGAAGCCCAAAACATTAAATACATATTTTTATTAGCAGAGACCCTAGAGAATAAAATGGAGATCGTTGCAATACTATGTCACACCGTACTTGCGCGGCAGTCTTACAAACGCAATTTTTTTGGAAAACAGTAAAAATTAGAAAACAGTAAAGTTAGGCCAATTTTTTTCTATAATGTGAAAGATGTTACGCCGAGTAGATACCAAACATGTCATGCTTCAAAATTGCGCACGCTCATGGAATGGCGACAAACATTGGTACTTAAAAATCTCCACAGACGACACTTTGAAAATTTCTACAGGTTACCAGTTTAGAGTTACAGAGGAGGTCTAGAATTATTGCTCTCGCTCTGAATGATCACGGTGATACCTCATATGTGTGGTTTGAACACCCATTTACATATGTGGGCATGATTGCGTATGCGATCGCTTCTGTGAGCGAGCTTGGAGGGACGCTTTAAATTTTTGTTTTCTTATTTTTAACTTTTATTTTTAACTTTTATTTTTACACTGTCCCTCTAAAAAAAATTTTTTTTTTTAAATCTTTTATTTCTAATTACAAGGAATGTAAACATCCCTTGTAATAGAAATAAGCAGGATAGGTCCTTTTTAATGTGAGATCTGGGGTCAAAAAGACCTCAGAGCTCACATCTACACTTAAAACCCCAAAAAAAAGAAAGTATTTTTCTCAGCGTGAAAAAAAATGGGCCCTTTGAGGCCGTTGGGAGGAAGGCCATATAGTCAAGTGGGGGCCATCTTGCTCTCACACTACTTCCTGCCTGGGACATGGACGGACCGGATTGTTTTTCCCTGCTACTGACGGCTCCGGTAAGTGGGGAAAACAACCAGGACCACTTATGTGAAAGAGGACCGCCCGTCCTGTAAGAAACCTGCTAGAACACCAGTATTTAATGTCACTGTACCGACGTAAAAATTGCATTTTTGCCTAACTTTAAATACCATTTCTCTGGCGTTCATTGACGGACAAAGCTGCTTATCTTCTTGACCATTGGGTTTTACTGCCCCCTACAGGAGTAGGAGACTAAGCAGGAAAAAGCTTGACTACGCCCCTCTCTGCTATAGGTACTTAGTTTTGTTACAAGCAGTGCAGAGGTATTACAACTCCATAGAGGGGTGGGTGCTATGTCCGTCAATGAACATCAGAGAAATGGATTTTACGGCAAGTCAAAAATCCCATTTTCTCTTTCGTTCATTGACAGACACAGCACCTTATCTTCTTGACCATTGGGACTTCCCAAAGCAGTGTCAAACATGAGGAGTGGGAACAGCAAGGAAAAATTCCCAAGGGCGCCGCATTGCCTCCAGTATTACTCTATCTGCTTTGTATAACTATTGAGGCTGGGTCTCTTTCCTCAGTTACTCTTAAGACTTCATCAACACATCGCGATCTTGATCACTCCCGCATCTTGTGGTTGACCTCTATATTTTTGACGAGGCAACAAGGCCACCTTTTATCCAATCTTATTGTTACCCATTTCATGGTTGTTATATGACGTTCTTCTGCGAAATGTTCATCCTCAATGTATACTGTATTCTTTTTTTTTTTTTTTTAAATTTTATTTATTTATTATAATAAATGGAACAAAGGAGAAACTTCACAACATTATTCATATTTTCCGGTTATACAGTACAAACGTATACTTTCCATAAATACATAAACAAACTAAGAAAAACGTTTTTCATATTTAACTTGAACTTATTTATACTCTCCATCAGTATTCTCCGATGTCTCAAATAAGAAAATTTTTCTTTTTTTATATTCCTAATAAGTTCTAAAGAAGAGAAAGAGAAAAAAAAGAAAGAAAAGAAAGAAAGAAAAGAAAGAAAAAAAAAAAAAAAAAAAAAAAAAAAAAAAAAGCAGGGGGGACAAGATAATTTTCCACAACTGTTTACACATTTATATTTTCGTTCATCACTCATTTATCCTTCCAAGATGAGAACACCACCACCCAGAAAATCTCTGACTCCATCTCACCTAATACAGACATCACCCCGTTCTTCCGAGCCTCTCTCTCTTCCCTCCTTTATCCAATGCCCGCCCACTCGACCCCTCTTCAAGATGCTCAGACATCAAGCAGGAGCAAGAAGTAGGACCCCCATCCCTCCTCCGTCCACTCCCATGTACCTTGATACTAAAGGGCCTCTAAAGCATTCCATCAGCGGTATTCTCCTTCTCCCCTCCCTTCCCCCAAAAGGAGAAAAAAAAAAAAAAAGGGGGGAAAGGGGGGGCGAAGGGGGATTTCTCCCCCTCCCCCTCTCCCCACCCCTATATCCATGTGTATGTATGTGTTCCCTTTTTCCCCTTCCTAACATCTCTCCCCTATAATCTCAGTGCCCTTAAGTGTCGTGCCTTCTAGTGATTAACTTAGTTGTGTTTAAATGATACCATCCCTTTCAGTGTCGTGATCTGAAAAGAGAAAAAAAAAATAAAAAAAAGAGGGGGGGGGGGTGGTTTCCCTTCCTTCCCTCCCTTTCCCTTGTGTGTTCTCTTCGTGCTTTTGTCGTGATAGTCCTATTCCCCTTTCTTTCTTTCTCCTCCCTCTTTTATATATTATATTCTGTTCTGTGTATCCTAAGTCTATTTATGTGTGCCCTTTTACTTTACTGACGTCTTCCCCCTATTGTCTTAGTGCTCTACTAGTGACTTTCTCGGATTGTTTTATTACTACAATCCCTTTCAGTGTCATGTTCGTCCCCACGAAATCTTATTTGTGAACCTGTGCGTAAAATCCATCAATACCTCCTTCCCTTCTCTCCTAGGTAAAGGAGAGAAAAAAAAAAAAAAAAAAAAAAAAAAAAAAAAAAAACGACCCCACCGGGGGAGGGGGGGAAGGGATAGGAGAGAACAGGAGATTCCACTTACCCCCATGATCCCTTTTAAAAGTCCCCAAGCATGGCCTTCCCATCATCTGATGCTATAAACTGGTTCCACAATGCCCATTTTTTAATATATTGCTCATGCCCGTCTTGTGTTGAGAAAATCAGGTCTTCGAATTTGTTAATTTCCTCCACTTTATCCCTCCACATCTTAATGGTCGGGGGATTAGGATCTCGCCATCTCAATGGAATGCACGCCTTGGCCGAGTCCAATAAATGGCGTAAAATTGATCGTTTGTATTGTCTACCTGATATATCCGGCGCATGAAAAAGCATAAATATTGGATCGTCTGGTATTATTTGTTCAATAAATCTCTGTGCTACTTCTCTTATTTGTCTCCAGAACCCCTCCAACCTGGGGCATTTCCAAAAAATGTGTAATAAGGTCCCTTTTTCTTCCTGACATCTCCAACATTTTTCCGACGTCTGTGGCGAGATTGCATGGAGACGTGTCGGCGTATAATACCATCTAGATAATAATTTATAATTTGTCTCCTGCGTTCGTGTACAGATGGAAGATTTGAACGTGAATTTTATTATATGTTGTAATTGTTTAGTTGAAAATTTATGATTCAATTCTTTCTCCCATTTGTTAATATATTGGGGTCTGTATTCTGCATTTGGTGTGACTATCAGTGAGTAAGTCTTTGAAAGTACGTGTGATATCGTACCTGTTTGTAAACACATATTCTCAAAGAGGGTAGGTGTTTTATCAAACTCTTTAGGGAGGGGTAATGATTGTAAGAAGTGTGTCAATTGGAGTGCCCTCCAATGATCTAATCCGTACCTCCCTCCTTGAGTAATCAAAGTATTTACTGATACCCAGGCTCCTGACTCTATAAAATGAGCAGCCTGGAATATCCCCGCCCTCTTCAAGCTACAAAAATAGCTATCCTGATAGCCTGGGGTAAACTTTGGGTTTCCCAATATAGGTGTTAATGGCGAGTATTTTGTAGAAAGAGCTAATTTATTGAAAAGTTTAGCACATATCCGAATTGTTGTCCCCACTGTTGGGTGTCGCATCATATCTCGAGGCAATGTACCCATACACCATGGAGATCTATTCAATGGTATTTCACATTGCGCCTGTTCTATATTAGGCCAAATTTTGATCTCTGTGTGATGGCACCAATCTATAAATCTGCTCAAATGTGCTGCCTGATAATATTTTAAGAGATCTGGTACAGCTAATCCTCCCTTTTCTTTAGGCAAAGCGAGTAGAAGTTTCTGTATTCTTGGTCTCCGCTTGGCCCAAATAAATCTTGAGAATGCTATCTGTATCTGTCTAAAGTATCCAGATGGGATAGAAATGGGCAAAGCCTGAAGCAAATACAGGAACTTTGGTAGAATCGTCATTTTAAGTATATTGCACCTTCCAAACCAGGAACTCAGTCCCGTTTGCCATCTTCGCAATTGGTCGGAGATCTTACTCAATAGTGGTGGAAAATTAAGTGTATATACCTGGGAAGGTTCCGGGGGCAGCAGAGTCCCCAGGTATTTTAGAGCTACCTTAGTCCATTTTAAATTAAAGTTTGTATGCAATAATGTTGTGAGTGATGGAGGTGTTCCTATTCCCATAGCCTCAGATTTGCTTAAGTTAATCTTTAAATTTGATAATACTCCATAATGACGAAATTCCTGTAATAGGTTTGGGAGAGAAATTAAGGGTTTAGTAATAGTAAATAACATATCATCTGCATATGCTGAAAGCTTCTGTTGTGTTCCTGCCGTTATTATGCCACTAATGTCAGAATTATTCCGAATGGTACAAAGAAAGGGCTCTAACGTAAGCGTAAATAAAAGAGGGGATAATGGGCAGCCCTGTCTTGTTCCATTTGAGATCCTGAACTCCTCCGACAATACCCCGTTCGCCTTAACCCGGGCTGTAGGGGCGGAGTACAGTTGTAATATCCAGTCTCTCATCCTATGACCAACCCCTATGTATTGCAATACATTAAACATGAACTTCCAGCTTACCCGGTCGAAGGCTTTTTCTGCGTCCGTTCCCACGAAGGCACTTGCCTGTTTAGATTCGTGTGCCAGATGCAGAAGATTTAAAGCCTTCACCGTGTTGTCCCGTGCCTCTCGGGTGGGTACAAAGCCCACCTGGTCCAAATGTATCAAAGAAGGTAGGTAATTTTGTAATCTGGTGGCAATAATTTTTGAAAAAAGTTTCAGATCAACGTTGAGTAATGATATAGGCCTGTAACTGGGGCATGCTGTTGGATCTTTTCCTTCTTTTGGGAGTACCGATATATGTGCACGTAACATATCTCTGTGTAAAGGTGAGTTTAAACTCGATTCATTAAACAGATCAATCATCCGTTGGCCTAAGATTGAAAAAAAGGTCTTGTAATAATATATTGGTAATCCGTCTGGCCCTGGCGCTTTCCCTGCCTTAGTATTTTTAATTGCTATCTGCAGTTCCCCTAGTGATATTTTGGCTGACAAATCTTCCCTCGCCTCTTCCGGCAGACTGGGCATACCAGACTTGGTGAGGTAATTAACCATCTCCTCTGAGGTCACAGGCTGTTCTTTCAGATTATAAAGTGACCGGTAGTAATTTCGGAATTCTTTTACTATGTCCTCGGGTTTTTCAATTTTTTGACCTGTTGAAGTTATAAGTTTTGGGATATAGGCCCTCTTTCTTGTGTCTCCTATGGTGCGTGCTAACATCCTCCCACATTTATCTCCCGATTCATATACTGCCTTGCGGCCTCTCTGGAGTGCAACTTTAGCTTTATATTGCATAAGATCTACTACTTGTCTACGTATAATGGTTAATTCCTTCAATCTTTCATCATTGGGGGCGTGTTTGTGTCTTGATTCCAAATCATGTAATGTTTGAAGGAGTCGTGTCATCTGCTGTGTCCGGAGTTTCTTTAGCCGTGCACCATGCTTGATAAGAATTCCCCTGATCACAGCCTTATGGGCCTCCCATATTACTCCCATACCTGTCTCCCCATCTACGTTTGTGTGGAAATATGATTGAAGTTCTCTTTCTATCTCTGTAACCACGGTTTCATCTTGTAGAAGACTCGTATTCATGGACCATGTCTGTGACCTAGTAAGTGGGGTCTCTTGTAATTTATATATGAGTGTCAATGGTGCGTGATCTGACCATGTTATGGACCCTATCTCCACCGACTGTACTGAATGTAATTGTGCATGTGGAATGAGAAAGTAATCTAACCTGGAGTATACTGCAAATGGAGGTGAGAAGTATGTAAAATCCTTCTCCCCCGCATGTAATAACCGCCATATATCGATCAATTGTGCCCTGTATAGTTGTGTCGCAATCTTTTTCCTGATTCTAGGTGGCACTGAGGAGGTACCTGATGAGGTGTCCTCTGATGGAATCAGAGGCAGATTTAAATCCCCTCCCAAGATCAATTGACCTTCCTTAAACTCTTGAAGTAGTTCCAAGCTTCTTGTCAGAAAGATGTCTTGTTGGCTATTCGGGGCATATATGGAGGCCAAGGTCACTTTAACATTTCCTATATTTCCTTTTAAAAAAAGGAATCTACCTTCTGGATCTGCATTAACTTGGGAACATGTCCACGGCACTTGTCCAGATATCATTATAGACACTCCCTTGGTTCTACTATTCAAGCTAGTAGAGTGGTAAATCAAAGGGTAGAACCTATTTCTGAGTAGTGGTGTTCTCACTTCTTTAAAGTGGGTCTCTTGTATATATGCTATGTCAATGTGTGAACTTTTTAAATCTGAAAACAACATCCTTCGCTTCTCTGGGATATTTAACCCCTTAGCATTTAATGAACAAATTCTTATGGTATCCATGTTGTGGATTTAAACAATTAGGAATAAAGGAAAAAATAAGTTAACAAAAAAGGTGAGGAGAAAGAGAAAAAAAAAAAAAAAAAAAAAAAAAGAAAAAAAAAAAAAAAAAAAAAAAAAAAAAGAAAAAAAAAGAAAAAACAGAAGCAAAAGAAAAAACAAGGGGGATAAGAAAAAAGAAGAGAAAAATAATTCCCTCTCCCTCTCTTTTCCCCAAAAATGAGGCGTTTTAGGCATCCGCTGGTCAAAGACCTTTAATCCGGACGCGTGCCTCAAGGGAGCGATGGTTGAAGACGGCCACTGAGGAGTCTCCGGTCCCTCCCCCCCCCCCCCGACCCGACTTTCCCCTTTCGGGGTTTTTAAACAAAATATGCGTTAAATCTATATTTTATTTTTCTTATTGCTATTACCATCTTATTTATCATCAACATTTTACCCTGTGCGCTTTCATCCCCTGTCTTTGTGGGGAGTGGGACCAACAGGATGATGGAAAGAGGAGAGAGAAAAAAAAAAAAAAAAAAAAAAAAAAAAAAAAAAAAGGGGGAAAGGGAAAAGGGGGGGGGGGGGGATTGGGTGACGGGGCCCAGAAGGGGAATCAAAGAGAATGATGGTGAGGAAGGTCAGAGTGGGGCATTGCATAACCCTAGTAAGAATTAAAAATTGTATAGTTATGTCTTTTTCTTTATAAAGACTCCCTTTTTACATTCTGTTAATCTATCTGGGCTATTTATACTTTTAACAAAGGTCTCGCCCTAGTAATTTCTAAGCCTTAACACTGCTGCTTAGTCATACACCCTCCTGCTCCAGGTCCTGGCTACTTGGTCAGTGGGTATGATGGACAGCCTCGATGACCCAATATCAGAAATGTCCATGCACCCTCAGAGGTCTGTATTTGATTCATGCTCTCCAAAATAAAAGTATATTGTGCATTCTTACTCAAATAGAGAACAGGAATCAACACAAACAAGGAAGTAAGCTCAGAAAAAACCCATTCTGCTTCTAACATTACTTTTTCAGGTTTAGGCTGCATTTATGAACAACATGTTCCTTTCTGCAGCCACTTGCCCTTTCAATTGTTTTCACGAATGTGATACTTTGTAAGTCACAGAAAAGTGCAGTTCCAGAAATACAACCTTCCAATGCCTATTTAACCCTACTGAAAATAACACCCATAAACAGTTAAAGAAAAAAAAAAAAAAAAATGTATATATATATATATAATAATCAAATAAAGTGATTCCACCATCCACCCAAGCGAGCTAAATGAAGGCATCCCCCCCAACTGTGAATAGACAGCAGGACTCGGCGCTGTCAGAATGCGCAGATCAGTGTCTGCAGTTGCTGATCAGAGAAAAAAAAAAAAAAAAAAAAAAAAAAAAAAAAAAAAAAAAAAAAAAAAACTTTTTCCCACATGTCCCTCCTACAGAAGCCGGTCAAATGACCATCCTCCGTCCCAAGGGGACAGCCATACACTGATGGAAATCCGGCCGATTACCACTGAACCGGTCGAATCCCAATCAGTGTGCGGCCAGCTTACCTTTAATAAGTACTACCACATAAAAACTGTCGGAAAGAATTGGAAGGTCCAGCTACAATGCCTTGTTTCCACTGAGCTTTACGGCCCGGAACTGTACACCCTGATCAGGCCTGCCCCTCCACCGCCAACAGCACCCCAGCCCAACAGTGCAGCCCCGCCCCGCTGGCACGATACCAATGCACCCGGTACCCCAACAAATGGGCCCCAAAAAAAAAAAAAAAAAAAAAAAAAAAAAAAAAAAAAAAAGCGGCTTAGCACAGCTCGGAATCAGGGTATACATCTCTCGGCAGCGGAAACTGCAAAAATTGCGCTCCGCCCCGCTCAGTGGGAATGAGAGATAGGTGTTCTAAAAAAAAAAAAAAAAAAAAAAAAAAAAAAAAAAAAAAAAAAAAAAAAAATAAATAAAAATCTGAATAGTTGCTCTAGACCCCTGGTGCCCAACCTGCTGCCCCCTGACACTTATACGGCCCTTAAGGCCAGCAGTCTGTTTTTCCCCTCTGTCCTGCAATAGCAGTGCTTTCTATTCATCGCATGTAAAAGGTGCTCTTAGTTTATTTCTCCTGAAACATCTCCCCAGTCTACAACAACTCTATATAGCATATATACAGCCTCTGACCATATTCTATAACATGCCATCGGAGCCGACCCACCAAAACCGGAGGGCGAGAAACCCGGCCCAGCCCCGCACAGAAACCAATCAGCCTCCAGTTTTATTTTTCTTAATTAAAAAAGGCTGAAGTTAGAAGCCGACTGGCCACCATGCGCACCTGCACCAGGCTCCGCACCCCCCAGTCCCAGCAAATCAACACCACAGTCCCCGACCATCTCCCCATGCCCGTCCCCAGTCTCTGCCAACCCCCAGCAGCACCAAACTTCCCCGTCCCAATCTCTCCCTCCCCCCCCCCCCCCCAGATCACATACAGTCCGATCATCAGACAACTCCCCCTCTTCTACATTTAACTTTTCACTGATGCTGTCCCACCTTGAAGTGTCCTCTTCATCCTTCTCCCCTCCCTCCCGCGATGGCAGTATTCTTCAAGTCCTGTTAATCTTATCAGTTATCAGCCCCTCATATCAGTCTAGTTCCATATCCAAGGGCAACAAACTGACTTAAAATCTCCTCACCTCCATTCCACCCCACTCCCCCCGATTCCAAAGACTTGCTTTACTCATGATAGTCTCGGGTTCCATAGTTACGATAAACAGTGTGATACTTTTGCAAAAGGTATAGTTTATCGGATTAAAGTTATGACTCACGCGACCCATCCGCCAGCTCCGCTTGGGGTTCCACCTGTTGCCTTTGAGGATGGTTGTTATGATCTCTATGAGATGTCTCTTCCCTCTGTCTTCCTTCTGTGCGGAGTGGTGTGGTCAGCCAGTCCTGAATCTGGATAGGATTCACTCCTATGAAGGCAAAAAAAGCTGGTAAC